>NW_003852432.1:12804346-12898918 GCF_000181295.1 Otolemur garnettii | reverse complement strand
CGGGAAGCTATACACCAGCACCAGCACCCGTCCCATCCTTCCAAGCCATTTTGGAACCTTTCTGGAATGGCCATCAGAGCTGTTGTACGAGGTCTAACAATCCGGTTCTCAAACTCATCCTAGAAAAAGTACTACATATGTCATTGCTACATGTCAGAATGGTCGCCCTATGGCCAAGGGGAACACTTAATTGTCAGACTTTATTAACAATAGCATGGTGATGTTCACTGAGCCCTTGGTTTAGAGAGAGAGAATGCATATTGATTTGATAGAATTAAAGAGGTAGACTAGAAACAAATATTAATTGCTATGCAAGTAGTCAGGTCAGAATGACTAAGGCTCTCGAGGGGAGTCAGGAAGGTTTCCCAGGAAAGCCAGCATTCAGTGTGGGATTCATGAAAGAACCAATAGTCATCAGTGCATTCTGAGGTTGCAGCAGGACGGAGAGTAAGGGCTGATGGGAAGAAGCAGAGTTGAGTCCCATGAGGCTGCACCTTAAATGTCTCGTGAAGGCTCTAAACTCTGTCCTGTAGGCAATGTGACACCTTCTGAGCATTTGAATCATGGAAATGGTGAGATAAAACTTACACCACTTGGGTAGCTGTATAGATGATGGGCTAGAAGGGATGAAGAATGAACTTGGATAGGCAGATGGAAGCTTGTGCATTCAGGTATATGCACAAAAGATGGTGAGGGTCGGGCAGCACCTGTGGCTCAAAAGGGTAGGGCGTCAGCTCCATATGCTGGAGGTGGTGGGTTCAAACCCAGCCCCGGCCAAAAAAGAAAAAAAGGAAAAAAAGAGATGGTGAGGGCCCAAACTAAACTAAGGCATCAATCTAAACAGATTTCTAGGAGAGAACTGAAAGACTATTCCAAGTGAATGGATATGTTAAATGTGACCAGTGTTTGCATACAAAATCAACTGTATGAAAAATAAAAGTGAAGTTCACAGGAGAGTGAAAGGTTGTTCATCTTTCAGCCCACAAATGCCACGTTTCCTTTAAACTAGATAACAGATTTGAAAGTGCTCTGTTAGCAGTTTTATCAGTATTTGGGATTTCCACACAATTACTTTCATGGTTTACATGGTGGCAAGGGCAGTATATGTGTTGCTCAGGTGAGTGACTTGCAAAATAAATGCCAGAGGGGAACCTACCAGTCGGTTCCCTAGTCTACTAATGTTGTACGTCAGCCAGCCAGTGTGGGGTGGGGAGTCAGGAGGGAAATGGTCAAGGAGACTTGGACAAAGGATTTTCAGAGCCTCTGGCATAGAAAAGGTGTTTAATTATAATCTGTGTACTTCTAAGTGACTGGGTGAAGGAATGAATAGATATGTATCTTATAACTTGAGTCAGTCAAATAATGTACAGAATCGGGTAGGCAGCCTTAAGAAGCACATGGATGACAATATAATCATCATAACTGAAAAGAGAAAAAAAATTTCCACTGAGCTATACTCACACACCAGCTTGACCATTTTTGACTAAGTCAATAGATTACTAACCTGTTATGGATTACTAACCAACTGGTTAAATGAGTCATTCTTTAACTGGCTTAATGAATAAGTCCAATTCCAGTCATAAGTATTAGGTACTGTATGACCCAAAGCTCTTTGGTCAGCTTCCAGCAACTCCAGAACGAGTGACTAATTCTTCCAAGGTCGTATTCCTGCCAGCCTTTATCTTTTTATACAACCTGATTTGAATTCCCAACTGTACGTGTTCCAATTTTTGTGTTAGTTCTAAAGGGTGTTTACTGGCCCTGAGAGGTAGCCTAATTTGTCTTAAGTTATATGCATCACACATTATGTTTTCTTAGGCCTAATAAAATGATCCAAACCTGCTTTGACTGTTCATTTTCACAATAAATGACCAAAGAGCCATGGAATGTGATTCTGTGTTTTTAAAAAATAATTACATTAAAATGTAACTATTTAAATTCACTTTGCAAATATAGATGAAATTGCAAGGTCTTTAAAATATAGGTACTTCCTCAAAATAACAGTGAGAACAAGAGCCCTCAGAGAAAGGCCCTCGGGCTTTGTTGCTTTTGCTGTTGTTTTGTTGTATTTTATTTTTTTCTATTATTTTATTTTTGTCTCTAGTGGCAGAGGCTGGTACTAAAGGGAATCACCACGTAGCTCTAAAGGCAGACATTCATATTGCATCTGGCAAACGGATCATCAGACAGGAGCTGAGGGTTTTTACCTCTTCATGCAAATATTTATTTTGAAGGAATTGCTGAAAGTATTGAGATGGGCAAGACCCTGGGAAACCAAATAGGGAACATTTTTCAAGTTTTCAGAGTTATCGTATTGTGACGAAGTGGTTGTTTTGTATGGAGTACCAGGTCACAGAACAGAAGAAATCCTGTGCTGAGGTTTTTTGTTTATTAGGAAGTCAAAAGTTTGTCACTTATTTGGATTATATTTTCCTTTAAACAAAATATCTTTTAGGTTCTCAAACCCCAAATAGGATAAATTGTACTAAAGAGTGTCAGTAATGCAGATATTTATGCTGAGGTTATTGCAAAGTCTATTTATTTTACAAATCTGTGAATGCTCAGCGTTACCATTTTTATGATTTCTGCTTTAAACAAAAACAGTCACCTAAGACAAATGACTTTATCATTGGGAGCAAAGTGAACATTTACTAAGAGACAGCATTTCCCCTTTCTGCTTTCTTCTTTCTTAAATTTTCAATCTGTCTCTGATTTTGAAAAGCATTGAAATGCTGGAATATATTTGTGATGAAAAGTTATATTCTTTCTAAATTCATTAGACATTTCCCGTGATTTGTAAGTTGGCAGACTATGTTCAAAAAGTTTTTCTAAATGAACAAATAACGTGGGATCAGACCTTGCATAATTACATTCCAGGGCTGCATTAATAAAGTATGATACTCGTAAGTTTTACAAACAGAAGTAGCACCGTGGTTGTCATATACTGCAGTACACACAATCTGATTGTTACAGGGTAGACACCTGCCAGAAACATTTCAGTTTAGCATGATGAATTTACCTCAGCCCTGTCAAGAATCGCATTACAATGCCAAAGTATTGCTTTGAATGTATGTTGAAAAACAGAAATAAATTTGTTGAGGTAGGGTTTCAAATCCCCTCAGAATCATGTCACTTCTATTACTGTGGCTAGGCACACGCGAGCTCAAGTTACTCCGTAGGGGATTTACCAATAGTGAATGTCACTCATTTAATCAAGACAGGTAAAGAAAAGAGATTATTGACTGTGGGTGATGCATGGAGTTTATCAGCATCACAGCAAGAATCCTAGCACACTCAATTTACATAAAAGTATAAGGATATTTAAAACATAATCCCTTTCCAAGCCACTTACACATATTCACACGAGAAGTTGCTTATCTGTAATGCTTTTTACCACTGATGGTATATTTCTCTGAAAGATTTAGCCTGACTCTAAGAAAGACTGTATTTGCCTCAAGATACTGAAATATATAGCCTTTGTTCATTCAAATAGTGAAATGTACACATTCCTTGTGTGTGGAGGACAAGGTTATTGTAAGGCAGACAGCAGGTGCGGTAAACAACAGGCAGATTCCTCCAAAGTTACTCTGGAAGTACGGACATATTCATCTCCAGGGTCTTTGGGGCCTAGCGAGGTGACGGTCTCCTCCAAAGCATGCCTCAGAAACGCCAGTTGAAATGCTACTCTAATTTCTGGAAAGGACTGTGAATTCTATCACCCATTTGCTGCACACTTTGGGAAGATTTTATGGTGTAGACATGACCACAAGATAGGCTTCTTAAATCGATAGCAACTTTTAAAGTCTAAGATGTGGAATAAAGACCGCTGCCTTAATAATACACAAAGGGCCACATCCACACAGGCAAGATTGTGAGCCAGGTTCACAGTTTAACTACCATAAAATTTAGCTGCCGCTTTCATTTGAGAAATGCGGCAGATAAAAGCAGTTTCAATATTGCACCGTTGCATTAATGTAGATGTCGTGTAGATATATTAAATTTTTCCCTCTCAACACCATGCTTCAAGAAAGTAGTAAAGGTATTATGTTTGCATGATACTGATTTGACATGTAGTCTGAGAAATATAGGAAATGTGTTTTTAAAGGACTTGACTTATGAAAAGTTATATCTGAAGGAGTATGGAATCAATTCTCAGGGATAGTTTATGGTCCAGGAATTCTTACAAGGTGATGGGAGAAATTGGTATGTGTATATGTATGTGTGTGTGTGTGCATTATAGTATATATATATATATATATATTTATATATTTAATGGTTTATATATATAAACTATGACAAAAGAAATATTAATATCCTATATTGAACTCTGTCAAAGGAGAAATAAATTCATATGCTTTTTTTTTTTTGGCAGTTTTTGGCTGGGGCTGGATTTGAACCCGCCACCTCTGGTATAGGTGGGGCCAGTGCCCTACTCCTCTGAGCCACAGGCGCTGCCCCATACAATCGCTTTTTCAGTTACATTTGCAACATGTCAATGGCAGTCACTTAGTGTATAAATAAGGCTGATGTCATTTTCCAGTTTGCCTGTTGTATAGTCTGGATGCTTCCAATTCAGTCAGAAATACAGATATCTGACATAATATGGTAAACCAAATATAAGAAGATCCTAAACAACAATTTTCAAAGTATATTCATACGAAGAGCAACAGATATATATATATATAATAAATTTATAATAAATAATAATTTATAAGAAGAATATTCATACAAAGAGCAACATACATATATAATAATAAATTTATAATAAATGATAATTTATAAGAAGAATTTACATATTTACATATACATATTTATATACATATATATATATATATCTCCTTGTTTGATGTTTCCACCTATATCCTGGAAAATATCTTGCATAACTGATATGAAGGCGATTCACTGACACTTCTATAACAAAATATAATTATAGGAATGTGAATTCTAGTTGTCATTTCCCAAGAGGAGGAATCCATGGCAACATAGCCCAAATAAACAGAAAACATAGGCAGGTAGAGAAGAGATAAATAAAATTACACGGTACTAAGAAAATGTTACAGATACCATTGGAAGTGTGCCCAAAAAAAGAATTTATAGAACTTCAAACTGTGGTACGACAGACTATCACATCACTGCGGGACAGCAGAAAAAGAACACTGTACTCGTGGGGAAAATATTCTTTTTATTACAAGTGTGGAAAATCCTTTTTGGTATGAATTCAGAAAGTTGGGACATCATAACAAGTCTGGTCTTTCTCCAACATATCTTCTATATTAAAATCCAAATAGGTTTCAAGTCTTTCCTACTTGCCTACTATGGTCTGACGAAGGGAATTAGGACTATAAATCATAAGGACTTCCTCTGAAGTTACTTGTATGGTGAAGCATGTTGAGATTTTTATTTGCAGAAGTTTCAGAGACATTTTGGCAGCCTACTACTACTCCTCATGGGGCTCCATCTCTGGAGTTTGAATTAGGTAAAATATGAGAAATTCAGGAACTGATGCTCGACAGGCTTTCTGAGGCGTGAGCCTGGGGCACCACCATTCTTAAAGGGAAATTGCACTTTATGAAACATTTCCAAAATAGAAGGTGTCGTTTTGTCATTTAAATCACTGAATATTATTGGGTGTATGTTGCTTTGGTGTGCACAATAATTTTAAAGAACAATGTGAAATATGAGCCTAAGTTACCTGGTAATTCTGAAAATCCAGGAGTTTGTATAAACAGCAGAGTACCTCGAAAATTTAGCACTAATCATTTGCAGAATTTTTTTATTTTTTTATTTTTTTCTGTAATGCATCCCTGAATCTGAACATCTGTCCACATCATTTGTGTTACTCTTTTCTCTGCATTCTGTCTGTGGACATTTTTGTTCCTAGGACTTTGTATATTCAAGCTCCATTTTCACTCGTCCATCTGCACTTCTTCCAAACTCCCTGTTTATACACAAGGCCTCCTTAGCCCATTTTTCTTCTTTTCCCGTGCTTTTCTCCAGCATCTACTTTCCTCTTGACATTCTTGATCATTTCCTTGATTTGGCATACACTTTCCAAGGGGTCACTGCCTTCTAGGCACTGAAAAGATGAGCTAAATCAGAGTTGGCCCCTGCATTTCTGGGGCACGCTGAAGTAACCCAGATGAGAGAAGAGGGAGGACCATTCCGGCAGGAGAAAGAGCACAGTGAAGAAAGCAGAATATTCTAAGGCCAAGGAATAGTCAACGTGGCTCAAAAACAATGCTTACAAAAGGAAAGGGTGGAAAATGAGACAAACTGGCTAGAATGTGGAGGTTTTAAAACATGTTACGCCATGCAAAGTCATTCAGATTGTGTTCTAGGAGAAAAACTTTAAAGGCAGATGTGCAGTTTCAGGTTTTTGGTCTAGATCGGTAGTTTAGGTAAATAGAATGGGACATCCTGGAAATGAGGGAGAGAGAAGGGAAGGTAAGCAACTGTCTGGAACCCAAGGCTATTATGGTTACAGCTGCGGGGTTAACAGAATTGGGAGAGGGGTGTGGAATTTGACAGTCAGAAGATAATTAATGATCAGATGGGACTGAGTAATAGGATATGGGAATGAGAAAGAATTAAGAGTCATCGATGACACCCGTGTTTTACCTTGAAGATGGGTCTTATAATTATGTCACTAGCCTAGATAAGGAACACAGGAAGAATGGAATGTGTTAAGAAGAAAGGCCTCACACAAGATGAAGGTTAAATGACTCATGCAGTTGGTCATGCAGGATGGGATCGTAAAAAAGAGGTCAGAACTTGAAAAGTGAGTTTGGGACTTGTTTTAGCTTGAAGAGGGTTGCCCTGAATGAAGAGTCTGAAGAAAGAACTGGCATGCTGTTCATTTGGGAGGTGACCTTGAGAGCAGGCCCAGGGGACAGGAAACGGGTCGCAGGCAAGGAGGAAACGCGAGTGTAAGAGCATTATTGAGGTTGTCACTGTGAGCAGTGGGGCTCAGTCACACCAGTAATGCTGGGAAAGGCACAGAACATTTCCCAGAACTGTGCTTCTGAAGACCAGAAGGGATGGTAATTCATCAAGTCCTACTCCATTGACTGGCATTGCTCCCAGTGACAGACAACACCCCATATTTCCAAGCTACACTTTTACTCTGGCCAAGCTAGCTTCCTCAGTGGTCTGAACTAGAACTCTCCATGCAGAAGGTTAGTAAGGGGTTACATGGTGCTAGAGTTGGTCATCATGAAATAGGTAAAAGCCCACATAGCACTGACCAACCCATTCATAGCTGAAAACAGAGTTGGCATTTAGAAGATGTGAGTCAGGGCCTCGGATGTGTTTGCTATAAGAGGCGACCACAAATAGGTGCTAGTTGGAGGAGCTAGACTTGATGAGATCACCAGAGTAAACATGAATACCAGAACCTCCTGAAATGGTGAGATTTCACTGTAAGTCCATGGAAAGTATTAAATATTTGTATTTATTTTTATAGGCGCTTTTCTGGGAAATAAGTCCATAGTTTTCACCAAGCTCTCAAAGTAGCTCTCAATCCAGAATAGTTTAAGAAATATGAAGTCGGAGCAGGCATAGAAGGGTAAGAAAAGAAATTCTGAAAACACAATATTTAAATCATCGAAGAAAGGATAGAGAAAGAAGTAACTGCCCAGGCTTTGGAATAATAAAGAACTGGGTCTGACCTTGACCTGTAACTCACTGGCTAAATAAACCTGAGCGGATGATTGCCTTCCCTGAGCCTCATTACACTCTTCTGTATCATAGACAAAAGGAGGCCAATGGCACATATCCCAGTGGTATTGTGTACAGGAGGAAGGGTGCACAAGTATTCAGGAGAAAGTAAGTGCTCACTAAACCAAGAGTTGTGAAAGGTAGAAAAACACTCAGGAAGAAACTGTAAATTGGATCTCCCCCAATTTACAAAAATAAACAAATGATAGTTTTTATTATGCAAATATACAAAAGGTATGGAAATAAGTTTATTAAATTGTTGATGACACCCAAGAACAATCAAAATTCAGTAGATGAATAGAGAAGGTGTGGAAAGTAGTGGGATGAACAGTGAAGGGCTGAATGGTCCAAGCAGAGTCATACAAATCCCACATCACATGCAATATTAAGGTTTACCAATCACTCTAAAAATATTCCCAATTAAGAAGCATAGATGAAGCAGAAAGTTTGGGGACATCTATGTGGCTCCTCAGGTTCTTCCTTCTCCATTTAAGGTATTATTTCTGGCCCAGAATCATGTACAAAGCCTCCAAATAAAGTCCTTCAGGGTTACTTTACACTGTTGGGAGCATTGAAGTTATGAAACATCTTCATTTTATACTCAAGAGAGTTCTATAATTTATGAGACATTCTCCAAGGAGCCAGGCCTCATCAATCTATAGATCCTGGGTGTATTTATTATAAATAATCCTTTACTCAGGGATATCTTTCTAAGGGAATTCGGTGCATAAGATCTCTTTCTCCTAGCAAATAATGCTAGTCTATTTACGTACAAGTCCAGTTGACAAGGAGATTAGATCAATTTACTTTTTCTTATTTTCATTCACCCAAGAGTTCTCCCCTTGCACAAAGAGACAGAGAGGATCACGAGTCAACTGTTTGAGCTCTTTTCTTCTCAATACCCTACTCATTTATTTACCCACCCACCTCTAACCCGAAGGCCTAGTCACATTTCTCTTCTAAAATACATTATTTGGGTGTATATCTTTCCAGAATTTTATTTATGCATACTGAACTCAAAATGGGTGTTTATAGTATACACACACACACATATATACATGTATACATGAATATACATGTGCATTTATATATATAATCATATATATCTCCTTGTACACATGTGTAGTTTTGAGACTTCCATTTCTTTGGCAGTCTGTCTGGGAGATCTTTTCACAACATTTCACGGAGTGTTATCTCAATCTTTTGACAATGTCAACAACAGTTGTGAAAAGTCTGGGAGTTCACCCTACATGGAAATTAAATGTAAGCCATAATTTCATGGATGCTGGTAAAAGACAGGAGACTCTATGGGTTAGAGACAAAAAGCTTAATTACTATAGTAATAACAGTCAGCATTTGTACCAATTCTGTGCATTCCAGTTGCCACAGGGTAAAACAAAGAGGCAAAGGCAAGCGATGTCTGCATATGCAGAAAGTTGGATTACCCAAGTTTAGGCAAGTCAAACATTTTCTAATCTACAGTAAGCAAATGTGCTTTATTTTTGCCCTGGAGGAAGATATTGTGGTTATTATACTAAAAAATGAGAAAACATGGCTTGTTTGCCAGAGGGAGATGCTATCTCCATCTTCCAAGGATGTTCATTGTATAAACATATTTGTACAAGATATGCAGAAATGTGAGCAAGCCAATATCTGGGTTGAGTTTGAGCTTGGCTTCAACTCTGGGTTCCCTTTCTCCTGCCTCTCGAAGTATGTGTTGTTATATAAATCATGGTGATTGAAAGAAGCTATTTTTCATCCTCCTTTCAGAGAAGAGTGGAAGTAGAAAGCAGGGAATAGAACACAATAACCAAATACGGGTTTCAGAAATGAAGGTTGGCTCAGATTACCCTGAATGTGTGTAATCTTCATTACAACAGTAGATTAACTTTCTGATCTCTTGACCTGTGTCTGGGTTTGGAGCCCAATGAGCTCACAGCCTCAGCCTCATTTCCACTCGGTGTACCTGCTCCTGTCTATGCTACAGAGCTACAGAGCCAAGACCCATGTAGCTTGTTTTGAGATGAGGTCAATCAGAACTCGCTTTCTCTCTCTCCCCTGACTGGAAGAAAAGATACTGTAATAAAAGATGATTGACATAGAACTGTGGAAATGCGTATGAAATAATTCTTTCACAAGGTTATGCACCATCACCTAAGGGTTAGAATTAGTTTGAGGTGGGTTTTAAGTCAATGGAGGTCTTCACTTCCATTTAGAGAGGAAATTTATAGCTTTAAGAAAACTATAGATTATATTTCCAATCTCAGAACTTTCTTTTAAGAAAATTTGGTGAACTTAAAACACTTATATTCTTGTCATATACTAAATATTACTGTCAGATCTTCCAAATCATAATTACCTAAAATCCAGACACAAACTTCTGGGAAGTGGAGAGAGAAAGGCTGCAGAAAGGATAGGAAGTTTGTATGCTCAGTTTCTGAATGTTATCAGTTTTGTCAATATTAAAAATATTTTTTTTAGGCCAACAACTATCTTTGTACCTCAAAGTTTAAAAATGAAATACTAAGAAATGACATATGAATACAGTTCAGAACCCAATCATTTTTTTTTAAATCACTTAGAATTCTGAAAATGTGCACAAAACCCACATTTGTCTTTTAAGAAATATGGTAGCTCAAAATACAACAGCATAGCCTTTAATTTTCTGCTGTTATTTATAAATGGTATAAAGCATAATTTTCAAAAAGGTTTCAAAGTTTGAATAAATTGTTACATACAATTAGTGAAGGACAATGCAATCAGACCTTGAAGGACTTTCTTTTCTAATATTGTGTGCTTTTTACTTAGATTGTCACTTATCTAGTAATGTGAATTAAAATAAGGAATATGTATATATATATGCATACACATATATATATACTTGAAAAACCAGCAGACCTACATATTTAGATGAGGAGACAATTAGGTAAATATCAAAAATACATCTTTTAACTAAATCTTTGTCCTTTAAAAAAGACCTAGACTGTTTTCCCAGCCTGTTTTTGGGTTATACACAGAGATAAAAGTAATGTCTTTTGGAAGATAATATTTATTTAAAGGTCTTTGATCTGAGATTTTTGAGAGAAATTTTTAGAATTAGAATGTATGAGACATAAAACTCATATTGCTATTTCATAGGAGTAATAATTAAAGTAATCATGATGGTCATTAAAATGTAGTCCCATTTTGATAGTCAGGCTATTTTTTTCTGAATCTCCCTTGGACCTTGTAGTCTACATAAGTTTAAAATCAAACTTTTGGATTTATTAGACCTGAAAAAATTCCATGAACAGTTCTAAAAGCCAACATAGGATTTTTAACTATTTCATTTTGCTTAAAAGGAAGACATTAACGAAATCCTGCTAGTTTCTGTTAATATCATCAAAACACTTTTTCATACACACATAGTTTTAATCAAAGACATAGTGTTAAAATAAGACATAACATTGAAATTAAGTCTCCGCATTCAAGAAGATTAGATTCTAAGAGGAAGAGATCATACACAAATAAACAGCTGGTGATGTTGTATCCAAGGGAGAAAAATAAAACAGAGTGAATGGAATAAAAAGTGTCTGAGTGAGATAGGTAGTTATTATTTTCTATAGAGTAATCAAGAAAATCTCTCCAACGGGGTGAAATTTGTGCAGAGACCAGAAGAAAGTGAGGGAATCAATCACAGTGCTATCTGAGAGAAGAATGTTCTTGGCAGAGGGAAAGCAAGTGCAAAGGCCCTGGGGCAGACAGGCTTAATGTGTTAGAAACAGTCCAGAGCTCTGTACAGCTAAATTAAAATGAGCTAAGGGAAGACCGCCAAGAAAAGATATTAGAAAGTTTGTGGGTGGCCAGATTATATAATAATCTTAAGCACTTTTCCTCTAGCTTTGAGTGAAATAGATGACAAATGAATTTTGAGCAGAGGAGTAAAATGATCTACCTTAACAGTTTGTTGTTGTTGTTGTTGTTGTTGTTGTTTGCCTTCCCAACTTTATTTTTTAAATATTAGAATAATGTTTAGGTTTACTGAAAAGTTGCGAGGTAGCAATTAGAATTCCCACATAGATCTTACTCAGTTTTCCCCATTGTTAACTAAATAAGTAATATCGGTACAATACTATCACCCATGCCCCAGACTTTGGATTTCATCAATTTCTTTACCAATGTCCTTGATCTGTTTCACAACTTAGTACAGGGTATCACATCGCTTTAACTTGCCATGCCTCCCTGTCTCCTCTCGTCTGGGACGCTTTCCTAGTTTTTCATTGTGTTTTCATGACCTTGGGATTATTGAATACTGGTAGCCAGGATACTTAGTGGCAGTGGTTGGCTGGTGAACAGAGGACGATGCTTGCCAATTTTATTTTCAAAAATTATTTAGGTGAATGTTATATGTTAAATAAAACAAACCATAATTTTAATAATGAGTAATAAGACTGGAGAAACCCCATCTATTCCCCAGGAATCCTGTCAGAGAAATTATCTGAAGTGGATGTTCTCAAAATATAATCCACAACCTCCCAGAGGCTCCTGAGAGCCTTTCAAGATCAAACTATTATCATAGAAAGAGTAAGTCATTCCTTGAAATCTTTCCCCATCATGTTGATATTTATGCACTTATGGTATAAGAGCAATGGTGAGTAAAACTTTCCTTAATTTAAGGCACGACATGGGTACCAAAGTGCACAAAAGTCATTGCCTTTACGGCAGCATAAGCTGGTATTAAAACACGTGCTCTGTTTACTTAAGAATATCTTGGATGAAGCAGTACTGCTTAATAACTATATTAAATCTCAATTCTTAGGCCACAAGACTTTCTAAATTTTCTGTTTGACAAAACTGGAAAAAAATATTTCTATGTGCCACCATAAAATTATTGTTTTGAGAAAAAAATACTCCTATGATTGGGTCTTGAGAAGAACAAGCCACTTTTTACCTGGTGGACCATTTTTGCTTGAAACGATTACTAATAGAAAAATTATGGCTATTCAAAATTGGGGAAAGTGACAGACTTCATTTATTTTCAGGAATGAAGTCTGTCATTTTAGAGAAAACAACTGTTAGAATTTATCGAGAATTATGAAATTTGAGATTCAAGTGAACGTTAGAAGTTTTGAACACTTATATCCATTCCTCAAGATCTCTTTGTTTTAAATTAAATCAATGAAAATAGCAACACATGAAATTTTAAAAATATTTTGGAGTGGAATATGTCAATATTTGGAAGATCCATATCAGGGAGGCAAGTTTCCAATGACCAATGAATGATGTTAAAAAACTGTGGAATGGTACAAGACTATTCAAAGCGTAAGATAGGTCAATGGATTTTTAATACAACAGTATAAAAAGTGTATTGACATGGTTTCCAATTCCTAAATTTCAACTAGCCTGTAGGAAACTAGTGTGTGTAATTATATATATATAATAAAATTACATATGTACTATGTCATATAATAATTACATAATTATGTTATGTATATAAATAAAATTATATATATATATAATTTTTATGTATAAGGAGCATCAAAGCAGTATATCCAAAATTATTTGAAAAAAGCATTACAATACTCTTCTTTTTTCTATCAAAATAATCTGTGTGAATCTGGATTTTCTTCCTATACATAGTATTTCCACTTAAACCCCATATTGCAACAAATTGGATACAAAGACAGACATTAGATTCTAATGCTTATCTGTTAAGCCAGACATGAAAGAGATTTGCAGAAATGTGAAGCAGTGTATCTTTTTCTTCCTAAATATTTTCATTTTAGAAGATATTGCTATTTTTCAGCAAAAATATGTGGCTTACATTAATAATATAACGGGTTGAATACTTTTATTTTTGAATGAGTTCATAGATAGTGTTTCTAAAAATTTCTTGGCTCTCATTTCTATTATGGAAACTATGGACAGATACAACCAACATAAACAAAAATTCTTCAGAGTTCTCATTGAATTTTAAGAGCATAGAGGGAACTTGAAGTTAAATGTGAGAGAATCACTACTCCAAACTACAGCTCAGATCAAGCCTTTTATATGAATCTCTGGTAATTAGGTTTGAAAGTCATAGAAAAATCATTCAGAATAAGAGCAAGTGATATGAATTCACAAAAATTAAAGGACTATGGCTCAAAAATACAAAAACAAAATGAGGGTAATTAGGGACATTTTTAATATAACAAACATTAAGAGACAAGGTATTCTTATTCTGTATTTGAGAATACAATGCTTTTTTAATAGTCAATCAACAATTTTAAAAAATTTTCTCTATAGTTCTCACATTCTTAAGAAGATATACCAATACTTAATAGTGGTGTCTCTAATTAGTGAGATTGGGATTCTTTAGTGAATTTTGTTCTTTTTTTTGTAATGCTTTCCAAATTTCTACATATTATGCCAGTAAAAAAAAGTTGCTAAGGCCAGCTTTTTTCCAAATTATTTTCTACTTGATGATTCTACTTGATACTTTTTACTGTGAAAACCCAAAACTCAATCATCCTGAATCTGTATAATTATTTGAATAAAACAATTAAAGCTTTAATGTATTGATATATGATTTCCTTCATAGACATTAATAATTATAGATGGTTTTGATGCTTGCTCCAAACATATAGGACTTTTACAATAATGAAGTGTATTTATATTTAACTTTTATAACACAGAGTCCAATTGTTAGGGTATTAATACATGTCTTTGGTTACTACCAATTCTTATTTTAAAAATAAGAATTATTTTATAAGATAATAAAATGGAAAACAGTGGTTTAAAAAGGTTTGAGTAGTGAATATTGACTTAAATTACTCATACCTTATCAGTGTCCTATTATTAAGACAATTCAAGAATGGTTCATATTTCATTGCATATGATTTGGGAGATTAGCTGGATACTTTGAATTGTAAATGAATTGGAGTTCAACGTGTTTTTATTGACTAACTTTCATTTCAGTGTAACAGGATGAATGAGAAAGAAACAAATTAGTTTTAGAATTCTCTTTTTTTATTTGCAGAATAGCATTTCAACATTTCTGTAATTTTTAACAATTAAAAATTTGAAGGATAAATGAAAAGGGAAAAAACACAAGAGTTTACATTATATATTTTTTGGAGTTAAGTCACATTGCAATATCTTTGCTCTACAAACCTTCAAATCTCCCGGAATAACTTTGCGGCAGTTTAAAAATGTTGGTTTATGTACAGTTTTCATTTCTTTCGGATTTCTTAGAAAAACAGTAACTAAGCATACTTAGACGTATGCTTAGACGTAATCAAATCCAACCAGACGTAATCAAATCCAACCAGACGTAATCAAATCCAACCTCTCCTCCCCAAATAGCTTTTGGAAGAACCTGGAAGTGAATAGTTTATGCTATTCTCAGCCAGAGTATACTCTGGTACTCTTTGAGCAATAAAATGATGAGGATTCTATTAGTCAATTTTTCTTACCTGCTCTGAGTCTGAAAAATGGTTATGCTTCCCGTGCTATTGCCAAAGAACTTGCCTCATCAGACTTGTCTTTAGAGAGTTTTGTCTATGTTAGGTTCCACAGCCAACAGAATCCTCTCCTGGGTGATTAAATTTACCATAATTATAACTGCTTTTCCTTGTGAATTACCCAATATCTAGTGTTTCCATGATTTCATCTTTACCAGACAGTGGAGTCCACTTTGATCATAGCCGTCTACAGTTAACAAGCCAGAAGGAATTCTTATCTATTAGAAGTCTTCTCTTAATGCTGAAATCCAGC
This sequence comes from Otolemur garnettii, assembly GCF_000181295.1. Classification (NCBI taxonomy): domain Eukaryota; kingdom Metazoa; phylum Chordata; class Mammalia; order Primates; family Galagidae; genus Otolemur; species Otolemur garnettii. The sequence continues at coordinate 12,883,465 of NW_003852432.1, read as the reverse complement.
CCCAATTTTGTCTCTTTGTTTCTCATTGTCCGTCCATTTCTCACCTGCTTTTTGATTTCCTTCACTTGGTTGGCACCTGTATTCATCTCTTCATCTGAGACAGCTGCTCAGATTGCCATTAGGTCAGAAGTCACAAGCTTCCTTTAACATTGGTTTGCTTTGCAGCGTTCTGAGCTAAGCCCATTGAACAGATGTTCATATTTGTTGTTCAGCAAGTTAGGGAACATTATAAGAAAGAATTATTTAAGGGTTGTTCAACCCTTGATGGTTATTCTCATAAAAGTAAAAATCTTAAAACAGTTGAAGGGCACTTGTTCTTTCTCCTTTTTTCTTGCTGGCTGGTTTGATCAATTTGTCTACCCATGTCGAGGTATTGAAGAGGTCTCATTTTCATGTTTATTTCTCCCAAATGGAATAGAACTTTTTGTATGCGTTCATTCAACTTTGCTCCTACATACATTTTTATTTTAATCAAAAGCTTTCTTGGAGTGAGCGAAGGCCTCCTACAGAGCTAGTTTATGTCTTTAAAAGCTTTGTTTATCACCCAGAGTGATAGTCTATCATACAGGATTCATTTTGGTTCAAGGACATATTATTGTCTTGATTGGGCTTATACATCAAAGGAAAGAATTAAAGGGTTCTGATGAAAACTTTCCACCCGACACACAGGTGGCTGAAAGTGTGTGCTATCTTTTCTTGGGTCCTTTTGTCACCTTTCTTAGCTTTCTTGTTTTGAAACATGATAATAGTAGTATTTGAGTTTTCTGGGGATTTTTGTTCTATATTGCATGCTGTGAAAGGATTTTTCTAGGTTCTGCTTCTGGGCTCCCTCTGATCTTATGATGTTAAACACACTGCTGTCTTCCCTCGGCATTACTCTCATCATTTTCTTCTCCACTTGTTCCACTTCTGTCCTGTATATGTGGGAGGGGGCTGTATAGAAGATGTGAGAGGAAATTTAGTAGAATGGCAGGGTAGGGGGATGTCAGGGAATCACACTGTTGAAAAAAAGGCCTCCACAACTTCTAAAAGAAAAAAGGATAGGCTGTACTGGTCTTTGCATTTTTTTTTCAACATAACCACAAAAGTTTTTTTTTTTTTTTTTTCCCAATGAAGCCTTTAAAAAAGAAATACTGTCACTTTTCTTTGAATTTTGATACCATCTAGTTCCTGCAGTTGTGTCCCGAATTCATGAAAATTCATGGTTTGTTTCCAAACAGTAGAGAATAATTTATGGAACTCAATCTCATATTTTCTGGTCAGACCAATGTCACTTTGACCTTGAAGAACTGTGTGAATTGTAACGAAAATAAATATTTCAGTAAAGCATGACATCATATCTTGATTCATTTTCTATTGTGTGTGTTTAAGGAAATACTAGAACTTCCTTCTGATAGTTTCAATACCGAGGGAAATATGTGGACATTTGCCGTCTATTTTGCCCTAGGGTCATGTTTTGAAATTCCACTCAGTATTAGAAACAGATTTAGTCAGTCAACAACAACAAAGAGAAAGAATGTCGGATTTTGGGGGGGCTGGACATCACTTTTAAGTTATCCTCCTTATGCCAGTCACTTTGGTGAGGACTGTATAAACAGATGAGCACCAAGGGAAGTGAGACATTGACAGATATATTAAAGAGTAATTTAATATCAATCAAATATCATGCATGTAAGATCGTTCCACTATCACTTTCTCAAATTTAAGGCTACAGTTTAATCTTTTATGGTTCTTTTCTGGAATGAGGGGTTAGGATTATATAATTAAAACAATCTGCATGTGCTAAGATAAATTTGATTGTTTTAGACACAAGGAGTAAATTTCATATTAACCACAGTAAGATTTATAAGTAATCAGAATTTGGGATGTCACTTACTTCACACTTCATAATCATCAGAAATATCTTACATTCATTAAAGAACTTAACACAGTTTCTGGCACATAGAGCTAGGAGTTAGATACAAATAAATATATGATTTTGTTGAATAAATCAATTAGAGAATATGCAAAGTAAATTAAGTGCCCAACAATTTTTGTTTCCATATATGTTGATTGTTAGAGAAACAAATGTGTAGCAGACAACTAAGACAACTGGAAAGAAAGACTGAACAAACCAAAAACTGACAAAAATTAACTGCTTTATCAGCTCCCTAGTGAAATGTAAGTGTATTTGTGAGTAAAAAGTGGATGTTGCCAAAATCTCAACTTTCAGCATGAGTGCATGGAAAGAATTGCAGGTTTATATTTTAAAATCTCAGGAGGAAATTCACAATTGCTCTTATTAACATATTCTAATGATGGCAATTTCTCCTCCCTCTCTCTCCCTCTCTCCCTCTCTCTCTCTCCAGGTTATAGCACATTATAATTGGTACAAATAAATCTCCTCTTGTTTTATGTATGCATTTATTTTCTTTTATCCACATACCCCACGCTCATTCTTTCCATCTTTGCACATATTCTGTCAAATGTGTCTTGTCAGTTTTTTTGCATATGGTTTTTAATTTTAGTAAATGATATTGCGTATTGAGTCATCCTAAGCTTTTTCTCCTCACATTGAGATTTAGGACCTATTCCTGTTGCTTTATGTGTATTTAATGCATTATTTTTCTGCATACAAATCCTACTTATATGCTAATTGTTGATTATATAAGAATGGATAAATTACTCTCTATATATAAATGGTAGATGAAATGTGTACCTCATATAATTATGTAAAAATTCAATGATCAGATTCATGAAAGATATCTAGCACATGAAAAATTCTCAGTAAATAGAAACTCTTTATACTACATTTATATTATGTAGTTTCCTATGGCTTGGAAAGCTGGAATAAAGGATGGTGGGAAGAATATGGTGGTAATATATGAGATGAAACTGGACAGCATGAAAAGTTTCTGTACAACATGACAGGGAATTTTTACTTTCAATTTTAGGCCACATTTTCCATTAGATTTACCCAAAATTATGAACTAATATTCCTGAGCCTTACCCACAGAGATTCGGCCTACCCACAGGGCTTAAATATTTCTGTTGATTATGTTTTCGCTACATGTCATGTTGAATTCTGTCCTTGAAATCAGTAGCAAGGGAGGGTTTTCATTCCTAGATCTGAGTTTTAACATCATAAAATGTGGGAATAGAAAACTCTTGAAAACATTTTGTTTCAATCATAAGACCAATGAAGCTTTAAATTTGGGGGTAGTGGGAGTTGAGGCTGTCATCATCAACCAGTCATCGCAGCCTAGGTCAAGACTATTACATTCCTATGCTGTTTCTGTACATTTCTGATGAAGAAGAAATGTGATCATCCAGCATCTTATTTTTAATATCTAGGAGAAAATAAATATTAGTCCAGTAGGCCCTTGGCTTTATAAACAAATAAATGAATGAATAAATAAATAAATGAAATGAGGGGTCAATATTTTCAACAAACTATTCAGATGATCCTTATGCATATTAAAGTTTGAGATTTGGGGAATAGGCAGCTAACAAAATTAACATATGCTTTAGAAATACGATGTGCAATATCGTAGCCACCCATTACTTGTGGCTATTTAAATTATAAGTAATTAAAAACAAATACAGTTAGAAATTTAGTTTCTCTATTGCATTAGCCAAATTTTATTTCCCCAGTAATCACTTGTGTCTAGTTACTATATTGGACAGTGCACATAAAAGGGCTTCCCATCATTATAGAAAGTGTCACTGAGAGCCATGTTTTAGAAAGATCATTCTAGTATCAAGCATGAAGATGACTTAGGTGAGGATGAGACTTGAGTCTAGTTAAAAGAACATTTTAGAGGCCAAAGAAGAGTGTCAAGAAGATAATGGTCACCATTATTGAGTATTGATGAGTGATTAGGATCAAAACTGGTCTACTTGATTTGGCTACCACGTCATAAGTAGCCTGTCAGATCAGTGTGGGTAAAGTAGTGGAAGCCAATGGCAGAAATAGGAGGTGGCTGAAAGGAGAAAACAGACTTTTACAAAGCTCAGCTATTGGGGCAGTGCCTGTGGCTCAAAGAGTAAGGCGCCAGACCCATATGCCAGAGGTGGTGGGTTCAAACCCAGCCCCAGCCAAAAAAAAAAAAAAAAAAAAAAAAAAAAAAGCTCAGCTGTTAGCAGGGAAATCAACAGAACATAAAGCAGAGTTGTGTGAATGTTCTTTAATTGTAGGTGGTTTATCATATTTATCGATCAGTAAAGAGAGAAAAAAATAGCAGGAGAGAAATTAAGAGTACACAGAAGGTTTTCCTTTTCTGATCCTATGTTGGACCTTGCCTCACAAAATGATTTTCCTGTTCTGCTCCAATGTTGGAAGACATCTGATGGGCTGTTGCATTTGTTCACCACTCTGATGTAGGAACCTGGCTGTTGCACTTGCTCAGGTAGCACAGACTCTGTAGACCACAGACAGCACAGGTTGTACTCTTTCTGTTTCTCGGCAGACCAGGGGTTTTGATGTGATAGATGATTGTGCATTGTATTCGTACAGTGGAGCTTGTAGGAAAATGGCCTGCCCCAAATGAATAAGAGCTGGGATGGAGAGTATGCAGGTGACAGAAAAATTAGATTGGAAAAGGAAATTTATATAATTTGATGGCCAGGAGGTGAAGACAATGGGTTTTCTTTTCATATGCAAAATAGTTTTCATTACAAAAATAAGGACCACAAAAAAAGAAAGAATAAAGGTTATTTCAAACCAAAAAAATATTACTCCAAAATCCCAGAAGCATATTTCAACAAGCATTGATGAACACATATAATATTGTTAGCATGCCTCAAGGTACAATTAATAAATACAGTATTGCTGACTTTCAAAAACCACTTTTCATTTGTGAAATTAGACATTAGCTTCCAAAGTTAAGTGGTAAACAGATAGTTAAATTTCGTGGTATAGCCTGTGTTGTAGAACTTAGGTGCTGGGGATCAGCCCCAAACTCCACCATGGACTTTCCCAGCGACTGGCAGGATGAGAGGATCAGGCAAAATAAAAATCAAAACACAAGGAGAAAGCTTTTGGAGAAGCTGTCCAGGGGGCTGTCCACCTCCAAGCATGAGGAGTGGTGGAAGCCTCTAGCTTTTTTTAAAACACATCTCTGTTTTAACCATCAATCTACCAAAGGAAGGCTAAACCCTTATGTCATAGTTCTTCCTGGGCTTGCATTTTCTAACCAAGCTACTTCTTTCACCTACAGCATTAATTGGCCTAATTTACCTCTGTTATTACTCTAAGTTATTTATGATCTTAACACAAGCAAAGCATGGGTCAGGGAACACAGTCCAGGAGCAGGATGTCAAAGCAGACCCCAATCAGACCATGTACACAAATCTCAGGAGTGGTGATGAAGCCCCAGGAAACCTGTGCTCAGAAGATTTGGTGCTTTTGTCCATACCAAGATGACAGATGAAAGGAGATATTTTTCTTCTTATCTTCCCAAGATACTTTTTCTCTCTTGACACGATTTAGGAGCTTGCTCTGTCTCCAGCGCTTTCTGTATTCCCTCACCAACTCCCCAAATGCACTTACTCTCCCTGAGAGGGCAGCCCCATCCCACCACCTTGTCTCTCAGGGCAGTGACCTCTGAGCCAAGATGCACTGGGGGTGGGTGAAGCTCCAGCAAGCCAGTCTGCTGGAAAAAGCCAGGCTTTCAGGCTGTCTCACTTTGCAACAGATTTTAGGTTTCTCTGATCCACTTCTCTCCTGTTTCTGTTCCCTTTTGCCTATCATTTGCAACCATTTTCTTAATTCAATTCCTAACCTTACTTATAAAAAACAATTGAAAATTGATTTTAATCTCATTAATGATTATTTCTAGCAATGCAAGCACATCAAGGTATGACTCTTCCCTTAAGTACCCCCATGTCCACCCGCATTCACGTAAGTAAGAGTTGTACAACGAAGTTTCTTGGTTGAAACTCAAGACCTTGAGGGATGACTGGTATTTGTAACAGGAAAATAGTTAAAGAAGAATACAGGAGGAAGATAAAAGGTCGACTGTATCAACGAAAGTCTGATTTAATGAACTGAAAAGTATTTGCCAGTTTAGATTGTTGTAATAGCAAAAATAAAATCTTTAAAAAGTTTTATTCTCTACCTTTTAAAGATGATAATGTTCATTGCATTGAATGTGGAAGACACAGAAAAGTCAAAGAAAAAGAATTAAAAGGACTTGTTATCCAACCACTGAGGTTAGCTATTGATATTTTATTACATTTTCTAAATCATTTCCTATTTATAAAATTATTGATTGCAAAAGTTTAAAACATACTATGATGTGTAGAATAATGAGTACCCTAAAATAGTAGTGTTTAAGCCCTAGAACCTGTGACTATTTTAGGTTATATATTGCCAATTTACATATACAGGGCAAGAAGATATTCAAGATATAAGTGGCATTAACTTTGCCGCTTGTAAAGTCCACTTTAAATCACACCACTGATCTTAAAATAAGGTGATTGCCCCAGATTATCTTGATGGGCACATGTAATCATAAGGCCCTTTAAATTGGAAGCAAGGGCCAAAGAGTTAGTATCTGAGTAACAAAATATGATAAAAACTAGATCAACCATTGGTGCCTTTGAAGATGGAAGGGGACCATGAGCCAAAAACATGTGGGCCCTAGCCCCTAGAAGCTAAAACATATTCTTCTTTAAAGGTTCTAGAAAGAAAGCCATATTGCTAACACCTTCTTAGCCCAATGAGACTCATTTCAGCATTTAAGTTTCAAAATATTAAGGGGCTACACATGTTTTAGGCTACATGGATCACTTATGTAATGTTTGAGTCTTAATTAAAAATGTGCCCATCATCCAACTTATATTCATAATACCTGTTAGGCAGATTTTTATCTCTCCCCTTATAATCCCTTTCCCTAGTTGATTTCCAGTGAGTTTTACTAACCTCTGTGCACGTATGCTCATATACGCTCATTGGTTAGCTCCAATTTAATAGTAAATGCCTGTGGTGTTTGTTTTCCTATTCTTGAGATACTGATTAGGACAATGGTCTCCAGTTCCATCCAAATTGTTCCCAAAAGTATTAATTTATCTTTTGTTTTTTTTGAGACAGAGCCTCAAGCTGTCACCCTGGGTAGGGTGCTATGGCATCACAGCTCACAGCAACCTCCAACTCCTGGGCTCAAGTGATTCTCCAGCCTCTGCATCCCAAGTATCTGGGACTACAGGTGCATGCTACAAGGCCAAGCTATTTTTTAGTTGCAGCCATCATTGTTGTTTGGCAGGCCCTGGCTGGATTCGAACCTGCCAACTCAGGTGTATGTGGCTGGCACCTTAGCCACTTGAGCCACCAGTGCTGAGCCTTAATTTATCTTTTTAATGGCTGAATAGTACTCCATGGTATACATATACCACATTTTATTACTCCACTTATAAAGTGATGGGCACTTGGGTTGATTCCACATCTTTGTGATTGTGAATTGTGCTGCAATAAACATTCAAGTACAGGTTTATTTTCAGAGAAAAGTCTTTTTTTGGGGGGGGGGTGGTAAACACCCAATACTGGGATTGCTGGATTGAACAGTAAGTCTACTTTTAGTTCTTTGAAGAATCTCCTTATTGTTTTCCATAGAGATTGCACTAATTTGCAGTCCCATCACCAGTTTATAACCATTCTTTTCTGCATCCACACCAGCATCTATTGCTTTTGGACATTTAAATAAATGCCATTCTATCTGGGGTAAAGGTGTATTTTGTTTTTGTTTTAATTTGCATTTCAATGATAAGACATTGAACTTTTTTATATTTATAGGCCATTTATCTCTCTTCTTTTAAGAAGCTTCTGTTTATGTCCTTTGGCCAATTTTTAATAGGGTTTTTTTTTTTATCCTTGCTTATTTGCTTGAGTTCTTTGTAAATTCTGGTTATTATCCTTTATTGGATGTGTAGCTTGCAAGTATCTTCTGCTATTTTATAGGTTGTCAGTTTGCTCTATCAATTGTTTCCTTAGCTGTGCAGAAACTTTTTGGTTTAATAAAATCCAACTTATTAATTTTTTTGTTACCATAATAACCTCAGGGTGTTTTTCAAAATTTTTTGGCCTAGACTGATATGTAGAAGAGTTTTACCTACATTTCACTCTAGAATTCTTATGGTTTCGTTCCTTTGATCTAAGTCTGTTCCCTATCTTGGATTAATTTTCTGTGACTGGTGAGAGGTAGGGGTCCTATTTTATTCTTTGGCATGTGCCTATCCAATTTTTTCATCCCCATTTATTGAATAGGGCTTTTTTCCCCCAGTGTATACTGTTGTCTGCTTTGTCAGAGATTAGTTGATTTGGGCAAATGGTTTTATATCTGCATTCTTTCTTCTGTTTCATTCATCTATATCTCTATTTTTGTACCACCTCCATGCTGTTTGGTAACTAACCTTTTTGCATAGTTTGAAGTCTGGCAACATGATGCCTCCAGATTTGTTCTTTCTGTTTAAGATTGCTTTGGCTGTTCAGGCTCTTTTCTAGTTCCAAATAAAGCATAGAATTATTTCCCTAGGTGTGTGAAGTATGACTTCGGTAATATGATGGGGATTGCATTGAATCTGTGAATCATTTTGGGTAGTATGGACATTTTAACAATGTGATTCTGCCTATCCATAACCATTTTATCTTTTTTCCCTTGTTTGAATCCTCTGCAATTTCTTTCCTCAGAGTTTTATAGTTCTCCCTATAGACATCTTTCACCTCTTTGTTTAAGCATATTTCTAGGTGTTTTATTTTCTTTGTAGCTATGGTGAATGGAATTGAGTCTTTAATTTGACTCTCAGCTTAACTGTTATTAATACTAGTATAAAAATGCTACTGATCTATTTACATTGATTTTGTATCCTGAGATTTTGCTGACTGTATTTATTCATTTTAGACTTCTGACCCCTAGGACTATAAACTAAAAAGTAAGTGTTGTTTTAAGTGACTAAGTTTATGGTACTTTGTTACAGCAGCAATAGGAAACTAATACATATTTATAATTTTATAACAAAATTTTACATTAAATTGTAAGTACTTCCTTATAGATTTAAATGTTTTTAAGAACTGTATGTTTAGTGGTTGTATAATAATCATTCAGCATATCACAATTTTTACAAAGACCTATTTAAAGCATTTAAGTAATTTGCCACCCTCTGTTTCAGTAACTAACTGTCTGAAAACTACTTTAAAAATGTATTATTTCCTTAATTCATCCTTCCTTAAGGAAATGGATAGAATTATAATTATACTGCCAATGACACTTTTTAAAGGTTTTTATTATAACAGGTATTTCCTGATTGCTTTTCAAAAAGGTTGTTGACTTCCAACAAACAGTCCATTGCCTGATGACATCACTGAAAACAAGTTTTCCAGCTTGATTTTGGCAACATGGAATCTCTCTCTCTCTCTTTTTTTTTTTATTAAATCATAGCTGTGTACATTAATGCAGTCAGTGGAGTACAGTGTGCTGGTTTTATATACAATTTGAAATACTTTCATCAAACTGGTTAACATAGCCTTCATGGCCATCCTCTTGGAATCTCATTTTTAAAAGGCTCTAATTTACTCTTTCTCGTTTGCCTTTCAAATCATTGCTGGGGATTACTTTAATTTTAACTTTTATACAATCAAATATGTCTTTCTTTCCAAAAGTAAAGAAAAAAATTGACTTTCTTTTCCTCTTTCTAACAACATTCGCATACTTAGTGAATCTTCTTTAGATCCTAACGTACACATTGTGGACCTTTTGAAGTGTTTTTCATATCAATAAAAATAATGTTTATAGGAGTCTTAGATAAGATGCAGTAGGATTGGTGGGTTAACTCTTTGGAAACTATCCCAATAACACAAGGATGAGATGTATATGAGGTGTGCAGATTACAATTCTAATCTGAAAATTCAAAATCTGAAATTTTTGAGCACTGACATGGACACTGAATACCCAAAGTTGTTTGTTTGTTGTGGTTGTTTAACAGCTGACACAGGTATTCTTTTTCTTTTTTTTTTCTTTTTTTTTTTTTTTGGCCAGGGCTGGGTTTGAACCCACCACCTCTGGCATTTGGGGCCAGCGCCCTACTCCTTTGAGCCACAGGCGCTGCCCTGACACAGGTATTCTGAAAATGCTACTGATGATATTTTAATGGTAATCATACTTTTTACTGTTAATTACTTTTGTGTGAATAAGTGTAAGAAAATGATTACATATTGATAACACAAAAAGGTCAGAGACAGGGATGAGGGCTGCTAGACCACCAGATTGTTCACATGGTTGGTTGAGACAGTGACATCTTTGCATTCTCATGGTTCAATGAACACAAACTTTGTTTCATGCACAAAATTATTTAAAATATTGAATAAAATTACCTTTATGCTGTATGTGGAAGTACATACAAATATAAATAAATTTTAGTTTTGACTTGGGTTTCTTCTCCAAGCTATCTCATTATGTGTATGTAAATATTCAAAATCTGAAAAATTCCAAAATCCAAAATACTTTTGGTCTGAAGAATTTAAATTAAGGATACTCAATCTGTACTTTGTTTTAGGTGGTAGATGTAGGAAAGAGGGAAAAAAATTACACAATACATATTTTGAAAGAATTGTTAAAACATTTCAAAGATTGCCAAGATATATGAGATAAAGGACTATGAGTCAGAGGTTTCTTTTCTTAAGCCAGAGTGAATGATAGACTTATGAACTTAGAATCAAAATGCTTAAATTGGGTAATGACAGAAGAAATTTTAGAAGCATTTCATTTTGGGGAAGTAGACACACAACCAATTAAAAATTGGCAGATATCATGAGACGAGGAATTAGAGTTTAGGGTAGAGGAAGGGACCAAAAATATGGCTTTGGATGCAAAGGAGAAGGAAAGTACCTGAATTAAGAAAACAAATACATTATTTGAAGGAGATATTCAAAGAGAAAGAGCAGAAACTCTAGGGTTGGGCAATTCTCTTCCTTCCTTTCAGTATCCACCATGTTTTATGTCCCCTTAAATATGAGTCAATATGAAGAAGCAGGTATAGATATCAAACCACTCAACCCTTGTCTTTATAATTAATGAGCTCAGAGCACATCTTTCTGAGAGTTAGGCTGTTCTCTTTTTCAATGTTACCACAGTCTTCCAGTCTCTTTTCAATATAGAAGTTCTAACATTTCTGTTCCAGTAATATCAGTCCTCTGAAAACCTCTAAAAGTCAAAGTCCTTTACAAGATGCCTCCAGTCCCAACACCACTGCATGTTCTATTCACATCCACTCTGCCTTTGTAGTCATACTAGACTCCTTGGTATTCCTCAGCATCCAATTCATGCTCTCATCTCAGGACCATAGGCCTCTGCCTGAAATGTGCCTCCCCACTCAGCCTCTGATTTCTCAAGTCTTAGTTCACATTTCACTTTCTCAATGAGGCTTACCCTGAGATTATATTTCTTCCTCTGAATAAAATCAAAACTTCAGACCCTTATTCTAGTTCCTTTTATCCATTGCATATTCCTCTTAAAAATACTAATTTGCTACATTTATTGTGTTTTTCTTTATTCTTCATGTTAGCCCCAGCAAGGCATATAGTAGGTGCTCAATAACTATTTGTTGAAATATTTCTTTTCATAAACTGAGTAACTTTGGCTATTTTTCACTATTCTTGTCAAATACCTTTGCCATTTTTATCAGAGTTTAGTATCATGCCCTAAGGAAGTATGTTTTTTAATCTTCCTCTTCAAAATAACCTTATCAGAGCAGCTATCCTCTTGTTAATATTTCTAGAATTTTGTATTTGCATTTTTGCATAATATAAACCCTTGACTTGATTGTCTAAATGACAGTTGTCTAGGAAATGGTATTCACCAGCTACTTGCACCTGCCTTGTTGATGTTTGGTGGCTTGGATTATGTTGTCTGATTCACTTCATAATTTCTTGAGAAACTTGTCAGAGACTTTTCTAATGGCATAAAAAAATTTTCTATGGTCTTGCTAATGGAATGACCATTTCTCTCTGGTGTTATAGTTTTTGAGAGGCTATAAATAAAAGGCAAAATTTTTCCAAGACACAGAAGTCTTTAGTGCTGCAATTCATCAACTCAGTCCTACTAGATCATTAACTTATTTTGCTTATATGCTTATACAGGCTGGTGAAAAGGAATCTGCAGAAATACCACAAAATAACTGTATTGCAGCTGAATTTACAATAGCTAAAATGTGGAAATAGCCTAAATTCCCTTCAATCCAGGAATGGATTGGCAAGCTGTGGTACATGTATACCATGGAATACTATTCAGCCATTAAAAAATGGAGATTTTGCAGCATTTGTACTAACCTGGATGGAAACGGAAGTATCACAGGAATGGAGAAGTATGAATCCTATGTATTCAACTTTGCTATGGGGACAATTAATGACAATGACACAGTGGGACATGGGGGAAAGGGAGAGCAGACAGAGGAGGGAAGGGGTGAGGGAAAGGAAAAAAAAAAGAAAAGAAAATAGTGAATAATTTTCACATAAATTATATTTAATTTTGACCAAAGTACATTACTTAAACATTAAGTTTTAGTTCAACTTGTTAATATGTTGTTTAGGATATTACATCTTCATTTATAAGTGAAATATGTTTTTAATTTCCCTTTTATAATAATATATTTTTTCCAATTTTAATATCAGATGTATCCAGATGTAGTAGAATGATTTGTAAGTATTTCTTCTTTTTTCTATTGTCTATAAGATTTGGCATTTTTTGTTTTTTGAAATTATCTTTTATTTTTATTTATAAATATTATTTGTCTATTTTTTGAGACTTGGAAAAAATAACAAGAAGTTAACTGATGACTCCATACTGAACCTCAGAGTCAAAGCATTCTATAATAGACATACTCTTATTTGACAATGTGAATGTTACTTTTTTTGCTTTATTATTATTATTGCTCAATATTTTGTTGCAGCAATCGTCTGGTTTCTCTTCTGAATGTATTTATCTTTGTTCGTTCTTTACAAGGTTTTTGTTTCTAGTCCTTATCTTAAACATTGTTAATTGTTATTAATTTTAATCCTTTTTAATTTTGTGAAGGCAAAAAGTGGAAACCTAATAAACACATATAATAAAATAAAAATAAAACTTCAAATGGAAAAAACCCACAAAGTAAAATGCCTTCTTTATTGTAAGCCTAGAATTTGTGTAGAGTGAAGGACTTCTCTTACAAATTCTCTTAAATTTTTCTATAAAACAAAGGCCTGGAGTCCTAAATTTGAAAATGGCAGCAAAGTTACTCATAATAAAATTAAAACGTATATTGTAGAAAGGCCTGGCAATGGCACCAAAACTCTTCAGATGCTTTCAAATAATTAGTGGATGAAGTAAGGCTCAAGAACAATTGTGTGGCTCCTCATCTCTTATTCTTATATCCACGCCCCTGTCCTCTCAGTTACCTAGAAATTCAGTATGCTAGTTTCTCTTGGTATCTTGCTATACCCATCTTCCTGAAAGTACCATATTCTATACATTTGAACTTTAGAGCTAACAGGAAAATTAGAGATTATTAGTCTAATTCTCATATTGTCTTAGGGTTTTTTTTGCTACTATATTACAAAATATATTTATACTGAGTAGCTTATAAACAGCAGAAATATATTCCTTAGCATTGTGCAGACTGAGAAGTCCAAGATCCAAGGTCCAGAAGACTGGATGTCTGGTGAAGGCCTGTTTCTTGGTCCATAGATGGTATCTTTTTACTATGTCCTCATATGATGGAAAGGAGAATGAGTGCTCTTGGGTCTTTTATATAAGGGTTCTGCTCTCGAGACTTAGTCACCTCCCAAAAGCTCCACCTCCTAATACTATAACCGTGGGTTTAAGGATTCTAGCATATACATTTGAGGAGGGAAGGACACAAACATTGAGACCATAATATCCATCATTTGCAAAATAGACTGGATCACAATAGACTGGTACACACATAGCAATGGCTGTCATTTTAGTGAACTTTGGGATCTGCCAGAGAACTTCAGCCCATTCATTCTGAGTAATTGAGGTGGAGTGCCATTTCCATACTATATCACCATTCATATTTTTTAACTTGAAGACATAAGATAAGGTTGAAAATATGGTTCAGGTTCTCACAGTCAGATGGATAGAATATTATTTTCTTTAATTTACAGATAAGGTAACTGAGACCCAGAGATTTCATAAACTCTCCCAATGTTGTAGTGCAATTGTGGCTAGAATTCATGCTGCTTAGTTCTTCAAGCTCTTCACTTTATAATTACACAAACAAAACTACTTAACCTTAAGCATAATTGCAACTCATCTCAATTAATCTTCCACTCAAATGAATTGTTATTTTATTTATAAATATTTAGATAATCGTTGGCACTGGTGATAGCCTAAGATCTAGATTTCATATTTTGGAACACTATTCTTCAAAGTATAGGCACTATAATTTTTGGTTGCTCATGAAATATTTATTAATGCTAATGCCAATAAAAATAACGCCATGGTGATTATACTCTTCAGTCATTAATGTCCTGAAAGAACTAATTTGCAAATTGGTACACTGTCACTCAAAGTGTTAATTTACCACATGTGGGTAGCCAATTACTCCTGGAATCAGGCTAGGCACAATTGTCAAGGCCCTGGAGTTTTTCTCCCCTGTAGGATGCACATCCAATCAGTTTCTAAATTTCGTGGAGCTATTTCTACCAGCATCTCATCTCTCCTTCCTACCTCCTCCATAATATCGCCATGGCTACCACCTGAGTTCATTTCTTTCTTATCTGCTGTTTAGTGAAATGTACAAGCAATTGATCCCTATGCTGTCATTCAGGCTGTATACAAAACCATTCGACATGACTGCCAGAGGCAGCTTTTCAAAACATGGTTTTATTTCTCCATACATTCCTAAATAAAACTCAAACTCTGGACCTTCCCTGACACACCTTCCTGTACACACACATGTACACACATAGCACTGACTGTCACTTTAGTGAACTTTGGGATCTGCCAGAGAACTTCCGTCCATTCGTTCTGAGTAATTGATGTGGAGTGCATCTTTGTCACTGGAGTTTTATGAAGCTCCCCAGGCGATTTTAATGTGTACTCAGGACCCAGAACCATTTTTTAAAACTTATTAAAGGAGGCAAATTGCTGTAGAAAGGAAAATAACTTCTCATACTCAGCAACCTAGTACTGATTTCTGGAATTTGCCATTAAAGAAAAGCATATCTCCAGTACATTAAGGAATACCACTAAATCTCATTTCCTCATCTGTAGATGCAATATGCAAGAATTGAGCCAGGTTAATTTATTCAACTAACATTAACATAGCATTTGTTATGTGCTCAGAGCTGTATTTGAAGTTGAAAATTCAGCCTCCTCTCTAATCAACCTTACAAAACATAGAGACAATGATAAATTAACCAATAAATAAAATAATTATAAAATACCATCAAACCTGTGAAAAAAACAATTGATGATATTTTAAGAAAAAATTGGGATGGGGATGAGTATTAAAATATAGTTAGAAGTAATGCTTTTCATATGATCTCAACTTCGTCAACATGAATGAGAGAGACCACACTAATAGAAAGTAATAATGGTTCCCTGAAGGGATCGCACGGACTAAAGATTCTTGTTTATTCTGCTTCATTTTTTTTTCTCCACTCTATATAGCCAAGTTTTGACAAAATATTCAAATATAATCCATTCTTTTAGACTCTTTGAAAGCAACAGTAAAGGCCAGTACAGTACACTGAGGTGTTAACAGGAATGGCTTCTATTTCCTTACTGGAGATTGGTGAAAACGGAGTCCATTATTTCTGGAGCACAGTTCCTCTTTAAGCCAGTACAGATTTCTCACCCTTATAAGTTGTCCAGCATTGGTGATCCTTGGTTACCAGTTCACACTGGCCTTGCTGACGTGCCACTTTCTTTTCCTGAGACCTTTTTTGTCTGGTTTATTATGATGAGAATTCTAAGGACCCATATAGGGCTGTCAGAGGGAATACAGGGGACAATTCCTCGTCTTAGGATGGTTTGTGCTTTATAAGTTATTCATGGAGCAGACAATCTGGATCCTTGTTAACAAGTCCAAATGGAATAAGACAAGAAGTGTGAGCCAAGATTCCAAGCCAAGTGGGTCTGGAACCACGAGTGGCTGCCAACTGGAAGGATACCACAAGTCAAGGAGAAAGCAGATTATTGAGAGTGAAAGTGGGGATGAGTCTGAGAGTCGAAGGAAATGCCTCAACAGTGAAAATTTCTACTTTTTATCCAAAGTGATCCAATTTTGCTTCAGTTGTTCCATTCATTTTAAGCACCAACTGCTTTTGATGCTTTTCTTAAATAGATGTGATTTCTCTGGTGCTCTTGAAAAAATTTTGGCAATTAATTTCTTCGGTCCTTATACATGTAAGAGGTTTTTCTATCTCTTCAGTAATAATAATAATAACAACAACTAGCATTTATAGAGACTTGTCCCCTGTCTGGTAGTGTGCCACGATCTTAACACTTTGGCCTTTGGTCTTCCTGTAATCTGAATTCTAAGCCTGAACTATGACTTTGAGAAGGTGCTTTATAGCCAATTTCTTTGGCCAGAAGAAATAATATTTTGAAAGAGTGGGCTACAGAAATTCCAATGCATTCTATGTGTTTTTGGAAAAGTAATGACCTCCCTGCTCTCAGGATTTTACCTGAAATATTTCCTATTAGTAATTGTGTTTCATGCTTCATTGGCGTTACAAAATCTCAGCTCAGTTGTCAAGTATTATGGGCAAAAACTTCACCAAGTTTAGGCTGATTGGCTCTGCCAGTCTGAAGCCAGATAGCAAAGTCAGGCATTAAGGGAATAAAGAGCAAAATTCTAGGCTCTGTGGTCCTAGACATCAGAAGGAGATGGTGTTTCACACCCCCAAAGAGCTTATGTAGCACTCTAGCTTGGACCATGAAGTCACATCCATTCTCGTGATCTGTATCTCAGGAGTTATTATATTCTCAGCACTTTTGCCTGTTGTTTTTGGAGTCACCTTCTTAAGCAGAAGACTGAGAATCACTAGCTAAAGAAGAGACCCCTGGGGAATCAGGCACCCCATCCTTACTCCTCTTACCTCTGGGATCTTCCTCTGAAGACTGAGGAGCTGCCCCATTCACAGAAGCCCGAGCATCCTTCCGTTTTTTTTTTTTTTTTCAGTTCATTATGTGAATATTTTTTTACCATCCAGGCTTTATTGCTTTAAATACATGGCTATTATACATTGTAATGGAATAGGGTTCCAAAACATTAGACCAAGGCAGAGGTTAATAGCTTCACTCAGAAAGAAACGGAAGACAGTGACCCTAACTCTAGGACAGACATGGTTACAAGGGCTTTGGATATAGTAACTCATTCAATCTTTTCAATAAGAGTTTAAGAGATAAGTTCTATTATTATTCCCACTTTACAAATACAGAAACTGAGGTACAGAGAGATGAAGCAAATACCCAAGGTCATGGAGCCCCTTTGGGCAGGGGCAGGGATCAAATCCAAGAAATCCAATTCTACCAGCTGAGTTCTTAACCACTATACGGAAAGTTGTGTTTGAATATAATTTAGAGAATTCCACCTTGTGTTTGTTTATGTAGAGTGTTTTCCTAAGGTGAATGAGATGAGGTCTTCCGCAGTCTGCCACTTAGACACAAGATTAATGTGTTGAAGCATCCTCAGGATCAAATTCCATGCTGTTTTGTAAATTATCCCTGGTTGTGCTCTAGTCAGACTGCTTTGGGAAGTGAAAGGTTTTTCGTCTTGGGTCTTCCTCATTTACTCCCAGGCAATGCCAGCTGTGTCCAAGTGGCTTACTCCTTAATTGTAATTTAACAAACTCTGCTATATGATTATTTCATTTTATTTAGAGGCTTGAAATGAGGCTTTTGGGATACCAAAATAAAACAGAATCTAGTGATGTTTGGCAGCATAATTTAAAATAAATGCTCAGAAATGCTCAGTGAGAAATACATCAGGGTTATTCAGAAAACATATGCCTATAAAGTCTTTCATGCAGTTATTTCCATGAAAAAAATGTGTTGTCCTAGACACAAATGGCATCATTGTTTTTATTTAAATTAAATGCCTATGTAAAAGAATTATGAACCACTCCACATCATCGCGTCTCATCCTAGCCAAGGGTGGATTCTCTTAATGTGAAGCAATTTATTTTTGTCTAAGGGGTGACTAGGGAGTGCTTTGCAGAGACAAGTAAAAGAAGTGTCATTACAAATGTAGGAGCAGATATATTGGTATAGAACTCTAGTTTATAAATTGAGCATTAGATAGCTTAATATATATCTATATAAATAGTTTGCATTAGACTCAGTATGTTTGCTATTTTGATGAAGAAACTTTGTGTATGTATACCATACCCATTAGTCTCACTTTGTTGCCCTGGGTAGAGTGCTGTGGCATCACAACTCGCAGCAACCTCAAACTCCTGGGCTTAAGCAATTCTCTTGCCTCGACCTCCCAAGTAGCTGGGACCATGGGCACCTACCACAACGCCCGGCTATTTTTTTTTTTTTTTGGTTGTAGTTATCATTGTTGTTTTGCAGGCCCAGGCTGGATTTGAACCTGCTAGGTCCAGTATATGTGGCTGGTGCTCTTGCTGCTGAGCTACAGGTGCCAAGCTTATGCTTTAATTATTGATTGTAAATGATATAACATTTAGTGAAGTTCAAAAAGCATCCTTTAGGGTGGGGCCTGTGGCTCAGTGAATAGGGCCCCAGCCCCATGTACTGAGGCTGGTGGGTTCTAACCCAGCCCCGGCCAAACTGCAACAAAAAAATAGCCAGG
This sequence comes from Otolemur garnettii, assembly GCF_000181295.1. Lineage (NCBI taxonomy): Eukaryota > Metazoa > Chordata > Mammalia > Primates > Galagidae > Otolemur > Otolemur garnettii. The sequence continues at coordinate 12,864,673 of NW_003852432.1, read as the reverse complement.
TGTGGTGGCAGGTGCCTATAGTCCCAGCTACTCGGGAGGCTGAGGCAAGAGAATCGCCTAAGCCCAGGAGTTGGAGTTTGCTGTGAGCTGTGAGGCCACAGCACTCTACTGAGGGTGACAGACTGAGACTCTGTCTCTAACGAAGAAAGAAAGAAAGAAAAACAAAAAAGCCTCCTTTGGGGTGCCACTTTCATATGCATCTTTCATAGCAAACTGACATCCTTTACTTGATGTTAATGAAATCTCTTTCCATGGCTGGTTGTGTCACGTGACAGTTGGAAGGAGAAGCAGAATTGTAATAAATAAGGTGCTGAGACTTATCTAGGATGGAATTCTTAATCTGTCAGCAAGCTTTTGTCCAGTTGGTTTCACCTTCATTAAAAAAGGTACATAAATGACAAACTTCTGCATTCAAGTCAAGAACTTGGTAAGACATCAGTAAATTGAAACTAAAGAAAGGAAGTGAAAAGTATTATTAAGATAAAGGTAGAAATTTGTGTTTTGGAAAATTAAGTTTCTCAAGTAAATCCAAGTGAAACCCCCCAGTAATATAGACAAAAAAGGGCAGCCTTATCAAGAAATTATGAAAACAAACACCCAGAGTGAATGTGACAGTGGCTTTTTGTTATTTGTCTCCTTAATATTTCTGATAGTAGCTCTGATTTTCATTTGATGAGCTGCCCTCCCCTCCTGCTACTAATCACCGCTGGAGAAGCAGCAAGTAGCAGTCCTCAGCCAGTCAGCACTGCACAGAGTAACTGGAGAATGGATAGCCACATGGCCATGTTTGTCCCAGAAGAATGGCTCAGGACATTTACGGAAGCACATGCTCTTGCTCTTTTAGACTTTATTAGAAGCTAGAAATTTCTGATCTTAGGGGACCCTGGCTGCTGTCTTGAGATATATTTGAAACCACAGGCAAAAGATACGAAAGGGGGAGAATATTATATATTTCAATAACATATTTTGAGCCCCTGTATTCAGTAATGCCTGAAGTGAGATCTACCTAAATTTGAACGGAATTTTCTGTGAGATGAAACAAAAGAATTTTACCTGGCATATACACTAAGTTAGGAATAAGATGAGGTGATAGCACCACAGAATTGGAGGGATTTTTTTTTTAATTATTAAAGAAAATAAAGATAATGGGCAGCACTTGTGGCTCAAAGGAGTAGGGCGCCAGCCCCATATACCAGAGGTGGAGGGTGGCAGGTTCAAACCTGGCCCCGGCCAAAAACTGCAAAATAAATAAATAATAATAATAAGGATAATTTTTAAAATCTTAGTAAAACTGTTATTTTCCTAGAAAAATAAAATTTTCAAAAATAAATTCAATAAAATGTAAAAAAAAACCAATTAGACAGTCAATGATCATGAAAAAAAATACAATGAATAATTTTTATAACGGTAGGTATAAGGTACATATGGTAGAAAATAAAATGGAAAATAAAAGAGATCATGGTTACCGTAGCAATAAAAATTTTCTAAGAAAAAAACTTAGGACATTAGGGTCTGTGGAGATGATTTTTCTTATTGTAACTTGATAATATGCTTTAATATATGGACATTTTATTAAATCCCCCATGAATATTCACCCCCTTCATACGTAGAGGGCTTTACTGACCAGGCAGCAGCTTTGCCTCCTTCAGGTCCCCAGCCCCTGCTGGGCAGCCCTTCTGCCTGGGATCCTACTGGGCAACATGCCCTCTGGGTCTATTTGTCACTTGAAGGCTCCGGCTTCTGAATTCTGAAAGTCTCCTACTGTTGCTCCTTCTTTGTGGTCCCTGGTTTGTAAATGAAGACATTATGAGGTCAAGAGTGAGACTACACTGAAAATTTTACCATTATCCATACTTAAAGCCCTTAGACCAGAGTATGGCACACAGAGTTCATTCAATAAATGCTCTGGTTGTACATGTATCAAACCAACTGTGTTACAAACAAACACCAACTTCTGAAAGTCAAAACTAACATGCAGAAATTTAATAAGCTTAGAATAATGTGCATAATCTCACAAAGCATTAGTATTAATATTAAAATCATCGTGTTAAACAACATAAAAACTCTGTTAGAAAATGAATAGAGAGCATACATTAGAATTCAGAGAAGAAGAATATAAGTAACTATTAATAAAGCAAAATCAGCATTAATTAAGGTAATGTACATTAAAGTCATAAAATTTATTATTGTTATAATATTACACAAAGAATAACATATCTGATACAGAATATAAAATATAATTCTCTTTCGTGCTGGTCTAAGAATGTAGACATAAGCCCTTTCATTCAAATCCACACAACTTTTCTAATAGGGAAACTGAGAGAACTGGATCCAGCCCAGAGAGCACTTAGCATTCTATGAACTTATGCTCCCCAAAGATTCAGAGGTGCATATAAACATTCCAGAGAGAAGGGTATATGTCTCAGTGTTGGTTACATTAATGATGACTTCCTAGCAGCCTAATGCTCCAGGGTAGGATTGGATACGTGAATCATTTTACCCTGAAGAAATGATGCTTTTACTCCTAAGTGAGGCACCTTGCTCATGGCAGTTTCATATTCCATCTGCTGCCAAACAGTTTGCTTTAATTTTTGATCTTTAATTTAAAGACAGTACTAGTTAACATAGTGTCCTACGCTAAACAGGTGGCAAATTGATTGCTTTATCTTCATAGCAGGAAGGAAAGCAAAGTAAAACAATTATGCATTGGAATGTCTCAGGAATGTTACTTTTCTTTGTATTTCAGGAGTGTAATTCAGTAGTGGTTAGTATCAACATACACGCTTCCTTGAGGTCAGGAGTGACGCCTTTGGCACCAAGGGGAATGTGACATGGTCCGGAGTAGAAAGTTAGCACACCTTCGTGCGCTTGCTTGGCTGCACGAATGACAGGGACGCTCTCCCTGCCCCTGTGGGGGCTCCCATACTGCTATTCTCAAGCTTTTCTTTGCCTACTCATATACACAACACCTTCCTGCCTCTGGTTTTAGTGGGGAAAACACACAAACATTTTCAATATAATAGTTTAAGCTTTTTGTTTTAGAAATAAATCTGGGCCATGATTGCCAGAAAAGAGGCACATGAATTTGCCTGGTTATTTTATAAGGCTTCCTGAGGGAGGAATGCTGGCGCTGAGTCTTGAAAGTTATTGTGGAGTTAGCTCGTTAAAAAAGACAATGGCTGGTGCTGGAGAGCAAAACTCCAACCTAAGGGGAAGGTCGTGGATATGAGTAGCAGAACTGGCCCCTTATTTCCAGGGCCCAATGCTGTGGCATAAGCCGTCTGCTGAGGAAGCCATCCCTGATGAAGAAGACTGTATTTCCCCACCACCATCACAGGGTTGGCAGGACCATGGAGCCGCTGAAGGGGCAAAAAAATCAGCCTCAATGCAAAAGTAGCCCCCATACAGCCAGAGCTTCTTATTTTCTAAGAGAAGCTAGAAATGCTTACAGTTGAACTTCTACAATTTAAAAATGGTTAGCTTAATAAAAAAACAAGTTAAAATATACTTGGCAGGCCAAAACAGCAAGGCTATAGACCCAGTCTGGCATGAGGGCCACTGGTTTGCCCATTTATCCTAGAGTAATCTTCCAGCCAAAGGTTATTCACAAACTCTGTTGAATAGAAAACATTGTCCAGAGAATCCTTTTCATTTTTCTTTGAAGTATTGTCAGAGTCCAGAAATAGTAAAGGTTTAGTGTAAGATTTAGAATGTTCTTACCTCTTGCTATTTTAGAATTCTCAGCAATTTCACAATATTTAAAAAGATTCTTCCCTTCTTATATGTTAGTCCAAAAGTATTTCAAAGAGTGATAATGCTACTCAGAATCACATGTAAAAGTTTTAAAATGCAGACACCAGAGAACAGCCAGAACCCTACTGAATCAGAATCTATAGGGCTGTAAAACTGAAATCCCAACACATATACAGACCATGTGCATAGCTGAAAACTACTACATTACCCTTTGTGATGTTTTTTGTTGTGTTTTGCTACTAAAGTCATGTGTAAATGTAAATATTTATACAGAGCTTTTAAGTACTGATATTGTCACTATTTTGTTAAATAAAAGGTTCAAATACATTGGAGAAATAACATAAAATTAGGATTATTAGACTACAGTATTACTTTTAGAAAAAGGATGAAACAGCTAACTGACAAATGACAGCATGCATATATATATATATATAGATAGATAGATATATACTTATATATATAAGGGGACATAATCATTGTATTCATACATCATAATTAAATCATACATTTGTGATATCAAGTAGACAACAGAAGCAAAATAAGAGATTTCTCTATCACTGAAAATCCAATTAATAGCTATAAGCATGGCTGAAAAATATTTTGTAGATCCCTTTCTAGCTATGAGTCATGCATACTTTTTCTTCAGTAGAAAAGTTTCTAATCAGAAATGAGAACCCAGAGATGAAATCATTCTCATTTTCCTGTCTGATCTTTGATAAAATATACAACTAAGAAAAGAATCTCTATTCAATAAATAGTGCTGGGGAAACCAGATAGCCTCATGTCAAAGACTGAACCAGGATCCACATATCTCACCACTCACCAAAATTAGTTTGAGATGGATAAAAGATCTAAACTTAAAGTCTGAAACTATAGCAATTCTAGAAGAAAGTGTTGGAAAAACTCTTATAGATATTGGTCTAGGAAAGGAATTTCTAAAGATCCCAGTGGCAATCAAAGCAACAACAAAAATAAACAAATGGGAGCTGATCAAATTAAAAAGTTTCTGTACAGCCAAGGACACATTTAGAGTAACAGAGTAAATAGACAAACTACAGAGTGGAAAAAAATATTTGTGTGTTATCCATCCAATAAAGGGCTGATAACCAGTATCTACAAAGAGTTCAAGGAAATCAGCAAGAAAATAAAAATTAAACAACCCCTTAAAATGTAAGCAAGAGAAATGAGCAGAAATTTTTCAAATGAAGATAGTTTGATAGACAATAAACACATGAAAAAATACTCAACATTTTTAATTACTAGGGAAGTAAAAACCACAGTGAGATTTAACCTTACTCCATTCTCCAGGTGAATGGCTTGTACCAAATAGCAACAGATGCTGGTATGGATGCAGAGAGAACAGCACACCCTTTCACTGTTGGTGGGACTGCAAGCTAGTCCAACCTCTACGGAAAATAGTATGGAGGTAAAACAAAGAACTGAAAGTGGATCTACCTTTTGATACAGCAATCCTACTACTAGGAATTTACCTGAAAGGAAAATAAAAAGAAATTTTATCAAAAAGACACATGCACTTAAATGTTTATAGCAGCACAATTCACAATTGCAAAGATGTGGAAACAACCCAAGTGCTCATCATAATGAATGGATTTATAAAATATGTTATATGTATACCATAGAGTACTACTGAGTCATAAAATAATAATGGAAATCTAGTATCTTTTTTAACAACTTGAGTGGAACTAAAGATAAGTCTTCTAATTGAAGTATTATAAGAATGAAAAAATAAACACCACATGGACTCAGTACTAAATTGGAACTAGTTGATTAACATTTAGGTGTATATACGGAGCAAAACTCAACAGAAATTAAATGAAGGGAAGGGAGAGAAAGATCAGGGTAAAACCACACCTAATAGGTGCAATGCACATATTCTGGGTGTAGGGCACACTTATAACATAGACTTGAAATGTACAAATGCAAATTATGTAACCAAAAAGTATACCCTGCAATACTCTGAAATAAATAATAAATAAAAATAAAAACAAAAAGTTTCTAGATATGCATAAATGCCAGAAAATCAGTTTAAATATAATTAATTAATTTAAATTTTGGGAATAATTGTCTTAATACAATAATAAGTATTTGGCTTGCTAATTTTTTAAAAGGCTTTTAGGAAATTGTTCTTTTGGAAATTCTTAGGAGCATTCGGGAGACAATTGCAATCATAGAAAAACTAATGCACTTCAAACAAATGTATTGTTCTTACACGATTACTGAGTTATGGAAACTTTTGAAGTCCTGCCTTTCTGTAAATGTTTTACAACTTTAGTTACCATAACAACATAACATGAGTAATTCTCTACTCCAAAGAAGAAAAATTGCTATACATTTTCTTCATTTCCCTGAAGAAGCTTAAAACATGGTAGATAAAATGTCACATTTAATAATACCAAATTCAGTGCAATGTAGAGAGATAGTTGGGGGAGAAAATAAATATCAGGAGAGTTCTAGTAACCATGTGGCCTTCTTTTCCTCTTTAAGTACTTCAACATATTTTGCCAATATTGCATAACATTTAAAACTTGTGAAATTATTTTGCTTACCAGAAATTCCACATTTTTTAATAATATGATCTTAAAGTCAAAGAATTCCCATCTCAAATTATACTCAGGAAAGATATGTGAAAAAATAAATGTCTTTTTTATTTATACTACATTTAATATAAAATGTTAATATAATGTATTTACATATTTGTAATAAGTATACATTTTATGTTTGGATAGATGGGTAAATATATATAGAGAGAGTTTTTCTTTTTTTTTTTTGTTTTTTTTTTAATGAGGAAGGCATTCAAAAAGTTAAGGGCCCAATTGTCTCTCCCGTTCAAAATCAATCTTTTTCTATAGCTGAGTCACCTCCTGTTGACTGTGAGGAAGAGAAAGTTATAGGTTAAGTGGCTAAGAACTTAAAGACCATAGGATAATTTAAAAATTAAGTGAAATAAGCCAGACAAAGAAAAAAACAGTGACGTCAATTACATATGGAATCTAAAAAAAATTAAATACATAGAAACAGAGCATATAGTAGTGGTTACCATGGCCTGGGTGTAGTGGGCAGCATGGATTGAGGAGATATAGGTTGAAAGATACAAAGTTGCAATTATGCAGGATAAATAAGTATCAAGATCTAATGTACAGCACAGAGGTGATAGTTAATAATAGTATATTGTATACTAAAACTTTGTTAGGAGAGTAGATTTCAGGGGCTGTCATCACCAAAGGGAAAAAAATGATAGCCATGTGAAGATATAAATATGTAAATTAACTTGACTGTCGTAATTATTTTATTATATAAATATATATGAAAACATCATTAAATATGTATAATTTTATTAAAAATTAGGTTAAGTTGTGGAAATTGAACAAGGAAAGCCAGAATTAAATAGATGAGTACTAAAGGAATATTGAAATAAATAAGGACCAGGACAAGACCCCAGTCCCTTCCTTGGAAGTTTGCTATCACAGTCCCTGTTGAAAAAGTTAATTCTAGTGACCAGGCTGGCACTGTTTGATTTGATCTTAGGCACCAGGTTTGAATTTTCCCCCTATCTATATTTAAATTCTTTCATATAATAAATCAAATTTTTTGGTGCCAATACTACAAGGGGAAACTGCCATTTATGTTTTTATGAGATAATTAATACTACTGAGTGGTGTACTAGAGGAGGTCATGGTGACCACTCTGGTCAGTATTCCCGGAAGGAAATAAGTCCATAACCACCACATTGCATACTTGGGAAGGAAGTTTGAAATTGTACTCCTCTTCTTCTAAAAAGATAAACAGCACTGATCCCAGCTTGCCTCATTAGTCCAAAACTCTCAAGCCACCTGTTATCATGAAGGCTTAGTCCCATATTGCTGTATATATCTATGACCATGACCACTAGTGACGCTGACCCTGTCACCCCAAACCCTTCATCTATATTCCCTGAGATTTGAGATCTGGGATCAGTAAACCCTTTTATATCTTTTCTATGCATCAAACCTGCCCACCTGGTGAGAGCACTGTGCTAGCTGGAGTACTCTTGAGTAGACATTTGGTTTCCTCTCAAAACCTACTTCCTTTAAAATCAGGAGGTAAGTTGTTCTCATTCTGTTCTTCTGTCTCTAAGATATTTCTCCTATTTCCTTGTTGAAGAACTAAAAGCGTCTGCCATTGAGATATCATATGAATACTTGCTGCCCATCCTTGGTGCTGAGAGCTACTGACTTTCTATTAACTCTCCCGTTTGTTACAGAATTTGGTCTCTCTGTCCTTAGTCCTGTTATTCTTGGCAATTTGTCAGCCATAAGGCCGAACCATTTTCTGGTTTCCTAGTTCCTCCACTTTTTCATTCCTAACATTTTTCTTGCATTCCCATGATCAAAGCCATGTTGAAATCACCACTAACATGCATTTCAAACACACGGCTGACTGCCAGCGCCTCCCATCAGCTCTTCCTTCCTCCCTTCACTGTTTTTTATGCTTCACCGAGATGACTGTAACTCACTTTCTTACTATCTGTTATGCCCATCCCAAATTTTGTCTTAATTTCTCCTCACCTAGATCCTATTTTACATTGTTATAATCACCCCCTTGCAAAACTCTTGTTCTTGTCTTTTTTCATACTAAACTGTCAAAACCATAATCCTGATTTAACCCAAATATCCTACATCTCTATGCCTGAAGCTGAAAGTTGCTAGAGTCACATCATAAATGGAATGTCTGGTTTTACTTTAAATTAATGACCACACATCTCTATTAGCTACTCAACTGTATTCACTAGTACATTCCCTAGTATGTTAACCTCTTCAATCTCAGAAGAACTACATTATTCTTCTATTACTGAATTAAAAATATTATCTCCAACTTTTTGGCTTTAAACAATGTCGATTTATTATATCATAGTTCTGTATATCAGAAGTCTGAGTGAGATCGATTGGGTTCTTTGCTTTGGGATGAAATCAAGACATTTGACAGGCAAGGCTCTCATCTGGAGGCTCTAGTGAAGAATCCACTTTCAAGCTCATTCAGGTTGTTGATCAATTGCAATTCCTTGTGTTTGTAGAGCTGAGATCTCTATTTTCTTGCTGGCTACCAGCTGGGGGTCACTCAGCTCCTACAGGGTTCCCTTATTCCTTCAACCTTGCTTCCTATGTCTTCAAAGACAGCTATGATGTATAAAATCTCCCTCATGCTTCAAATCTCTGACTTCCTCTTCTGACCTCCGACCAGAGAAAAATGCTTTTAAAGGGTTTGTGTGACTAGATTAGGCCAATTCAGATAATTTCCATTTTGCTGTATATCATACCATAATCACATCAATATTTCATCAATTGACATGTTTTAGACTTACTCCCAGATAAAGAGATTGCACATGGGTGAGGGGCACGGGAGTCATTCTTAGAAATCTGTCTGCCACCCCATGCTATCCCTTCTCTTCTCTCAGAAAGAGCCCCACTCCAAGACTTCATCACTTCACCAAGAAAAGATGAACTCTCAACAGGGAATGTTTCCAATAATATAAATTTGCCTGAGTGGGTACCCACCATATCTGACTCTTTCATTAAAATATTCTTCAAAATGTAATTCTGTGACTGTCAATGGTAAATGCCTCAAATATAATCTGGACCTTTCAGTCCTCACTCACATCATCAATTGCATGATTTCCACTGGTTCTTTTATTTCAGCTTATACTCATGTTCCAATATCCCCTATTTATAAGGAATCTTTCAGTGACTATATATTTTCCCCTAAATGTTATCTAATTGCCTTGCTGTCTTTGAAGGCAAAACTTAATGAATTGTCTGTACTTGAACACTCTTCTGTACTACCTTGGGCAACCTACATCCATGTCCTTGTCTAGCTTTTCCTTTAAACTGTTCTCATTAATTTACTGATGTGTTCTATATTGCCAAATCCAGATTACACTTCCGAGTGTTCATATTATTTGTCTTAGAAGAATATTTCAGTGCAGATGACGCCTCCCTTCTCTTTCAAATAGTCTAGACTCTTGACTTCCTTGATGATTACACTCTCTAGCTTTTCATAGCTTTCCTTTTCTCTTTCTCTGCTTGTCTGTCCTCTAACTAAACTCTAAGTGTTGAAGGGTCTTAAACCCTCATTCTGGTGACCTTTAATTTTTTTCTTTATTTTCTCCCCATATGATTACATCTAGTCACGGGACTTTTAAACTATAATTTACATGAGGATGAGTATCAAATATATACTTTAACCCAATCTTCCTCAAAAATCTCAGTCTTGTATTTATACCAACTTAGTGTCTCCACGTGAATGTTTACTAGACATCACAAACGTAATATATCTCAAAAGAAGCTCTTGATTTAATCCCCACAATCCCCACAAACCTGTTCCCCACATGAAATATTATCATTTGATCCTCCATTCAGTGGATCAAAAGAAAAAAAGAAGTTATTTTTTATCCTTTTCCTTTTTTTTTTTTTTGCCTCTAACATTTAATTCATTTATAAGTCTTGAAAAAAATTCAAATTATTCTGCTTCTAATTTCCATTGCCATCCTGCTGGTCCAACCCTCTAGACGGTAGCAGTAACTTCCTAATTGACCTTTCTAAATGTATTCTGGTCTCTCTCCAACTCACCATGTATACAACCATAAAAATACTTCTCTAAATAAAGTCAGCTTGTGTTATTCTCTGATTTTAAATTTTCAATGTTTTATGATTACACTTAGAATAAAATACAAAGTCTTTAAGGTTAGCATCCTCCAGAGAGGAGACAAGAACACACCCCTTCTTTCTTCACTCAGAGGGAGAGAAATGCTGAGGAGCTCTGCTGGAAATGTCGCAAGAGTTACTGCGATAGAGAGAAACTTTAGCTCAACTCATACTTACTATAGGTCAGATAATACTTAAGCATTTGATTTTTTTCCCTTTTAAAATTTTTTTTTTGAATTTCAGATTAATATAAAGGCCCAGCATTTAGGTTACATTGCTTTCGTTTTTAAGATAAAATTCAAGTTGTAGCTGAGCTCTTCACCTAGGGGGCGTGCTGAACACCCTCACGTGGTGCACATTAGGTAAGAACCCACAAATAAATCACCCACCCTCCTTTTCTCCTCTTCCCTCCTCCCTCATTAGAGTATCCTGTGTATTTCTATTGTGTGGGCATGTAGTTGTTTCATGTTGGTATTAAGTACATTGGATACTTGTTTTTCCATTCTCCTGATACCTTGCTAAGAAGACTTTGTTTCAACTTCATCCAGATAAACACAAAAGATGTAAAGTCTCCATTTTTTAATTCTGGCTGAATAGTACTCCATGGAGAATTCTCAAAGTAGTAAAAGTTGACCTTCCATTTAATCTCACAATCCCATTACTAGGTATCTACCCAAAAGAATAAAACTATATCATTTTACCACAAGGACATTTGCAATAGAATGTTTAAGGCTTTGATTTATATTAACTCATTTAATCCCCCCACCTTTATAAAGTAGACATTGTTATCATCCTCATTATGGTGATAAAAGAAGTTAAGAGACGTTAAGTAACTTGTCCAAGACCACACAGTAGGTATGTGATAAAGCTGTAATTATTAAACTCAAGCAGTTCGCCTCCGTAGGCCACACCCTATCTACTGAGTTCCATGAGTCATGCACAGACTGCACCTTACTAGGCATCTACTGCTCTTGTCCATATCATGATCAGTATGGAGTAGATTGTGCGATGGTTTAAGAAATGCTTATGAACTTGATATACATACAATTACAGAGAATTTCAGGCATACTCCAAAACATAGTTTACCTGCCAAGACCATCTTCATCCTTGATGAGTCTTCTTAAAAAGAAGAAGGAGAAGGAGGAAGAGGAGGAAGAGAAGAAAATACTGTTTTAACAAAATTTGCTAATTTTTCAAATAGCGTTAACCATGTCCACTTTATGCCCACTTCTGCTACCCTTCCCTGCCTCAATTGCATTCTGCAGACCTAGTAAGTGAGAATTCCTATCCAATAAATAGAAAATTTGTCATATTGGCAACCAGCTATGTTTTACAGCATTAATTCCTTCCAAATGTTCTAAGCTATATTGTTATATCTATATTATTCAAGGTACTATAAATTTTCTCTGACTTCTACATTTTCAACTTTGTTTTTATTTTGGTGAATTCAAAACTTGCTGTCAGTTCTTTTGCTATTGTTTCTCAGTTCTGAATTAAAAAAAAAAAAATTATCTCTCGGGAAAATCTTAACTAAGTAGTTTGTTTTGCTTGCTTGATTTTATTTTTCTCCAGAAGGCTCTCTTTGCTGCTGCATTCCCCCCATGAATAAGAATGTCTTTCTTTTCCCTTTATACCCAATGATAACATAGCTGAGGATACATTTTGACTCATGCTTCCTTTACCTTTTGTAGTTATTCTTTCACTGTCTTTGAGTATTGATAGATGCCTTTCACCTTTCAGGCCAGCATTTCCAATCAAGCATCCTTAGTTGGTTATATTTTTAACATTAAGTATTTTCTTTCCTTTTTTCCAGGAAAGTCTTGTGAGTTGCATATTCTCTATTTTTTGATTGTTGCTTTGTTTTATTTAGATAATAACTTCCTGTTGCCCTAATATTTGTTTGACAACTTGTTTGTGCATAGTAATCTTTAGTTAAACATTTTTTCTCCATTTGCTATGGTTTGAATGGCCCCTCAAAACTCATGTTGAAATTTAATTGCCATTGTGATAGTATTAAGAGGTGGGATCATTAAGAGGTGACTAGGTCAGGAGGGTTTTGCGCTCATGAATGGATTAATGTCTTTACTGAGGGACTGGGCTGTTATAAAAGGGAGTTCAGTCCTCTCCTCCGGCTTGCTCTCACGCTCTCTTGTCCTCCTGCTTTCTGCCATGAGATGACAGAGCAAGGAGGCCCTTGCCAGATGTGGGCCTCTCGACCTTGGACTTCCCAGCCTTCAGAACTGTAAGAAATATTTCTTTATTTTATAAATTACCCAGCTTGTGGTATTCTGTTACAGCAACACAAATGAACTAAAACACCATTGAATGCTGCTAACGTTTGTTCTCTTGTCTTCTGATGTCTTTTGACATTAGATTTAACAAAAGTCTGAGATCAGCCTGACATTTCACCTTCTCATTATTTATTTACACACATGCATGCACACACACTTCGAACTAAAGAATTTTTTCTTTTAAAATTTCATTTGAATTTTTCTCAGTGTAGATTGCTGTAAAAATTTTTCCTAGAGTACAATGAATCCTTTAAATCTCCTAACTCAAGTCTTTCTTATTTTGCTTGATTATATGTTACAGCCTTTTCGCATTGCCTTTGTTGACTTACCTCCTTTCGGGACACAATATTTCTTTTGCCGTATCATTTTTACCTGTTGTCTCTATGTACAATCTTCTCCTAAACCCAAGGATCTCAACATCTTTACCCTTCTTTAGTCACCATAATTGCACTCCTTTCCCTGGAAGTTTGATATTTTTTATGGTGTTGATTATGTCTCTTCTTTATAGAGCTTTCTCTGACACATTTTTAAATTCTATGGTGGTGGTTTTTGCTTCTTAAGTTGGTTTCTTGCTTCTGCCATTTAGCTCCCATCTAATTTTTATTTTATTACATTTTTCCTTAATGCTCCCGTTTTATAAAATTAATGTTCTCTTTACAGTCTCCTACAGAAGAGAAAATGAAGTCCTTATGGGGATTTTTTTCTCATCTTAGATTGTTTCCTTCCAGAATACATTTTTCATTTGCATGTTCCTTTGTGTTATTCTTCCTGTATAGTCTGTTTTTATAGTTGCCATGATACTTGTTTCTAGTATCATATTTTTTTGCATGGTTTATGTAACTCTCTCAGATGTTTTAAATGCTCATGTAAAATATGATTAAATTCTCTCATCGCTGCTTATCTTCTATGTGAGACATTTTTAATTTTTCCTCTTAACTTAGGTTTAAGGATGGAGGGTTAAGTCTGCTTTTTTCTTCTCTTTTCAAATTTTTTCAACTTGGGATGCAAAATACATTATCAAGGAATATTTTTAGAAATTTTAAAGTTACTTTTTTCTTAAATACTGATAAATCCATTACAGTATTCTATTTCCAGCATAACCTCTATGTTCATATGTACCATTCCGAACCCATGAATTAACCAATGGTACATGATCTTATTTACAGAGTCAGTACATAAAATGGTCTATCTCCATTTTACATTGACAGAAATATAAAAAGAAAGGAATAGACAGAAACATGTATGTTACATCATTTGCTATTTCTTAATTTCAATGAAATATGCTCACTTAAAAGTAAGGAGCTAATGTTGAACTTCTCCAGAAAAAAATTCATCCACCATCTCTAAAAATCTAAGAATTCTTTGCAGTTCTTACCCTTTGCACTGTGATGTATACTGTATGTTAATTTCAAGAAATAGAAAAAAAAATTTTTTTTTGAGACAGAGCCTCAAGCTTGCCCTGGGTAGAGTGTCGTGACATCATAGCTCACAGCAACCTCTAACTTCTGGCTTAAGCAATTCTCTTGCCTCAGCCTCCTAAGTAGCTGGGACTACAGGTACCCGTCATAAGGCCCAGGTATTTTTTGGTTGTAGTTGTCATTGTTGTTTGGCAGACCCAGGCTGGATTCGAACCCGCCAGCTCTGGTGTATGTGGCTGGTACCTTAGCCGCTGGAGCTACAGGTGCCAAGCCAGGAAATAGAAAAATTAACTGGGAAAACTCTTTTGTGCACATATATGGAATTATTTTGTGACTGCTGTGGGTAACGAGCAATAACACTCTGTGAGCACACACAGGTACCTCACTTCCTTGACTGTAATTAAACTTCTCATAAAATTACTTAATTCTGTGTGATATCAAAATTGCCTTAATTGGTTTTCAGATTTCAAATGTCATCACTGGGATATATTTTTATTTTACGGCTTTGTCTTTGCCTTATTGTTTTGCTCGAAACTAGCCCATTGAGATCTCTTGATACAAGGCATTTTCTCCTTAGCCACACTTTATTGAAATGTTAACTAGTACTAGAGTTTTTCTTTCCCCAGATTTTTGAGACTCAGAGTGATCTTGGCTTTACATGATACTTTAATAATGTTGCCAATCCCCTGATAAGTTGTTCACATCAGCTATTTAGCCCCAATACCTAAAGCTTGGGAATCACAGTGATTCTTTTCACTTTCTGCTTCTGCCATTCCAGCAGTTATGAATATTAAGTTGTACTTGCCCCAAAGCAAAAGTATATTCAAGAAGATTAGTTGCTGAGATCAGGAATCTCTGGGCTTCATTTTAAAACAATAGCTTTAATAAGAAAGCACCACAAAGTATATGACATTTAAGAAGTAAGAGAAACAGGAATTTAGATTTATTTTTAATAAAGTTAAAAAAAATCCATTGCTTGAAAGTCACTCTGAGTAATGCAACTGAAAATCCTACATGGAGCTGGGATTAAATTCTACTTTTTAAGAAACAAGTTATAACAGTGAAAAGACCCTTGGATTTTGGGAACTGTAATTATTACCTTTAGATTGCATTTATACAGATGTCCACAAATTTAAATATTTTAGACAGTAAAAATGTCCAAAACGGATTCTATATGGTAAGTTACATTTATATATTTTCAATTACATAATAACATCATTTTTGAAATAAACATCAATTTAGTCATAAATGTTACTTAGTCCTGTTGAAAGTCCTAGGTAATATATTTATATTAAAATACTGTAAATTCTTTTAAAAAATTAAGAAAAATCAGTTTCAATTCCATCTAGAATTTCTTGATCAGATCCTTGTTTCCTGGAAAAATATATTATAAAAATACATCACCCAGGAGGGTAAAGGGCTGGTTCATTGTCATAAGGGAAGTTCTGAATTTTGCTTGGCTTCTTTGAGCTAGTGTGCATTTTTACCTTCAACTTATAAAGAGAAAACTGGCTGATATTTTGTAAATTTTTGTCTAGTCTCTGAAAGAAATCAGACTATAGATTTGGAAGGTTCCCCAGACAGAGTTGCTAAAAGATCTCTAAATTTAAATTCCAAAGCTTGTACACTATGCTGAACGGTGCAATTGCAGCTGCGGTCTATGCTGTGATCAAACCTTCCAGGGAAAGTCAGGATCATGCATCCTCAGGAACTCTTGACTCTGTAACTATCTCCTAACACAGGACCTGGGAGCACAAAAAGGCCCATTGAATGGGAGTATCTCCCTCAGCCATTGCCAGCTTTTAGTTTCTCACACTCACTGGAAAGAAATCTCAGGAGGTGCTGTGCTACTCTTAAGCCTCTTCTTAAATAGAGTCTGAAAGAAATTCAAAGAACCTGTAAGTTAGGAAAAACAGAAAGGCAATGAAAAGAAAAAAAAGAAAAAAAAAACTAAACTCAGCTATCTGAACTATTTGGTTCCACATGGAGAACAACAAAGGCAGAGAGAAAGCTCACGCCTTCCTTAAGAGAACTACACAATAGGGATGTTACATTAAGGTGATTAAAACAGAAATTAGATCCCATAATCTTATTCCACAGTTTAGAAAGTTTAATAGATGTGCATTGCCTATTGAAAGGAATCCAGTTCCTGAGGGTGATGCGTGAGGACCTTCAAAATTTGGCAACAACTTGTTTTTCCAGCCTTGTTCCAGGGCAGTGACTCTGAAAATCCTCCATCTAAATACTTCTTTTGTTAGCATGTGTTGTGATATATCCCAGCAATCTGGAATACCTAACATAATGAATTCTATCATGAAAATTTATACATTTTTATAGAAACAATATACACATCTATGTCCCAGGAAGTGTGCTGGGTAAACTCTTGGCTCAATTTATTTTCTCATGGACTGTGCTGTGTACATGAGATTATTAGTCTTCCAGTATAAGCCACCTCTGCGAAGTGAAAAGAGCCTGGGTTCTGGTTCTGATCTGCCATTAACTGGTTATGGGGTGCTGTCTGGGCATCTTGTATCTTTCTTAGCCTCACTTCCCATCTGAAAAATGAGGTCAGGACTGGGCACCGTGGCTCACACTTGTAATCTACCACTCTGGGAGGCCAAAGGAGGAGGACTGCTTGAGTTCAGGAGTTTGAGAGCAGCCAGATAAAGAGCAAGAGCAGGACCCTATCTCTACTAAACACTAAAAAAAAAAAAAAAAGCTGTGTGCCTATAATCCCTGCTACTCAGAAGGCTGAGGGAGGAAGATCATAGGAGCCCAAGAGTTTGAAGTTGCTGTGAGTTATGACATGCTGTACTCTTCCTAGGGTGATGGAGAAGAGACTCTGTCTAAAAAAAAAAAAAGAAAGAAAGAAAGAAAAAGAAAGAAAGAAAAATGAAATCAGATTAGAAGAGTGGATTTCACTGTTTTTCCTTTTAACTTCTGACATGTATAAGAGATAAATGTGGAGCCCATTCTGGAGAAGAGACCAGAGTGGTCATGCAGCTGGTCTGGGCTACATGGTTTCAAAGCAATTACAGGACTGGATCACGTGAAGGGCGGAAGGATCTTCTCTTTGGAGTACATCTTTGCAGTATTATTTCCCATTGCCTTCACTCATCCTCCTAGAATCACGTGCACGCTCCCCGAAAGCATCATGGCTTCCCTGAGTGTCCATACTTGATGACTATCTTGCCTCTGAGATAAGTTTGTTCTAAACACAGTTCTCCCATCTCCTGTTAAAATTCTGTCCACCTCTCAATGGGTGCTTAAATGTTACTATCTCCTGGAAGATTTCAGTTACTTTAGTCAGAAGAAGTCTTCCCTACCTAAACTCATGAAAGACTTTGTGCTTCTTTTTTTTCACTGTTTTGATCAGTTATTTGAGCGTGTATTTTCTGACCTGCTAAATTGCAATTGCCTGTAGCAACAGAATTATATTTTACTTATTCATAGTAGGAAATAACACATTGGTACTCCTTATCCCTCAAATTCTTGGATCTACCAGAAATTAATGCTTAAGCCTAGATGAAAGTGATTTGCCAAGGATATAACTCCTTGAGGGTAAAGTAGAATCTGAAATGAGTGGAGCCTTCCTCAATGAGTCAAGGCTACCTTCAGAAGACTGGCCACTGATGGTGGCCCCCAGGTAGGGCCCTCTCTGGGCCAGATGGGTCTTGGAACCAAGAAGAAAGCAGATCTCTGGGTAGATGAAGCCGTATGTGAGGGCACATGGCTGCAGCAGCAAAGTGTGGCCTGCAGTTAAGCTTCTGGATGCTCTTTTACTTGTGCAGGGCGCAGCCCATTCAACCTGCATAATGACGTGTTGGTCCTGCTTGCTTCCTATGTAATTAGTGAGAAAAGTAATTGGCAGAGTGAACTGGAATTAGTCTTCCCGTTCCCACTGTGTAGTAGTAAATTCTCTATGCCAAGAGAGCCCCTTAGGGCTTCTGGATAAAGTTTCAGTCCCTTGATTTATAAGGTATTAATAAAATTAGGGCAGGAATAGGGGCATGGTACTGACTTCAACTGCAGGGAGAGA
Organism: Otolemur garnettii; assembly: GCF_000181295.1. Classification (NCBI taxonomy): domain Eukaryota; kingdom Metazoa; phylum Chordata; class Mammalia; order Primates; family Galagidae; genus Otolemur; species Otolemur garnettii. The sequence goes on along the minus strand of NW_003852432.1, from coordinate 12,846,474 downwards.
AAGAGAATCTGGCATCAGTGTGGGGGCAAAGCAGGTTAAAAGAGGATTCCATGTAAAAAGATGGAGACCAGCAGGAAGGGGCAGAGAAGGGGCATGTCAGCCTTTTCTGAAAGAGAAGGCTCTAGTCTTTAGTCAGAGAGGCCAAAAGGAACCCCCACACATGGCTGCTCTGGTACATTATACTGTGCTTTGCTCTGAAAGAACTTTGTGGCCCTTCTCTAGACTAATGTTTGGTCCTGGAACCTTGGTGAAGCAGTGATGGGTATGATAATGTACGATTAAAAACAAAGAACAAGACATGTACTTATGCCCATGAGTACTTGTGTAGGCAAGCTGGCGACCCAAACGCCAACAGTAGCACAGATGACTGACAGAAAGGCAAATGTCATCTTTGATGTCCTTTGCTGGAGGTAGGAATAGGCTCCCCTCACTCTGCCTGGTTTAATAAGCTTTTCTTCAATTAATTAACGGGCCTATCTACTCATTCTCAGTGTTTATAAATTACAATGAAACTGAATGCTGATTTTTTCCGGGATTGTATAGACAACTCCAAATTTAAACTGAGTCTATTGCATTATCATTTAAAGCAGTGGTTCTCAACCTTCCTAATTCTGTGATGTGTTTTCATTGTTACAAAGGGGTCACAACCCACAGTTTGAGAACCACTGACTTAAAGCTTTCTCAGGATATAGTGATGGTCTTTTTATAGTTCCATTATCAATTCAGTCATTTTAGAACCTTTATCTTTGATATTTACCCTTCTTTTCTCTCCTAATTTATTCCTTACATTAAATATCTCAACCTGGAGTTTACAACTACTTGCATCAGAATCAGTTTGGTCATTGCTTTAAAAAGGATAAACCAATAAACCAATTAAAAGCTCATGGTCCTCTGAATTAGTCAGGGAGAAAAAGAGTCAATGGGATATTTATATATAAATATCTAAATATATTTATAGCATATAAATATTTAAATACATATAAATCATCTATCTATCTATCTATCTATCTATCTATCCATCCAGAGAGAGAATTAAACTTTCCTCCACCTTTTTATTTTAGCTGGGCTCTCAACAGAATGAATGAGCCCATTCACACTGGTGAGGTATTTTTTACTCAGTCAGTGTATATAAATGCTAATATCTTCAAGAACTACCCTCATAGACATATCCAGAAATAATGCTTTACCAGATATCTGGGTATTCATTAAACAAGTCAAGTTAGTTGACACCTGAAATTAACTCCAGTGTCCTTTTTATTTTATGAATTTTTTATAATTAATTATTTTTTATTAAATCATGACTTTGTACATTGATGCATTTATGGGGTTCAGGGTACTGCTTCGATATACAACATGAAATGTTTACATTGAACCAAGTAACACATCCATCACAATTATCCTCATTTCCTTTTATTTATTTACTTTTTTAGACGGAGCTTCATGCTATCCCCCTGGGTAGAGTGCCATGGCATCACAGCTCACAGCAACCTCCAACTCCTGGGCTCAAGCGAGTCTCCTGCCTCAGCCTCCCAAGTAGCTGGGACCACAGGCACCCACCACAATGCCCGGCCATTTTTTGGTTGCAGCCATCATTGTTGTTTTGGCGAGCCCGGGCTGGGGATTCGAACCCACCACTTTAGGTGTATGTGGCTGGCACCTTAGCCACTTGAGCCACAGGCGCCAAGCCTCTCCTCATTTCTTAATAGCTTTGAAATGTACCATTGCATCATGCACATTAGGTGAGGTCCCCCCAAATACCCTCCCTTCTCCCATATTCCTTTCCCCACCCCTCTCTCTCCTCTTCCCTTCTACTTTATGGACTATAGTTATGTTTTGCCATTTGTATGATTGTGTAGGTGGTTATATATTGATTTCATAGTAGTATTGAGTACATTGGATACTTTTTTTCCCATTCTTGGGATACTTTACTAAGAAGAATATGTTCCAGCTCCATTCAGGTAAACATAAAAGATGTGAAGTCTCCGTCGTTTTTATGGCTGCATAGTATTCCATGGTATACATATACCAGAATTTGTTAATCCATTCATGAGTTCATGGGCACTTGGGCTGTTTCCACATCTTGACTATTGTGAATGGGGCTGCAATAAACATTCTGCTGCAAATGTCGTTGTTGTAAAATAATTTTTGATCATCTGAGTATATACCGAGTAGAGGAATTGCAGGATCAAATGGTAGGTCTACTTTTAGTTCCTTTAGCGTTCTCTAAACTTGTTTGCAAAAAGGCTGTATTAGCTTGCATTCCCACAAGCGTGTAGAAGTGTTCCCTTTTCTCCGCATCCATGCCAACATCTGCAGTTTTGGGATTTTGTGATGTGAGCTAATCTTACTGGAGTAGATGATATCTCTAAGTGGTTTTGATTTGCATTTCTCTGATGATTAAGGATTATGAACTTTTTTTTATATGTTAGTAGGCCATGTGCCTGTCTTCATCAGAGAAGTTTCTGTTCAAGTCTCTTGCCCACATAGAAATGGGGTTATTTATTCTTTTCTTATTGATTAGTTTGAGTTCTCTATAGATTCTAGTTATCAGACCTTGGTCAGAAGTGTAACATGCAAAAATCTTCTCCCATTCTGAAGGTTGTCCATTTGCTTTACTTACTGTGCTCTTGGCTGTGCAAAAGCTTTTTAATTTGATCAGATCCCAGTAATGTATTTTTGATGTTGCTTCAATTGTCCAGGGGTCCTCCTCATAAAATATTCTCCCAGGCCAATTTCTTCAAGTGTTTTTCCCTGCACTCTCTTCCACTATTTTTATAGTTTCATGTCTTAAGTTTAAATCTTTTATCCAGTGAGAATCAATTTTTGTTAATGGTGAAAGGTGGGGGTCCAGTTTCAGTCTTCTACAGATCTCCAGCCAGTTCACCCAGCACCATTTGTTAAATAGGGAGTCTTTCCCCCACTGCATATTTTTAATAGGCTTGTCGAAGATCAAATGATGATAAGTAGCTAGGTTCATCTCTTGGTTTTCTACTTTGTTCCATAAATCTACCACTCTGTTTTTGTGCCAGTACCATGCTGTTTTTATCACTATAGATTTATAGTATAGCCTGAAGTCTGGTAATGTGATGCCTCCTGATTTGTTCTTATTTCTGAGTAATGTCTTTGCTATTCGAGTTTTTTTCTGATTCCATATAAAATGAAGTACTATTTTTTCAAGCTCTGTGAAGTATGACAATGGTACTTTAATAGGGATTACATTAAATCTGTAGATTGCTTTGGGTAGTATGGACATTTTAACAATGTTGATTCTTCCCAGCCATGTACATGGTATGTTTTTCCATTTGCTAACATCTTCATCTATTTCTTTTCTCAGAGTTTCATAGTTCTCCTACTCCAGACCCTACTCCAGAGGCCCTGTGTCCTTCTATATCAGCACACTCAACCAGAATCTCTGGGGGGATGAAGCAGGAATCTTAGGTTGCTTCTCTCTCTTTTGTCCTCAAAGCCATCGTTTTTCTTCCTTTTTTACTTTATTCATTATGAATTTACAAATAGCTCCAAATAAATCACCCACTTTTATCACTAAACAATTATTTTCAGTAAGAGCTTGGAATGGCCAAATATAAACAAAAAAAAAGCATATTAAAAAACATCATAGTATCAAAACAAAAGCAATAAAATTCCTCTTTTCTGATAATATGTTTATATAAAACGTATTTATCCTTGATAATAGAGATTTTAAATCAGAACCATTATCCAGCTTTGGTATATTCCCTTTTACAAATGATAAACATTCAATAACATTTTATGGTCTTTGTTCTGAACAGGCTTGTGGACTTTCGGATAGATCTTAGATTACCAGAATTCAAATTTGAAGTTAAGCTTTAAAGCAGGACACCGCTGGAACCTATTCTCTGACCCAGTCCAGATAACATTCCAACATCATGAATCACCTTGGCAGTGTTTTGACTGTTGCCTTTCTCAATTGCATTCCCAGCAGAAAATGCTTTTATTTGACCAATTCGATCTTTTCAACTTTCACTTACTAACAATAGCTGATTGCTGTTGTCAGAAGTCATGTCATAATAACCATGCACTAAACCCTTAACCTGGCTGATAGTTGTGTGTGAAGAGCTGTTGGAATTGAAACAATCCTGCTGTGGAACAGAAGTATTTAAAAAATTAGCTTAAAATAGATGAAAACATCTCCTTGTTAGCTCTCCTTTCTTTTTCAGAAAGCCGTGTTTCCTGTTACATTTCTAGCTGAAGCATTATGTTGTGAGTGGATTAACTGCAAAAGTGGTAATCTACATTTCCAACAACACTTCACTGCTGGTGGACAATTTTAGACTTCACAGATAAAGTTCTTTATAAAATGAAAGAAAAACTTTTTATATGCATTTTTGAAGATGTATGGGAGGTAATTTCTATTCTTAGCAATAATATTAATTATTGGTACACTTTAGTACCTACCTTTCTGGGCACCATCCTGGGAGTGTTATCTAATTTAATTCTAATAACTATGCTTCAAATAGGAATTATTCCTATAAATTTAGAGATGAAAAAACAATTATGTAAAGAATATTTTTCTCCATTTCACACAGTCAATAAATGGAAAGATTGTAGATTAAATACTGTGTTCAAACTACTGCTCTTTCCCTGAATAGTTTCCATAATTCTGTTTCCCCTAAATATTTCTGGCATCAGAATTAAATCACCCTTTCCTGTTTTGAGAAGCAGTAAGAATTCCAGCATTGGGAACAAGAAAAACCTTCAGGGCTACTACATAAACGATCAAAAAGAGTACTTTAGGAAAAACTGTTTAAGTTACCTCTGGATTTAGTGAGCCTGTCATCAAAAACCTTCCTTCTCCTACTGCTGGACACTTCTAAGCAGTATCTTAGTTTTTAGTCTGGAAAACAGAGCTGTCATAACAGCCCTAGCATATTCAGTGAATTTGTTGGATTGAACAGAAGTACACACGTTTCTAGCTGGTAATTCTGCTCAGTAATCTTGGTACTGAAAGCTATCGTTTTTTCCTTAAAAAAGGCCTCTAATTCCTGAGAAGTAGGAGACACTAAGCAAAAACTCCTTAAGTTCTAGTGAAAGGCTCTCGAAGCCTCAAAGCAAGGGTTTGCACATGTTGGGCAGGGTGAGAATCTACTTACAGGAATTGGGGCCTGAAGCCAGATTGGAATACCCCCAGGTCTGTTTCTGGGTTATAGGATAAGGCTTATTAAATAATAATTGATTTCTGACAAGATTGGGCCCAGATTTTTAGAATGAACCACTAGGAGGGGTAAGTAATTTTTAAAACTCAGAGTGAGAAGGATTAGACTATCAAACACACAGGTGAGTTGACAAGCACAGAAACATATTTGTGTCTTCTGAATTTACATAAACAGGTCATTTGAAACTGTAGGTTTAGAATCAATATCTCCATGTTCTTCTCCCGTCCATGGCTTTTTAACTTTATGCATAATGATGTTGTTAATGTTTAAGGAGTAGGCTAAATTTAGTTCTTTTGACAAGTCTTTGTTTTTATGCATTTTTTTTTCTGTGAACTATAAGGAAAAGAACAGAGGAAAGCGCTTAAGGATGGATGTAGTTCTGTGTCAGTATGTTGATATGTCAATCAGAAATGGAAGATATTTGTTACATGACATAAAATTTGCTTTTAAAATTTTCCTTTTAATTTTCATAAATTAAGATTACAATGTATCCTGAAATTTCTTTTTTATCCCTGTCATCATTATATTGGTTTATAATCTTATTTGCACATCCAAACCTCTTTAAGAGATTTTTTAAAAAAATCCCAATACCCAGACTACATTCCAGTACAATTATAACAAGATCACTGGATCACTTGGGGTGGGACCTAGGCAGTGGTATTTTTCCCTATGTAATTCCAAAGTAAAGCCAACACAGAGAATAATGCTTTACAACCATCATCATTTCCGATCTGTGACAGCACATAATTTTTATCTGATGTTTAATTGTGCAAGTCATCAAGGTAAAAAGCAAACAGGAAAAATTTCTTAAAATGGATACCTGCTTTTTAGCTCCTCACAATGTAGAATTTTAGCATTAACTTCTTCCTTTATTCCACAATACACATATTCAATAAATATTGACCAATCAGGGCTGGGGAACCTATAGCCTTCTGATTTCAAGGTTGTTCTTTCTTAAGCACCAAAGGAGGCAAGAGGAGCTTCACCTTTCTCTACTGCACCCATTTTAATAAAGGGATTTGTTTGGTAAAATTTGGTTCAGTCAAAAGATTGCATTCAGGGATCCAGAAGACCACATGAGGCCCCAGGTCCGCAGGTGAGTCTGACTTCATTAGTCTAGCAGAACAGGAAAAATAAATACACAAACAAATATAGAAAAGAACATAGGGTAGCATCAGTTAATTTTCAACATCTGTGAACCCAAACACATATTTTTAATTTTCCAAGCTCTCCTTCTGATGTTGGCTGAAACCACCCACCATTACCAACAAACAACCAAAAGATCCCCTTCTGCCTAATAGACTAAATAAATACTTTTCTTCTTATAAAATTCTTGTGAAGAGAAGAGAAGGTATGATGTACCATACCTTCTCATACCAAGGCAGCAACAATTATGAGAAAAAAGACTAATGAAAACCTAAATCCTTTGTTAGCTGATTGGGTATAGTTCTTTATCATTTAACATATGATAGACATTTAGAGATAAAATAGGCATTTCAGCTGAAAAGAGCATTAGATTCATCTATGTATAAAACAGAAATGCATAGAACATAATCGAATTAGCAAAAATGTTAACTTATAGTAAACATAAAGCTTTTCTTTTTAATTATGGTGAAATTTTTCTAATTGAGTTTTTAAAAAAGTTTTTATTATTTTTCCTGGTCAAATATCATTAGCATATAATAAAGGTATCACGCGGCACACATCTGTGTCAAAATTACTATGGGCTTTGGGGTTCCCTCGCTGGGAGTAATGCATAGTTGAGCTAATTAGTCTTCTATTGTTCTTTTAACAGCAAGGCCAATGAGATATTCTTATTTAGAATGGTAACATAAGAATTCTTTTTTCTCCAGTGGTCATATTTCATAAGAGGTGGTTTTGGAACATGATATTTTAAAATCAGGTATCTTTTAATATAGTTAATTTGTAGGTAATTATAGGGCAATCTACATACCTGATAAACTATGAATGCTGGGATGTTAATGAACGAAGTTGAACAAATTTCTCATCCCTTTATTGAACATTATAGCACTAAAAAAAGTCCATAACAATTTTTATGGTTATGGCTGATGCCCTTTTGACTGTTACAATTTTTCTTTCTTTCTTTCTTTTTTTTTTTTTTGCAGTTTTGGTTGGGGCCAGACTTGAACCCACCACCCCCAGTATGTGGGGCCAGCACCCTACTCCTTGAGCCACAGGCGACACCCTTGACTGTTATAATTTTAAAGATAACTTTAGTGAGCTGGAAAGCGTATGTTAAAAGGGAATAGCTCAAGTGAAACGAACTCTTCTTGCTTTTGTCTCCAAGTGAACTGCCCTGTGAAAGGACACGAGACGCGTCTGCACTGCCTGAGAGAATTGCAGTATGAGATAAGGTGTTATCTGTTGAGTCACTGAAAACCTTTTTTCTACTAACAGAAATATTAAAAAAAAATTTTTTTTTGAAAAACCTGCTAGTTTTTTTTAGCAAGTGAAACAAGTCATTTGGTTAAAATTTTTTTCTTTGTAGGAATATACATTTTTCATGTGAGTTGTCCTGATAGATTTCTTAAAAGCTGATGCTGGAAGGCAAATATGGCTCCATGAAGAAATTTATGGCTGCTCAGGTGTGTGAAATGAAGTGCAGCCACAGCACATTTTAAAGAAAAATCCAAGTTTAAGAAATGAAATGATTATTTTTACCTTATCTATTAAAATTCTTCATTACAAAATGAGAATAGTTTATTACATCACTCAGGCATTGGTTTTCAATGAAGCTGTTCTAATAAAATTTAGACCCTTTTTCTGCCTTCTTCCACCTTCTACCCTTAGCCACCTGAGTGTATCTACTCAGTATTTCTCACACACACACACACACACACACACACACATATATATAATAAATACCTTTTACATATATATGTTTATAGATAGATATGTACATAGATAGATACCCCTAGTGTGTTTGTGTGTATATAAAACTAGACCACATATATATTTATATATCTGTTAGACTGGAGACAGGTCACTGCTTTCAATTTGTTAAGAAATGTTCTCTCGTAATTGAGACCTCAAACTTTCTCTCTATAATGCCAGCTTTCACTAAAGGTCACATTGTACAGTCAAATTCTGAGAGAAAATATACAGAACAACTTCTTCATGTGGTCTCTGTTTCACACAGTAGAACTTTGCTGAGGAAGGTACTATATTGCTTAGGTATAAACATCCTTGGTACAAAAATGATTTTGTTTATAATGAAAAGTATAGTTGTCCAGGAACTTTGTCTGTACAGGTCATTTAACTTGATGGTCATTAAAATGTGAATAGCTGAATATGTGGAGGAAATGCATTCTTAATATCCTGACTTGGAAAAAGTTAACAACAATGCAGTAAAGTGCTTCTCTTTGTTTGAAGTTGGTAATGATGTTCTGGTTCCGGTGTTTTAAATTTTTAATACTCATTTTCAACACCTGACAGATAAATTCACCTTTCTCCATAGTTTTCCTTTCACTAATTGCGTTCCTCTTCCCATTGGCCATAATTTCTGTCTACTCTTCTTCCATCCTTTATATTTGTTCCTTTTTTTACCCTCTAACTACTTAAAGGAAAACAAGAGTAAGAAAAAGTTCATTCTTATTTTATGTGTTTTTTAAGAAACATACGTTTTTCTAAGCAATACATTGCTTTTACTCCCTTAAATCCAGAGAAGTGATCCGTTTTTAGGTCTCAGGACAGAGTGCCTATAGCTAGTTTTATTTTGTTTTATTCGGATATTGAACAAAGGAATTTATGATTTCTTTAGGTCATATATACTCGCTTCAAATGATTCTAGATGTGATCATAGCATAAAACTTAATTTGTAAAATTCACTTTCTAACCACTAGAAAAGTAACTCGGGACCATTTTTCTGTTTTTGGTAGATTAATTCCACTGCTTTTGGGGGTATAAGATGACATACGATCAGTAAAGAGAGAAAATTATATAATTTTTGGACTGATATTTCTCCACATGATAGTAACTTATTACCATGGTACAGTAAAATATTTTAATAGAGGAGATAGTTTAGTTCAGCTAGTTTTTTCAAATTCTAAATCATGATTTCTATAATCAAGGTGATATAGGAATGTGAAAATTTGTCATTTGTTTTTTCAAGAAAGCAGCCAGAACTACAATATAATTTTATGGTTTAGCTTGATACCTATTACTAGCTTTCTGTATTCCATCAAAATCACCCAATTCCTTTGAAAAAAAAATATAAACAGAAAATGGGCCATGTCAAATATTAGACATTCCAGCAGAGAATGAATTCTTTTTAATTTGAACAAGGAATTAAACACTGTCAACTCATAAATTAGAGTTCACCTTTCGTTAAAGATAAATCAGCTAGAATAATTTTACAAATCGACATACTGATAATTATAAGTTACATATTAAAGTAGGCAGAGAGATAAAACTCACTTTTCTCTTAAGTATTCGTGCCATCTCACAAGTTACCATCACATTCGGCCATCAGCATTCACTGTCAGCTTCCAACTAAACTCCCAATAAAAATCTCCCACTGTAAAAATATGGACTCAGTTGCCAAAGGGTAATAACGATACTGATAATCAAGTTCTTATTGGTTCACTAATGCAAGAATCAATCCATAGAAATTCATAACTAATTTTAAGGTACAGTGTACCAAGCAAACTAAATTAATTTCCCTCAGATTTCTTTGGCCTTGGTTTTTCTGGAGTGCTTTAATTTCACTTGTTGCAGCCAGTAAGTTGTTGACCCTGAGGGTCAGACCTTTGCTTTTAGTTACTTCTGTGCAACTAGACTAGCCAGTCTTCCTTACTTAGACATTTGGCTTCCTTTGTCATTCTTGGACCTAATTAAAATAGACATTTTAGGTCATAGGATCTGGCATTCCAAACAGCTAGTGAAGGATTCCAATGATGCAACCTGCAGGTGTGATAGGCTTAACTCACCCTTGAGTAAACTTTATTCATTGGGAAGCAAGAGACAGGAAAAGGCATGGCAATAAGCCCTTTCCCTCTGTCTCGCAGACTGCTCCAAGGACGTTTCTCCTCACTCTTCTGAGACTTGCGACGCACTTAACAGAGAGGAACCTGTAGAGGGAATGCGGTGACGAAGCCGCAGTTGACGTGGTGACAGGGCAGCTCTTCGCACTGTTTCACATCATTCCCTAGTCTCCATTCCTCATACCTCGCTCTTGCTGTCCTGGGTTCAAGCAGACTGAATAAGGGAATGGCGAATGGAAAGACACCTACACATTCTAGGGAATGGTGGCTCAAATATACATGACTTTAGACTGAGAAAAATACAATCATTACTAAGCTCATATCCTTGATTTCATATTATGAAGCTATTTTTTTAAAAAAAAAATAAAAGATACATCTACATCCAGGGTCAAAATTTCAGGGCATGTATTACTTGGTAATTGGGAAAGTTTTTTGTTAATATATGCAGCATCCAGAATTTGCATCTACTCTGACAAAACGCCTTACTCAGAGAGAAAGAGAAAGAGAGAGAGAGAGAGCAAATCCATGGTAACACCTGGACAGGTGTGCAGGTAGGTAAGAAGATGAGAAGAGCTGCCAGCAGCACACTGGATTGAAGGTGGAATCATCACCATAAGTAAACCTGTGAACACGACCAAAGAAACACGAATAACTCTGAAAGCACATGGTGGAAATACTATGTGTTCATGTACAGCTTACATTCGGGATGACAGAAACCAGAAAGGAGGGATGCTGAAGGGGTTCATCTCAGAAGACACTGCATTTTTTTTTTTTTTGCAACTGTGAATCATTTTGGGAACTGAGTACACAATTTTGCCTTTGAGATGTGGATTAGAGAAGATATTTGTCACAGAAGAAAACAAGACACACAAAAAAACGCACATTATAGCTGATGAGAGATATTTAATATGAATAGAATACACCATTTGGGGAGATATTTTAAAAGAAAATAATCCCAATACCAGGGCTAAGAACTGAGGAAAGAGGTAATGAGAATGGCATTTGTAAGACTCACAAGCAGAAAATATCTGTGAAAATTATCTAATACATGGTCCAGAAGAAAATTTCAGAAAGATGGTCAGCATCTGCAATAGATTTACAAGGAATCATGACATTTATAAATAGGAGATGGAATTCATTAAAAAAAAAGAATAATATTAAAAGGCAACAGGATGGAAGGGAAAGATAGAATGCAATAAGGAAGAACTGCAAGAAGTTAAAATGCTATAGCACTACTGAGCAGAAGTGATATTGCAGAAAATTGCATCTGTGATATAAAGGATTTCTTTAAGCAGTTCTTCTAGCCCCAAAAGGAAAAGGGAAAGTACATAAAATAATAAGAAATAAAATAATACATATCTAAGAGCAAGAATTGAAAGCCAATATATTTAATTCTTGTTCTTATAATTCTATGTCTGAAGTAGAAACTCGAACAAATGAAAATGATACACTAATCAGTAATAATATATGAGAATAAATCTTCAAGCCAAAGACAGACCATGATACAGATTGAAAGAGGGTGATTGTGTTCCAAACCAAGTGAATGAAAAGACACCTACACAAGACCTTGGTTAATTCTTGGTTTATTAAGAATGAAAATAATTCAAAAGGAAAACAGATTTTCTACAAAGAAACAAAACAACATAGCGTCAGCCTCTCTTCTGCAACATTCAATTTCTGAATATTACAAAATAATATGTAACAAATTTTGAGTATTAAAAAAACCCCAGCGCCTGTGGTTCAAAGGAGTTGGGTGCTGGCCCCATATGCCAAAGGTGAAGGGTTCAAGCCCAGTCCCAGGCAAAAACTGCAAAACAACAACAACAACAAAAACAAACAAACAAAAAACCAAGATTTGTGTAAATAGTGTTATGTATTAGCAAATATAAGAGAATAATATTCTCAGATTTCAAATACGCAGAAAAGTACAAAAACATGGTATTAAAATTACATGAAGATTCATCCCATTGACCAGGAGAATCAAAATTAAAGGCCCCAAACTGTGAAGAGATATTGTGCCAATTCTCTCAGCTCTAAATCAAACTTTCTGTAATTTGCTGTGTGATTCTGGGGCTGGGCCTCTTGTCAACTTCTGTGCCAGGTGGCTCTCTAGCTGATGACACCAGTAGGAGGTGCTAGAGAGAAACCCGAGACCACACAGAGAACGGACTTGCTGCTGCTTTGCGTTTTGTTCCCATCAGTATGTCTCACAAAATTTCTTCACCTCTGAAAATGGAACTGGGTCCAGTTTCTAGTTTTTGTTCATACTCTCAGATCAGCCTTGTTATGTTAACTGGAGATCCTTCAAGGTTGGAATCCCAACTTTGGCGCAATCTCTCTTTGGAGCAAATGGAGCACTGGCAGCAATCAGGAATGCCATTTCCCCAGAGGTCGGGGTCCTGGTCTACAGGTTCAGAGTGCACCAACATCTTTCTTTGGTTGCAGACTCCTGTGCAGTTCCTAACTCAGGTTGCCACAGTATTCTTGTTTACTTACTTGGTCCTCCAGTGCCTAAATGCTTTTCTTATTTAATTCTTTCAGTTAAAATAACTAGTGTGGTTTCCATGTTTCTGGCCGTACTTGGTATAATATTAAAATGTGATTGGTTTGTTGTATTTTTTATCTTGAATTCAGTATTAAAAGTGCCTCAGTTAAGACACCTTCTACACACCACTTAGGAGACTTCTGAATGGTGGTCCTTGACTGAAGATCCCTCCAGAAAACAGCACTGGTTGCATATCATGCCTGTTGTGGGGAGGGCAGTAACTCCAAAGAGGTCTTCAAGATAGAGCCTTGTTAATGGTCAGTGGAAGGGCCTGAAATATCTGACACACATAAAATTTGACAGGATCTGGCCTTCGCAGAGAGCCATCTCAATCCTTCCAAGAGAGATGAGAGATGCATCTGGTTGCAGGTTGATTACATTGTACCCTTTTTACATTAGCTAAGGCAGAGATTTGTCCTTATTATAATATTCTTATTTTGGATACAGATAACTTTTCCCCACAAAGTTTCTGCAAGCACCATTGTCCATAGGCTTAGGAGTCCCTGGTTCAATAATATTGTGCAAACAATTTTAATGTGGGCCAAAGTACGTATTTCATAGCAAAATACATGTGGCAATGACTCATGTATGTGGAATTCACCAATATTACTATAAACCCTTCACTCAAAAGCAATTGGCCAAATGGTGTAGTGAAAATGTCTCCCAAACATCGAGTTACAGCATTATATAGGTAATAGCAACTTGACATTGTGAGAAATGGACCTTACTAGACTATAGCAAATATTCGGAAACAAACACCAATTGTCTTTTGCTCTCAAAGCTTAGTATGAGAATCCAGTGATCAAGGTGGAAGTGAAGTCTCTCCTTATTAAACTCTTAAAACACACTTGAAAAATGTTTGCTTCTTCTCCTCACATTTTGAGCTTTGTTAATTCAGAGATAAAGAAATATTAGCTTTAAATGGTGAAATGGCTTTCTACCAAGGAACACAGCAATGACCTTGACTGGAAGTTGAAAATAGTAGTAAGTACTAGAAGCAATTAAAGATGTAGATGATTAGACTATATACCTAGATTTAATAGTGAATGCAATACAGTAATTATTCTTTAATGAAACTTATGTTACTTAAAATATGTAATACCTATAATTGGTACCAGAAATACTAGTAAAATCATCAAAACTTGAGTGCTGTGTATGTGAGGAGAGTTACTGGGAAGAGAGTAAATTTTTCCTTGTTAAAGAAGACTCAAACATATTTTTTATGATGACAATCAAATGAATATATTTTAAAATGCTTTTGAGAACTTTTATATCTTTTAGAAACACTAAAATGCACATCCTGTAAAGCATTGGAGAAAATTTTACAAAGAAAAAGGAAAAGCACCTTCACATAAAATGAGGCAAATTGTAAGCAACACTTAGTCTTACAAATTGAAGATATAACAGATTAACATAAGCAAAGGTATGTTACTTTAAGTTACAAATGAAATTGGACTTGATTTACCAAATGGATTCTAAGATTAGATTTTTTAAATTAAATTAAATTGCCTGTTGTTCTTGAGAAATTCTAAAATATAATACACAGAAATTAAAGTAACACAATAGGCAACCCTACAAGGTAAGCACAATTAAAACTAAAACATGTTGATATTACATTGAAATGATAATATATTAAATGGAATGAAGAGTCTCTTGTGAAGAGAATAATTCAAAATTAAGATATGACTGTCATTAATCATTATTAGTCAAATAATATGAATATCTATTCATAATATTTTCTATATCACAGAATGTAACTATATTTTATATATCACATGTAATATATGTTCATTATTTGAATATTTATATATACTTTTATGTATATAAAACTTTTAGACATATGCAGAAAATTAAGTAATGAAGGACATTAATGTACTCAGCCCTACTATGAAACTAATTTATAGCTTTCATAGAAAAGCTATAACCCAGTTATAGCCCAAGAATATGGGGGAAGGGGAGAGAAGGAGAAGGGAGGGGGAAGTATGGGTGGAGGGAGGGTGATTGGTGGGATCACGTCTGTGGTTTATCTTTTAAGGGTACATGTGAATCTTTCTAAATGAAGAATATAAATGTCTTAACACAACAACTAAGAAAGTGACATGAAGGCTGTGTTAACCAGTTTGAGAATATTTCAAATTGTATATAAAAATAGCACACTGTACCCCATGACAGTATCAATGTACACAGCTATGAACTAATAAAAAAAACAAAAGACATTAATACACCTTTCCATTTTTTTCAAAGAACGAGATTCTGGCTTTGTTAATCCTCCCTGGGCATTTTTTAAAATTTTATTTCTTATAGCATAACTGTGTACATTAATGCAATCATGGGGTACAGTGTGCTGTCTTCATATATATTTTGTTTTCTGTTGATTTCTTTTCTTATATGTGTTATCTCCTTCCCTATGTAGGTTTATTTTGACCCTATGTATATAAATTCATCAAGTGCCTTCTTACCAATTTTTAATGTTTCTTTGTTTTATATATACATTTAATGCTATCACTTTTCTGCATGGATAGCTCTTGCTGTATCTTTCAAGTTTTGAATAGAACATTATTTGACTGGTTTTCAAATTCAGAATTTCTTTTGATCCCCCTTCACCTTCACCAAACTTGCTTTGTGTTATCTCAAATATTTTGTTAAACCCATCTGTAATTTTTAACTTTCGTTTATTGTACCTTCAGTTTCATTTTCAGTTTGGTTCTTTTCCATTTTTCTGCTAATATTCCCCATCGATTCACTTATATTTAAAATTACTTGTGACAGTTTTCTTAAATTATTTTCTTCCCAATCCAACATCTGAACCTTTTCAGGGTCAGTTAGTGCCTTTTATTATTTTTTGACTGTGGACTACAGTTTCCCCTTGTTTTGCATGCATACTGATTTTTGTTATGTGCTGGATATTAGGTAATACTTTGTAGTGATTCTGGATTCTGCTATATACGTCTGAAGAATACCAATTGTTGTTCTTGGACATAGCCGGATAACTGACTGACCACAGTGAATGTGTGTTGATTTGCTTTTATGCTTTGTAAGGTCAGTTCTGTGAAAATGCCAAAGTTTTGTTCAAACCTCTACATTGGCAGATCCCAAATGCCAACCATACACCCCCTGAAATTCTTGAAAGAAGCTGAGGCTTTGTTATTTAGGCTTTGTTAGACTATGCGTAGAGTAGCTCGTATTCTAGGGTGTGATTTTTCACTCCTTCAGTGTGGCCTTTCAGTTTTCAACTAGATGACTGTGTTGGAATTGGGATGAAATGCCTCTTGGCTGGTTCTGTTTCATCTCGAGAATGTGTTTGTCTCTGAGACCCAGAGCATTCACTCTATGGTCAGCCTTGGGTAGTCTGGTTCTGAGCATGCTTGAACCAGACCTCAGCCAAAGACTCACAGAGAACCCCTAAGTGAGCTCCTGGCTTCCCCTATTCCAAAGCCCCCCAGCCCCCACCTCTTCAGTTCCTGGCCCCACAGACTTCAGTACCTTTTGCTGCCTCAGACTTGGATCTCTGCCATCCCATCTCAGGAGCACTGCCAAGCTCCTCATGCCGGGAAACTGGGACATTATCTCCAGGCAGAAGCTAGAAAAAAATGTGTGATTCACGTTGTGACTTTCCCTTCTTCCGGACATTGTTCTCTTATGCTGCCTACTGTACAGTGCTTAAAAGAGTTGCTTTAGCTATTTTCCCCTGGTTCATAGTTGTTTTTGACGACAGATCTCATTTAGTACCGGTTCTTATGTTCTGGCTGAAGTAAATAATTTCCACAAGTAATTTTTTCATATGTTTTTTATTGATGTTGGCATTTTCTTATTGAACATACACAGGGCGTCCCTAAAGTCACCCTTAAAGTTGCCAAACACAGGGAAAATGGAAATTTGTAGCTAAATGTGTCTTTACTTACAAAATATGTATTAGAAAATTTTACAAAGAGGTGGCCAACATGTAGACAATATTTTGTAAATATTTTAAAAATTTTGTAATGCAAATTTTTGCACATAAAGGTACATTTATCAGAGAGATAACCAGTAAATATCTCTCCAACAAAGGTTTAGTAACCAGAAGCCACAGAGAACTCAAACGTATTAGCAAGAAGAGAACTAGTGATCCCCTCTCAGGGTGAGCAAGGGACTTGAAGAGAAACTTCTCTGAAGAAGACAGGTGCATGGCCTACAAACATGTGAAAAAATGCTCACCATCCTTAATCAGTAAATGCAAATCAAAACTACTTTGAGATATCACCTAACTCCAGTCAGATTAGCCCATATCACAAAATCCCAAAATCACAGATGCTGGCATGGTTGTGGAGAAAAGGGAACACTCCTACACTGCTGGTGGGTTTGCAAACTAATATGTTCCTTTTGGAAAGACATCTGGAGAACACTTAGAGAACTAAAAATAGACCTGCCATTTGATCCTATAGTTCCTCTATTAGGCATATATCCAGAAGCCAAAAATCACACTGCAGTAAAGATATTTGTACCAGAATGTTCATTGCAGCCCAATTCATACAGGTACATTTAGCCACAATTTCCCATTTTCCCCATATATTGTGAGTTTGGGAACACTCCTGCACATTGTGAATTATAATACAGCTATCTGTTTTAAACTACTTCAAAAGAAATTGTTATTCAAGTTAGAAGAGAAAACCGCACGTCCTATTCATTCCTCAGAGATTAAAGAATGTATTTGGTTTTAAACTTCCTTTCTAATCTCCTAGTCTTGTTAGGATGTGTTTTCATTTCTCAGCTTTGAATTTTACTAAACTAAAATAGACCCTGAAAGATGATTAAAAGTGAAAACAAAGTTGGCAAGAGACAAAGAATGTTTCACAAGCCCAGCATAAGATACACTGATATTGAAGCAGTAGCTCACGTGTACAATTTACATTCCTAACTCCTGACTTGTAGGATTATACATGTTACGAATTTTCTTTAGAATGTTAAAGTATACTGTGACATACTAATAGGGCTAATGATTCTAATATTATATTTATCATTTCTCCAGTACTTGCCATATGTCAGTCTCTGTGCTACAAATACTACAAGTGCATTCTTTTATTTAATCTTCATTACAACTACCAAATATAAGCAAATTTATACCTATTTTATTATCATGAGGAAAAAACGTAGGGCAGTGAAGGAAGCTTCTGAAAATGCTTTCCTTTGGTAAAGTAATTGTGCCCTTTTGGACAGATATACAACTGATAGCTTCATGTACACTTGCACCTATGGGGGAAGGAAAAGGTTAGTTAGAATAAGACCTTCGACTTACTCCTAATGTGGCCCTGTTCCTCAATGTATTTTGGCACTCCAAGTAATACTTGTGGAAATTTTAATATATTTACACCAATCGAAAGTCCACAAGGGCTAAAATGGTTTGAGGCACTGTTCTAAAATTTAGACATTACATCAATAACAAAATCCATTCTTTGGTCATTTTATCTATTAACACAATATATTTCACAGATGGCTTCGATTATTTTATTTATCACAAGCTAAGTGGTATGTGCGTTGGCCTCAGGATGAAGAATAGGCTTTGGATCCTAAAACCATGTTAGAAACAGAAGCACCAGTCTTCTAAAACAAATTTGTTGTCCAAACTAGATGTATAAATGTCCCCATATGTGTAAAAGTCAACAATTATTTGACCCAGGGACAGACAGCTGAAAAGGAGTTCCCGAAGTGATTATACAGAGAAACCTGAATGAACAAAACCATCTCAGTCAGTGGGAAACCTTAAATATCCAGTTCCCAGATGAGAAGTCATTAGAATTTCTTCTGTCTTTGGCTGACAGAGTGAAAAAAGGATTAGAGAAAATAATTTTAAGGCTTTTTAGAGCCTACAATAATTGGATACATTCTCATAACTCTGCGACATACTATTAGAACCAGCCCCATTTTTTTTTTTGATGATAAAAGTAAAAATTAAAGGTTATGTAATGTAGCTGGAGGTACATGCATTGTAAGAGATTGAGGTAAGATGTGGGTCCAGGTAGACTGATTTCAAGTTTGCCCTCTTAACCACTATACTGCACTGCCTTGAAACTAATTAAATACAAGAAACAATAGTTTAGAGAATTTATTACTCTTTAGCCATTTGTTTATACATCAACTGAAATAAAATCTAAGTTGGTGGTTACCCTGGTTTTCACGATTCCAACTTTCGGCGAGTGTTTTCTTAGGCAATTATTTGCTGAGCCTTTTTTCCCCATCGGTTCCCTGCCCTTATTTCTAGCCTCATTTCTTACTACACTGTCCTACTTTGGGCCCTCTGAGAGCTTCATGGAACCTGTTCTCCAAAAAGCATAAAGAGGGATTCTATTTAGCCTTGATTTGTTCCTGCTTTGGAGGTGTTTTAGGTTTGAAAACTTTCAATTATGTCATGAATGGGGAAACCTCTCTTAGGACTAGAAAGGAAAAAAATGCAGTGATTTTAATTTTTTTACTCCTTAACACAAGAAGAAAGAATAAGATTATTTTTCAATTAAAGGCTCTATCTTGGCCTAAGGATTTCAGATATTCAATCTCTAAAGAATTTGTCTTCCCAGGAGTGGGAATGTTAAATTTAAGCCATAGAATTCACTTGAATTAAAGCAAATTAGTAAAATGCATAATTTTACAGGATTTATGTAGTTTCACTTTGGTGGAGATTTAGCCGCATGTGACCACATGTCTCCCTCTCACCACTATCACACCATCATTTCCGTTCTATTAAGTGAATATCCCACCTTTTTTTTTTCTTTTTGCATCATGCTAGCAGTTGTTTCAATTAAACTAATCCAAGCCAAATCCCACCGATTGATTTGTGAAACAACAGGGTCAATTGCCAATGAGAAAAAAAAAATAGTTAAACAGTAGAAAGAACTTGCAGATCTGTGGAGAAGGATTATATAATTAACCAAGGCATTAATATTGGCATTGCTTTAAAAAAAAAAAGCCTACGCACTGGCACTGAAAGAAAGCTGGGTGGGCATATCTCAGTGCCTTTGCTTCTTTGCCTAGGTGGGTGGTCTTCGACCCTTTTCCTTTTTGTGCATCATTCAGCCGGAATAGATGCCTCTCTCTGCTGCTTCTGCCCTCCCTCTGCTCTCCTGTGTCTCCACTGTAGCTCCTAAGCTGGCTGTGGCAGAGGCAGGTAAAGTTCAGCCTCCCTAGTAACTGGACTTCCCATTCTCCAGATTATGTGGCTGGAGGGATGACTATAATATATCATCCAAACTTGAACATTTTGTCTAGGGAAAAATGCTAAATGGGATGGACTCTGGAATAACAAGCAAAACCAGAATCATTATGGCCAAACCCTGGAGTTGTACCTACGGTTTTTATTGTTCCTCCATCTTCCCAACCGCCAATACCCAGGACCTGTCCTTTCCCCTTCAGTGACTATCTTTGTATGTTGCTGCCGAGCCGCCATTCTTTCCATCTCTACCATGCTGGCTTAATCCATTAAGGGTTTGATGTCTGGTGCTAGAATTCTGCCCTAAATTCCCACCTGAGAGCTTGACATCCTTCTATAAACTTAATAGTCTTCTGCCCTAGCACTAGATTGTTCTGTTCAAATACAAACTCAGGGGCTGAGGACTTTCTCCACTGAACACAAGTGCTGCTTGCTGCCTGACCGGTCACCTGCCTGAGGCTTGGAGTACCGTGCACAGGTTTCCTTTGTTAGTGAACTCTATAAACCTACAGGCAATCTACAGACTCATTAGGGACCTATATGGCTAACCAATTTCTGAATGTTGGCACACGCCTTCGTGCTTCTGGGTCTTTGACGCATTACTGGAGCAAGAACCTTCAGGCAGTTGTTTCCTTAATTCTTCCCCTTAATTTTTAGGTAATTGCTCTCCTGCTCCATTCATGGGCTATGTAGCCTTGAGAGGACCATCATTCTGCTCACCAGAGGGCTAGATTTTACCAAGGACTGTCTACGTTCACAACAATGTGGTATATATTATTCAGTATATAAAAATAAATATAGAATTGTTTGTGGTAGAGTGGATTGCAAGAGATTGGTAGCAGGATGACAATTATGTCACTGAAGAGAACTAAAATGAAGAGACTGAAAAAAGTAGAGAACTGATTTTATGTAGGTGTCCTATGATTTAAATTTCACTCAAGGTAAGCAACATAAATCAACTGTAAAAACTTAAGTTAAAAAGGAGACTGTTGGAAGGACATTGGAGTAGTATTTAGAACAGGAAAAAAAGAGCTATCTGTCAATAACTCTCTAGCCCTTGACTTTCCTGAGTCCTGGGGCCCTCATTCCCCACTATAGGGCGCTTTGGAAGCTCACAGCTCTCACCTCTCAATTGACTGTAGAAATTGAACTCAGTTAAAGAGAGCTGCTTGTGAGGGCCATGACCTTGATTAAGGCCATTTTCTTTAGCCATGTTCAATTCCCAGCACATGATGGCCTGATAGAGAAAATATATGTTTTCTCTTTGCCTCAATTTGGGACACCTCTTGGGGATCATGGTAGCTCCAGAGTTCTCCCTAGGATTGGATGAAGATTCTGTTGCAACTGCATTATATCCCAACCTCTCCTCCTTTCCAATCTGCTTCATTTCCAAATCTACTTCATTTCCTTTATGGGTTTAGATCCCAAGAACAATCTTGTAGAGGATGGAGTTGATGTGTAGTTTTACTGGAAAAACTCTGTCTTTACTTGTAGTGATACTTGGATGCCTGATTTTGACTCTCAGCCAAGAACTGGGGCAGTAGGATTTATCACATTCTGTTAAAAGTCCAAAACTTCCCTGCCAACCCCCAAGTAGTTTTTTTTCTTTTCTTTTTACACTGATGGTTTCCAAATGTTTTAACTGGTTAAACAGCCTGGTTTGACAGCATGACCAGAGAGGCATAAAAATTTTATTGGAGCTTCTGCTTTGAGCTCTCCCAAAGCCAAGCTTTCTCACATAGATGTTGGTTCAATCCAGATATGAAGTACAGTCCTTCTGCATATAAGGGGCCTTAGGAACCACATCTGGATATCTTTCTGACCCCGATGCTTGCCCGCATTGGTTTTCTTTTATGGCACTGTATCTTTTGCCTTTAAATAAAAGTCTTACATAAGTGTGCTCTGTGGAGTGTGTGAGTTCTTTAAATATCTGTACATGGGAAGTCTTTACAATTTCTCAATAAACTTTTCACATGCAGATCTCAGTCTCAAATTTTGTTTGCTGGGGAACCATGACCTATGAAATTCATGAGGTTTTAAAAAGTACAGTAATCAATTAAGGTTTAGTCTGGAGGTTTCAACACCAGGACAGTAGAGATTGTCTCCTAGGGTTCTCTAAGCTCCTCCTGACATCTATGTATTTGCTATGGGTTGAATTGTGTCTTTCAAAATTCACATGCTGAAGTTCTAGCTCCCCAAACCTCACAATATGACTTTATCTGTAAGCAGAGCCATTGCAGGTATAAGTAGTTAAGATAAGGTCACACTAGATTGGGGTGAGCCCTAATCCAATATTGCCGATGTTCTTATATACAGGGGAAATTTGCACATACAGCCATGTGAAAAATATGAAGATGAAAGTAGAGATCCAGGTGATTCACCGGAAGCCAGGAGACAGGAATGAACCTAGTCTCGCCCTCACAGCCCTTGGAAGGAGCTAACTCTGTCCTCACCTTGCCTTCCCAATTGTGATTTGCTGTTGTTTAAGGCATCCAGTTTATGATGCTTTGCCACAGACGTAGCAAAGTAATTCAGTCTTTGCTTAAGAGTCAAATCTCCAGGAAGGCATTTCTGATTTGTCAACTGATCAAACAAACAAAAAAATTATCCACCCCCAGAGCAAGGTGGTAAACAATGTCAGAAGTGACTAAAACTTCAGACCTTTTGATGATGAGGATGATGATTCCCCTAGGAAAATGCAGCAGTGGAGCTGAAACGAGTTTTACGGATCACACAATGTTTTTGTACATTTGACTTTGCAGTAGTGATGGAACATCTATGTGGAGATGCCATCAAGGCATCAGAAATTTAGGCTTAGAGCCTGAGAGAAGTGCCAGGGATAGAGATCCTTGAACAATGTGATCCTTGAACAATGTAGGGGTCGAGATGCCGACCCCTCGTGCAGCTGAAAACCCATGAATACCTTTTGACTTCCCCAGAACTTAAATACTAATAGCTTACTGTTAACTAGAAGCCTTCCAGATGACATATACAGCTAATGCACACGTGTTTTATGGCATATGTATTATATATTGTACTCTCGCACTAAACTAGAGAAATGGAAATGTTCTTACAAAAATCACCTCAATACATGATATATGTCAAGCAATTCTACTTCTTCTTGTAACACACAGCTTTTCTCTGCTCCTCCGGGGCACTTCCAGCATTTCCAGTGCCATATTGTCATGTTTATCATATGGTGCTAAGATGAGGAGAAGTCTGCAGGACCCACAAGTGAGCAGTTTTCACCGTGAGAGACAAACTCCTCAGCGATGATTAGCATCACATGGTGTCTTAAGTGGTTACTCGCAACACTCGAGCTTCCTGGAGTAGCCACAGGAAGTGACTAAAAAATTATGACAGTAATAAAGTATGTACTACAGTTAATTTTATGCAGTTGTGATTTAATTCTGCATCTTTACATTTGTTTACATCTTTCTCAACTGTGAGTGGCACCATGTAAGGTCTGTGTTTGTGTGCATATGTTTTGATAAATATTAATTTTTGGTAACAGATTTGTGGGTCTATTAGATAGTAAATGACAAAGTAGAGTGATATGTATCTACCTTTTATGAATTTATGACATATCTAAACTTTCATTAATTTTATTAATTTTTTTCTATATTTTGGGGTTATGCAGTTCATCTGTGAGCTTTTTAAAATTGTCACAGATCTCCAAAATTTTTCTAACATATTTTTTAAAAAGCACATAATTGGACCCACACAGCTCAAACTTGCATTGTTCAAGAGTCAATTGTACATGTAAGAATAATTTTTACAGAAAGAACTTTTGAAAAATTGGGTTGTTGGTCATTAGGTGTGGGCTGTACTCTGAGGGAACCCAACGCTAACTCAGAGGTTGCACTGTCGCAGAGCTGTGATGGTATCTGAGGACAGGTTAGAGGAGCTGAGGGGAAATGCAAGTAGCTGAAGTTTTCAGGCCCACCAAGTAAGACAGAAATTTATCCCAAAAAGCATTGGTGCCAAATTTTACATTGAGAAATAGTGTGGACTCAAGGCCAAAAAAGAAGGTTGGCAGAGAAGTCACATTAAAACCCAGTCAATGGCACGTTTTCTTTATCCATTCGTCCATTTATGGGCACTTAAGTTTGACTCCATATCTTCGTTATTATGAATGGTGCTACAATAAACATGTGAGTTCAGGTATCTCTTTGATATACTTATTTTTTTGTTAGTCCTACTTTTAGTTTTTTGAGAAATCTCCATATGTGATTCCAATGTAATACAATTAAATCTTAAAAAGAATGAAATCATGTCATTTGCAGTGACATAAATGGGACTGTAGGTCATTATGTTAAGTGACGTAAGTCAACACAGATATCACACATTACACATTTAGGAGCTAAAAATGTCATTCTCACAAAGATAGAGGATAGAATGATGTATACTAGAGGCTGGAAAGGGTTGGAGGGTGGGAGGGTGGATGAACAGAGGTAGGTTAATACAGTTAGATAAAAGATGTAAGTTTTATTGTTCCACAGTTAATGAATGGCTGTCATTAACAGAAATCTAAGTAGGTTTCAAAGAAACTGAAAGAAGGGACTTGAAGTGCTCCCAACATATAGAAATGATAAATATTCAATGATCAATATCTCAAATACCCTGATTGGTCACTACGCTTTATAGGCAGGTAACAAAACATCACATACACCCAATAAATATGTAAAATATTATGTACCAATGAAAAAAATCTAGTTGATGCCAAGATAATTAATTAATTTACCAGGGAAAGGAATAGTATTTTTAATAAATTGTCCAGAGACAACATAATGTTTACATGCAAAAGAATGAAATTGCACACAATATATAAAAATTAATTCAGAATTGATCAAAGGTCTAAATATAAGAGATAAACTTATTAACTCTTAGAAAAAATATATGAAAGTATTAATAACCTTGGATTAGATAACAGTCTCTTAAATATGACATCTATCAGAAAAATGAGACAAAACTTAAAAATGTCCCACAGCATTAAAATAGGGGCAAAGGATCCAGGCCCACATTCCTCCCAAGAAGAGATGCAAATGGTAAGTTAAATGGCACATGAAAAGGTGCTCACATAATTAACAATCAGAAAAGTGCAAATCAAAACCATAATGAGATATCACTCACATGAAAAGGAATGACTATGATAAAAAAGAAAGGTAATAATAATAAATGTTGATGAGGATGTGAAGAAACTGGAGCTCTTGTATAGTATTGGAGGAGCACTTGCTCTGTAAAACAGTCTGATATCCTTTTTGAAAATTTTAAGAGGGTACAAACGTTTTCAGTTACATGAGTAACTTTTCTAATGCTTGAGTCATGGCTATAAGAGTGCCCGTCACCCAGAGAGTACTCACTGTACCTATCAGGTAGGTTTTCAGCCATCCCCTTCTGCCCCTCCCCCATGCTTGATTTCCATCGAGTTTTACCTCCCTCTGTGTATACGTGAGCTCATGGGTTAGTCTCAATTTAATAATGAGGATATATGATATTCATCTTTGCATTCTTTAAATGAAAATTCCACTTCCATCCAAATTGTTGCAAAAAGCATTGATTCATTCTTTTTATGACTGAGTAGTATTCCGCCTATACCACATCGTATCTCATGAATTGATGGACATTTGGATTGATTCCATATCTTCATAATTGTGAAATTGCTGCAGTAATCATTTGAGTGCAGGTGTCTTGAGAGCTAGACAGTTTATTAAATTTCTAGGTTATTAAATTTCTGACTTTATGCAGAATTGTTTTTCTTGACAATTATTTCTGGTTTTATTCCACTGTGGTCTGAGAGGATACATGGTATGATTTCTATTTTTTCAAATTTGTTGAGACCTATTTTGTGACCTAAGATATAATCAATCTTGGAGAATGTTCTATGTGCTGGTGTGAGGAATATATATTTTGTACTTTAGTGCTAAAATGTTCTATGTAAATGTCTGTTAGGTCCATTAGTTCTGGAGTCTTTTTAAATCCAGAGATTATTTATTTATTTTCTGCTTGGATTATCTGTCCAGCTCTCTTAAGTGGGGGTTTGAAATCCCCAGGAATTATGATACTGTCCTTTATCTCTTTGCTTTAATATAGTGGAATCTGCTTAATAAGTCTGGGTGGTCCTGTGTTAGTTGCATAGATATTTAGGATTGTCATGAATTCTTGTTGAATTTCTCCCTTTATCATTATATAATAATCATCTTTGTATTTCTTTACCATTGTTGATTTATTGTCAATTTTGTCTGAAGTGAGAATGGTTACATCGGCTTTATTATTTACTTATTTTTCCCCCATGCCTTTGCTTGATGTCTGCATGAGTCCTTGTGGGTTAGATGTATTCCCCAGAGATAGGAGATACTTGGATTGTATTTTTTTCATCCATTCCACCAGCCTATCTTTCTCTCTTTTTTTTTTCTTCCAGTTTTTTACTTGACCTGGGTTTGAACCCACCTACTCTGGCATATGGGGTCAGTGCCCTACCCCTTTGAGCCACAGGTGCTGCCCCGCCTATGTCTTTTAACTGGGACATTTAGGCCATTCATAGGTCCTGAGCCATTCGTGTTGATTGAAAGGATTGCTATGTAGAATGCTGTGTGTTCATAATGTTGAGTGGTACCTGGTTGATTTGTTTACCCTCTTGTGCTGTTGTGTTATATAAGCTCAGAGCTTTAGATTTTGGGTGGTTTTACACTGTTTGGTATCTACTGTGCTGATCTGTGTATAATGCAGTTCTAGTTACTATACAGCAGTCTCGTCTTAAGAAATTCCCTTAGTGTTTACTTGTCTGTAAACATCTTTATTTATCGTTTATATATGAAACATAGTTTTACAGGACACAATATTCTAGGCTGGAAGTTGTGTTATTTAAGAAGACTGAAGATGGGGCATCAACTCCTTCTGGCTTGTGAGGGCTCAGGTGAGAACTCTGTAGTGATTTGATGGACTATTCTTTGTAATTTACTTGATTTTTTTTCACCTGGCAGCTTGCAGGAGTTTCTTTGTACTGACTTTGGCCAGTCTTAGTGATTACCTCTTCATGGAGTATCTCTCTGGGGTTTGTTGCACTTCTTGTACCTGGATGTCTAAATCTCTAGCAAGACCACAGAAGTTTTCCTCAATTATTCCCTCGAATTAGTTTTTCAGTCCTTATGTATTTCCTTATCCACCTTCAGGGATACATGTGATTCTTACATTTGGCTGTTACACATAATCCCATGTTTATTGTAGGCTTTGTTCCTCTTAATTCTTTGTTCTTAGTTTTGACTAGCTGAGTTAATTTGAAAGAGCTGTCTTCAATCTCTGCAATTCTCTCTTCTGCCTGGTCTAGTCTTTATTTTTCTTTTTTTTTTTTTTTTACAGTTTTTGGCCAGGGCCAAGTTTAAACCTACCACCTCTGGTATATGGGGCCTGCACCCTACTCCTTTGAGCAACAGGCACTGCCCAAGGTCTAGTCTATTTTTAAAGTTCTCCCCCCTCTTTTTTTTTTTTTTTTGTATTTCCTTAAGTGAAATTTTTATTTCTAGGAGTTCTATTTTTTTGTTGTTGTTGTTATATCTTTATTTCTTGAGTAAATTTTTCATTCATTTCCTGACTTGTATTTTGGGTTTCTTTGAATTGGTTTTTCCATTTCCTCTTGGATTTTATAAAACTCTCTTAAAAACTCTATCTGAAATTCTTTATCTGTGATTTCAATGTTTTCATTTGGTTGAGATCCTTTGCTAGAGAGCTGATCTGCCCCTTTGGGGGTCATCTTTCACTGTGATTTTTCATGCTCCTAGATTTCTTGCACTGATTTCTTCTCATTTGGAGCTGTTATCCCTTCCTATTTTTGGATTTCTTTTGTTTAGGTGGGTCTTTTTTTCACCCCTTTAGACACAGGTTGTGTCTGTAGCATAGTTTGGGTAAGAAACATAGGTTCTGCTTGTGGAAAATACAATATAAAACATAAATAATAGTATGCCTATATAGGGCACTTACCATGAATGGAGTTTTCCAGACTGGAGGATGCTCTGGGTGAGTCAATGAGTGGGTGATGAATGAATTTCAAGTCCTGAGACACTGCACACTACTGTAGGCTTTATTAACACTGTACACTTAAGACCATATTAAATTTATTAAAAATTTCTTTCTTCAATTATAAATTAAACTTAGCTTACAGTAACTTTTTTACTCAATAAATTTTAATTGCAAAAACATTTTTGACTCTTGTAACACTAAAGCCTAAAACACAAACACATTGTGTAACTGTACAAAAAATATTTTCTTTCTCTGTATCCTTATTCCAAATGGTTTCTTTCTATTTCAAAAACTTTATTTTTATTTTATTTTTTTATTAGTTTTATTTATTTATTTTTTTTTTGGCTGGGGCTGGGTTTGAGCCCACCACTTCTGGTATATGGGGCAGGTGCACTACTCTTTTGAGCCACAAGCGCCACCCTATTTTTATTTTTTTACTTTAAACTTAAAAAGAAAAAGGTAAGACAGAAACACAGATTAGTGGGGGTCTGTGCATGTACAGAGTGAAGATCACCAATATCAGCATCCTCCACCTGCATGTGTTGCCCCACTGGAAGATCTCTGGGGGCAATAACAGGCATGGAGCTTTGTCTTTTATGACAACAGTTACTTCATCTGGAATACCTCTTGAAGGACCTGCCTGAGGTTATTTTACACTTAGCTTTTAAAATACACAGAAGGAGTACACTATAAAATAACAAAAAGTATATTGTAGTAAAAACAGAAAACATGATCGTTTATGCACTGCACATAATTGTATGTGCTAGACTTCTATATGACTGCCAGTGAGTGGGTTTGTTTATAGCATCACCACAAACACATGAATAATATGTTGCATTATGATGTTATGATGGCTATGAAGTCACTCGGCAATAAGAATTTTTTAGCTCCATTATAATCTTCTGGGATCTTTGTCACATATGTGGTTCATTGTTGACCAATACTTTGTCATGTTCTGTGTATAAAATGCTCAGAATAGAGAAATCTAAAGAGATAGAAAGTATATTAGGGGTTGATAAGGGCTAATGGGGGTTGTGTGTGAAACAGGAAATTAAGACTAGGAAGTGTGGAGTTCTTTATGGAGTGATAAAAACGTTATAAAATGGATTGTGCTGGTGGTTGCACAATTCTGTATTATACGAAGTCACTGAATTATATATTTAAAATAGACTAATTGATAGCATGTGAATTGTATCTCAATAAAGCCTCTTAAAAAGTCAAGTCAAGGGTGAAATTGTGGTGAATGTAGACATGGAGAGCAGGTGTCCAGAATGGGGTCAAGTTCTATCTGTGTGAAACATCAAGACCACATAGACACCAGTGCAGAGTGTCATGTTGCTAATTGATCAGGAAGATGTAAGAAAATGCCTCTTCACTAGCAAGGATAAATAACTGCTTTAGTGTGGAGTATCAGTAAACACAAAAATATTTAATTTTTAGATAAGTGTTACCTGTTCTTTATTTAACCCTTTCCCCTTAACAGCATCTCTGGCTAATTCCACATCTTTTCTACGATCTTTGGCAGGAACAGTCTAATTCATTTGTCCAAGAATTGGCCCTTTTTACTTAAGATGTAAATTTCATATTGAATACAAAGCTGTTTTCCTCTTTTCTTCTGGAACAACCTGGTGCTATTCAGAAGCATTTGGTATTCCATATTTTCCACAACTAACTCCTCTCTTATCTGTCTCCTCCATGTTGGAGTGGTGCTATCTCTGGGGCAGTGATAAAGGCAATGGAGAAGGAACAACTTCAGCATGCTTCAGAGAAGATTCCTGGGTGTACACGCCAAGAGGCTTATACCCTTGTCTTTAGCACTCCCATAAGCATTCTCCTTCAGAAAGGTTGTAGCCATTCCCCACACATGTGAACTGGCCTTTATTTACCCTTTCACTGGATCTCTCCAAATATTGGTATTGTTTCATTTCCTAAAGGGTCACAATTTTCTCTCCTGCTGCTATTGAGCCTTGATAATTTTTCTTATTTTTTAAAATCTAAGTCCTTGGGAAAAATGTTTAATTTCAGCAATCTCTATTCCGCTCCCAATTGTTGGGGTTCCATGTGAGCTGATACAAGCATTACAAGTTGTTACTTCTATCAATTTATTGGAGGAGTTATTACATTGAAGCACTGCAGGTACTTTGTACACATTACTTGTAATGGTATTATCTTAATTTGAGGGGTGGAAACTAAGTGATGAAAGACCATGGTATGGTCACCACATCCCCCCTCCTCTTCTTTGCACTTCCTCATAGGCAGCACCTGCTGTTTTCTCCTATTCTTCATTGTTTTCTTTAAAATATAAGATTCCAACTGAAACTCTATTCAAATCAAACAAAATCACCACCACCTGGGAACTGTGTGTGCCCATGTCTTCTCATGAATTGTTTGGCTGCTTTCTGTAAGTTAAACCACATTATCCAGGTGGTGCCATGTTGAACACAAAAGCACTCTCAGTACTAAATAATTTACTTCTAGCTCTTCCAGGTTCTAAAATATTCTCTGGTGACTTGGGCAATGGTGGTGATTATATTTGTAGACTTGTCTTTTTTGTCAAAACTGGTAGTGACTTTTTTGACACTACCAAAAATGACACTGACAGTGAAAGTCCTTGGGGTGGCCCACATGTGTTTTTCTTAAGAAAATAAATGTTACAGTATTGTGGAAGCAATCATATTATTGGTGCTTAAAATCATACCTCAGCATGCCAAGGTAAAAATAACTTGGGACAACGGATCTGACTTTGATTAAGAATATTATGGAAAACGGAGTGAAATTGAAACCACACATCTTTAAGTTCATCTATCCAGTTTTTGGTCTCTAACTCCACATGGTGCAGCAATTCAATCTATGGAAAATTTTCACTTCATTTTATTCCTTTTCATGTAGAAAATTTTGGATTCACAATTGGTAACTTCTCCAGATGCCAGACAATGCCAAATTTTGGACAACTTTCAGAGCCCTAGAAAAAAAAGTAGGAACCCACAAAAGGGAGGAAACAGTCTAATGCCCGTTGACTTGAGATGTTACAGTATAATCCTCACTACACTATCAGCCACGGAAGGATATACGCTGGAAAAGGCACACAAGTGGAATAAAAAGCCATTCAATTATTTGAATTCATTAAACTGGTGAGCAAAACACTTTATTCAATTATTTTTTGAGTTTACCTGAATATTATACACATAACTAGAAGAGAAATTGAGTCTTCCTTCTACAATTTAGTACTATTTTTACCAGTGCAAAATAAGAATAATAACATCCCAGAGAAAGAAATTCTACCATGGCATGAGATATATAGAGTCCTAGAAATTGAGTTCTGCCCAAACTACTGACAGTATTTTCCAAGTAACTGAGAAGAGAATGCCAGCATTCATGGAGGGAAGGGGAGGTTGGAGAGTGGGCATGGCTTTAATAACTCTGTTTTATTTTCCCAGACTTGAAATCATACCTTTCCTCTGTCTTTGAGACAAAAGACAGTCTATTAACTTCACTTTGTCCCCACCCCTGTCCCATCATAGCTGATTTTTTCAAATATATTTCTAATTCATCTATCTTATTTTTTCTTATCTTTCAGTCTTTCTTTTCCAACCTATACACCAAGATCAGATAGACTGGCTTTCCTGCACTCTACTCATCTTAATTCTCCTTTACTGTAGAATCAAAGATGAGTCTTCATTGTCCATCAAACCATGTCCAGCTCCTCTAAGCTTGGCACTTCATTGATCGGTATTCCCCTATCCTCCAGTGCCCTTCTTTCCTCCCATAGCTTCACCTTATCTCTGATGTCTCAAGGTCTTTCCTGCTTCTTTCCCAATCCCACCTCATCTCCTACCCAGACTCCAATTTCCATCCCCTTTGCTTCTGTGGTAAGCCAATATGGTAAACCAATATTCCTTCTGATCCCAGAGATTCTGATATGTCCCTTATTTCTTTATCCCTTTAAGAGTGAGGGCTTTTGTTCATCTTAGTAGCTGGAGATTTATAAAGTTTTGCTTTCATTGATGTACATAATAAAAGCAAAATTATTGGTTTAGTCTTTCTGTAAAAATATAAAAGTTCTGTAAAACTGCATATGCATTTTCCCAAACAATCCCCTTCCTCTCCACTTAAAGAAACAGATATTCTTCCTCCCTTGAAAATTACGGGTGTGATCATTTCCTACACGCCTCTCTGGTCAGCATAGTCACAGCTTCTCTGATGTTATCTTAAACTCTTCTCCCTTCTTTGAGCTCCTGTGACCCTTATAATTGACATAGACCCATTTATTATTTATTGCCTATGTGTTATTTTTGATTCTTTATGAAATGAGTAAACTTCCTGAGAATAGTAGCCAGGTGTCATACTTCTGTCTAGCTTAATGCCAGGCATACAACAAAAGCTCAGATCTCCATTATCAATTCGTTCTGTTCAATAACTGGAAATTTTTGTCATTTTAAACATAGGTCTATCCGAATTGTCGTCACTGACCAGTGATTATAAAAATCACAATAGTAATCCATATTTTATGGAAGGAAAATTATAGTCTCCAGGCTTTGGGCACATTTTGTACACATGCAAAAATACTCAGAAAAATAACATTGGGGATAATGAGCTGCATGTTTTTGAGCTGAATGAGGTTTTCAAGGTAATCATTACCATATATTTAGTGACAATTCTTCTCCATGCCTAACAGTTTCTGGGAATCTGTGGATGGTTTACTCATTAAACTGTTGCTTACAATCTATCCCAACTTGTTTTTCCTGGGCTAATTTATCCCTTCACAAACTATCCCTCATTTGGGAGAAAAAAATACAGAGGAGGGATACTTTCCACTCATCTTGCCAAACCTGTTAAGAAACATTTCATTTGTTCTTCCAAAGCTAATGTTTACCTTTTCTAATAGACACGACTTTCATCTGAAGTCTGGTATTTTAGAAGTTTTCATTTACCAGTTTAGAAGCAATATTTTGTTCATGTTACACCGGTATTCACGATTATCCATTTCACCGAATTCTGTGTCAGGTCCCCACTAGGAAATCAATCACGGGAATATACTGATGAGGAATAAATTATTTTCAAACTATTTTAGCATATACCTTTTTAGTATCCCGCATTTGCATAAATATGTGGAAAGTTCTGCACCATTGGAAGAAGGCTACTGCAATTTAACAAGAAAACAAGTTTTGTTTTCTAAGTGAAGTTTAATTACATATTAAGAAATGATACTCTCTTGCCCTTGGTTTTAAAGCACTCGAGGAAGAACAAAGCCTTCTGGAATTTTATTTACTTAAATGGATTATGAAAAACATTACTCAATAGTGGCTTTTTTTTTTCTTTTTTAGGAAGAAATGAACAAACACATTATTTCACTTCTCAATGATTCAAGCATACTTACCACACATTGACGACTTCTCTCACAGAGCACCAAGCTGACCTTGTACATACGTAATAAATGAGCTTCAAAGATAATTAATGGTTTTAAGTATTTTCCTGATTTATGTTATTGGCTCACTAACATTCCCAGGGAAAATGAGGTGGAATACTTCCAAATATGCCCTTCTCACCTTCCTCCTCACACCTCTCTTTCCTGCCAAAATCTTGTTTTCACAGTTGTATTTTGTTACTAATGCTCCCTCTGTGTGGTCCTTTTCTAATAAGGAGATAGAAATAGAGGAACGCCCTGATTGATTTTCTCCTTTACTGTAATCCCAGCCTCTTGGGAGTTTGGAGGTCAGTGATTTGCTCTTTGATTTGCTCCCCTCCTCCGTTCTTCCCCAGATTCAGGCTTATTGGGTGCAGAGACAACATCGGTGCCTCTTGACTAGGGGACTAGGCAGACGCTTGTCCTAGCCCTTTTCTCTGGGAGCATTTACACCTACAGTTCAATAATTCTAGCAGAATTATCAGATCAGTTAAACAGTTTGTTCTTTTTAACAAATTAATTGGGTGTTTAGCTCAAATGGCAAGTCCTGAACTGACGAGGTAAAATGATAATTTGTATAAGGATAGCCTAAATTATTTAAAGAAAGTCGTAGAGCAGTGTCATGCTCAGCATGCATCCTGGAAAATGCCAAAACTGAATTTCATCTGACTCCACCATTGCACCGATAAGAATTTTAAGGGGATGACTTCTCCTGCTTTTATTTACTTGCCCATACATAATGTTTAATAAATAAAATACTTCCAAAATTTTACTGTATTGGATTAGATTCAAATTTGAAAAATAAATCAATTCTTTTAAAAGAGCAGATACACTGGAAATTTAAAACAACAAAACCTTAGAAATTATGAGTTTGGCTTAAAGCTTCTTCATGAACCCACCCCTTTGGAATCCAGCCGAGTAAAGTCCATTCTCACATTGCTGCACTGCCCTTCATTCTGTAGGCCTAGAGCACTTAGCAAAAGAGCAATAAATTGCTCTAATTCCTGCAGGAATTACTGGAGACAAATGGAAACAAAACAAATCAGCTTAAAATTTAGATTGAAGGATTCAACCATGGGAGCTTTCTGAGTTTTATTTCACGATGTGTTCAACGTCAGTGGTTGTGGGACTCCAGCTTTGTAACTGCATTACTATTTGGCTGGTGACAGTAAAGGACAACTGAGGTACAGGCCCTAAGAATCTAGCATACACTAACTTCTTCGCTCTCCTAAGGATTCCATGAGATAGTGTACTAGTCCTAGGAGTGCCATAAAAAATGTACCACAAATGTAGAGGCTTAAACTGATAGAAACTTATTCCCCCACAGTTTTGGAGGCCTCAAGTCCAAACTCTAGCAAAGACACACTATCTCTGGGGGCTCGTAGGGAGGATCCGTTCTTCTCCTCTCCCAACTTGGGTGGCTGTTAGTGTTCCCTGACTTGTGGCCGCCCTTCTCTAATCTCTGTGCAGTCACATGGCCACCTGCTCTGCTGTCTGTGTCTCCTCTGTGGATTTCTCATGTCGATAAGGACACTGGTCATTGAATTGGGGGCCTACCCCAATACTCCAGGGTAATCTCCTCATCTGAAGAGCTTTGGCCTAATTATATCTTCAAAGACTGTGTTCCTGATTAAGGTAACATTCACAGGTTCTCAGGACTAGAATGTGGGCATATATTTGGAAGGCCACCATTCATTGCCACAAAGAGATGTGTTAAGGATGAAATTTTAAGCCAAACTTCTAATTTCTAAGGTTTTGTTGTTTTAATGTAGTAATATTACATTCGTTTCACAGGTAAGAAAATAAAGCAAACTAGTTAACACTGGGACTACAAGCATGGTCTATACATTGTACAAAAGGTTTAAGTACACTCTACTATTTAATGTTTTAATGAGGTAGGAAAGATTATTGGTATTGGCAGTTCACAGACAAGAAATTTTGATGTGAGAGAATTCTGCTTGCTTAACATCACTCAAACAAATATTTATTTCCTATCAGAAGGGATTGCTTGGTTAGTGTATATAATAATTTATTTAAACGCTTAAGTATTTATTACACAAATGCATACCAAAGGGTAAAGAAATAAGGGTGAGAGACAAAACTTTTAGTGGATTTCAGTTTTATCCAGGTGGTCAGAGAAGGTCTTGCTTAGACTAAAGACGGAAGGAGAGGAGATGAGATGAGAGTGTGTCCTGTGGACATCCAGGCAAAGAGCATTTCAGATAGAGAGAACAGCAAATACAAAGACCTTGAGGCATAGTCAGCACCTAAACTAGAGAAAAGCCACATATATCAGTGCAAGTACGTGTGTGCACAGTAATGAGAATATTAGCTTCTCTCTAAGCAGGCAAGGTACGAAAGGAGGAACAGACATGCCTCCACAGCAAGATCTATGCAGGAGAAAAAGCTTGGAAATTATCAAGTAGTAAATCCCAAATCCAATGCTGGTTACTCCGTATCAGGAAGAAGCCATTTAAATAAATTGTACTTTTCAATTGTGTTTAAAAAATTTTTTTGATTTTAGAGGTAGTCCTGAAATTGGCACACTCAATGAACTTCATAAAATTATAACAGATGCTCATAGAACTGTGAAATAAACTCACACAGGCCTGACCCATATATGCTAAAATCATTGACTCAGATGGGGGGTTATGCTCATCGTGAAAATGCTGTTTATCCGTTGGCATTTCGATGTTGTGGATGTGAGCCTGGTACTTCAGCTTTGAGGGGAGTAAAGTAGACAGGCCTAGTGCCCGGACATCTGGCTGAGCAGTTTGGTGGAACTCCAAAGGGAGAAAAGTGGATCTGCGCAGCCTATTACTGTCCCTGTAGCTAGAAGTGGAAGATCATTTTTTTCTCCACCATTTTGACATCTCATAAAATAAAAATTTCCTAAAAGCAGAAACAACAACCAAAAAAGCCTTCTCAATTTGCCTGCTCATTTTTGACAGTTAAAATTATCAGAGTATACCTACTAAACATTCAGCACAAATGAAACAAGTGGCAGATGATACATCACCCAGTCTACGCAGTCCCACTTTTCTTTCCTGCCGTTCATCTAACGGAAGGAAATACTGCTACAGGGAAGTTCTCGCTAGGTTCTGTACATGTGCATGTTTAAAGGAGAATTGTGTTCGTGGAAGCCCAATCATCACTTCAGAATCTCCTTAATTTTTAATGTATTTATTTGCTTCTCTTTGCTGCAGGAGAAAGGCAGGGATTGGGTAGAAGAGTAGATAAAAAATAAATGTTAGTTTGGAATGTCAGCCAAAGAAGAAGAACTGGGGAAGGACTCTAGTTCCAGGTCTGAAACTAGAGCAAAGGATTTGCTAAGCCAACTCTAGGTAATGGGCACAGGAAAAATTTAAGCAGAAGTATTGAGACTCAGACGGACGAGAGAGAAGACAGACAGACAATTACTGAGACAGGACAAGTGCAAAACTGAGGCACAGAACCAAGAATTTGGGCCTTGGGAAGGAGTCTGATTATCTGCAGGTTGGGATTAATGGGTTGTTGAGGTTGAACCTCAGCCATGGCATGGGTAGCAGCCGTCACTTGGGGTTGTCATCAGGGAGCTCACTGCTCTTCCTAGCCACGAAGGATTTGTTGATAAATGTAACCTGTTGGTTTCCAAGAGACATCAGGATAGACACGATCTTTTACATAGATTATGTACCAGTTCTTCTTTTAATTTTTTTTTGTTTTATTTTCATATTAGAACCCTTTTTGCTCTAACTTTTTCTTTATCTAGAATGTCCTAAATTTCTGGTTATCCCACGAATAACCAATGTTTCTTCCTGCCACTCAGATCTTACTTTAAATGTCACTTCTGCCAAGAAGTTTTCCTGACACCATAATCTAAAGGAGCCATCTAGGACTTCCTCCATAACACATCTTCAGATTTCCTCACAGGACCCCCACTACCTGACATGGCCTCCCTTTCTCTTCCTCCTTCACTTTCTTCTTTTTGGCCACTCTCCTACTAGATCATAAGCTCTGTGAGAACATGAACCATGGCTATCTCATTTCCTACAGTGCTTTAGCATATAAAAGAGTAAGTAATACTTAATATTCCTTAATAAATATCTTAATTAAGATATAAATAGGTGGATCTTGCTAGACTAATATTTCTCAAATTTGCTTTTTTGTAATTTTACTGAGGTTTTCTTTCTTTTTTTTTTTTTTGCATTCTATTAAAGAGGAGACATCAAAAGACTTTGTTTCCTACCCTAGAGGGTCAGTGAGACAATACTAGTATCCTGACCAGTAGTTCTCCAGTGCTGCTTAATGATACTATATTTTACACCAGGGGAAATATGGTGTATCAGTCACTTACTTGTTAGTATGAAAACATTGTGTGAAAACCACTCCTCAGTCTCCCTGTTTATCTCAGACTTCTGGCATTACATGTCTCTGAGCTATTTCTTAGAAAAGGGAAAGTGTACACAAAAATTGTATGAAAGTGTCTTTCTCATCTTGATCTGATATTTAAGTGTTCGACAGGAGGATTACAAAAAAAGAAACGTTAGTTTGGATTCTCATATGCAGAAAGATTTAATTTTCTTTCTATGTAAAAGAGATTAAAATTTTAAAAAGAAGTATTGGGAGTCTCTAACCATTTTAAAGAGTCAGAACCTAAGATCACCAATGTGAAACTGTTTGGCAGCGTCTGCTTTACGTGGTTATTCGTTAAGATCCCCTGTGGGCACTGTTAAATCATACGCATGGCTGAGCTACAGACTCAGAGAGTTTTACTCCACTGGTCTAAATGGGACCAGGGCATTTACAGATAGCCTTAAATTCCTAGCACAGATAAATTTTAAGAATGTTAATCATTGTTCATAGGGAGAAATTGAAAATAATTTAAAATATCCTTAAAGTGTTGTTGTTTCGACCATTTAATGAGATGGGAAAATATTGATAACGTATCAACATGAAAGGCTTAAGTGTATATAAAAGAACAGAAAAGAAATGGTCTTGCTTAAAATAGGTGTATTGTTTTCAAAGTTTCTTATTTTTCATAGAAAAATAAATTACTTCTATTTTATTTCTAATTGTATTTTATTATTAAAGTTTTTGTCTTATTTACTGACACATAATGATTATATATATTTAGGTGGTACATAATGATGTCATAATACATATAAGGCACAGTGATCAGATCAGGGTAATTAGTGTATCCATCATCTCAAAAATGTATCATTTCTTTGTGTTGGAAACATTCAATAGTTATTTTTTTCTTTGTGGAGTGCCTGTAAGCTATAACAAAAAAGAAGCCAGGCATAGGGGTGCATACTGGTAGTTTCAACTACTGGGAAGTTGGAAGAGCCGTGGAGGCCAGAAATAGGAGGTGAGCTATAATCACACTTGTGAATAGCCACTGTGCTCAGGCAACAGAGCAAGAACCCATTGCAAGGACAGAGAGAGAGGGGAGAAAGAGAAAGAGAGAAAGGGGAGAGAGAGAGAGTGTTCAGCACTGTGCTGCCATTGAGGACTCTTCCTGGAGGATGCAGAATTTGGAGGTAGCTTGCCTTGCTCAGCCTCCTTGAAGTGCAGTGTTCTTGGACCTGTTAAGTTCAGGTAGACAATGGACAATTGTCACCACTATCTTAATACTTTGGGGCATAAAAATCTTTAAATTCTAGAGCTAAAAATGATACCCCCAAATATAACAGATTATAACCTAGCTTGGGCACTTTAACCAAAGAAAGAACAAGCATTCAATTTGTCAAAGAAAATGGCTAGCATTGTTTTTTCCATATTTAGGAGGGCTGGGGAGAGAAATGCCCCTGGAAATTTGTGATAACCTTCTTTTCTTGGGTCTGGGTTTCATTCCATGGGACAGGAAGAATCCTGGTATTGCCCATTATGGCCTGTCATCACTTGTGCTTTTGAGAAAAACAAAACATTACACTGAGAAGTTCAGCGACCATCTGGTCCGACTGACCATGTTTTAATGACAAAGTGTTTCCAGCCCACAGAAGTCCTGATTCCAGCCACAGTAGCAGAATCTAGTGGCAGGCATGTCTTGCCTTCCCAACGGGACTTAAAGTGAGTGTCTCCCAGGCAGGTCCAGTGGGGCCAACTCAAAACACTGAGAAGACACCTCCGTGAGAGTCCTCTGCATGCCTTTTCGGATCTCAAGGACTCCCAAAATATAAACCCTATGTCCTGGCTTAGCCTACCTTCCTAATGATTAAGGATTTTAAAGAATCCAGAATGCAGGGGTAACCAAAATGTCATAATCTTGTAAAAAGTGGAAGAAAGTGGATACATGGATTGAATAGGGAAGGCAAAAGTTTAAACCTTTAATTAAAAAGAAGACACGTAACAGTGCTAAACCACAATACTGAGTAGTGGGAAGTGAATGTCGGGAGAGTTTGGATTTCAGAAGAAACAGAAATACATATGAAATAATCTATACAATTCATCCCATATGCTTGGAGGACTTCTAGCCAGTAGTACTTAGGTGTTTAATTTAATTTAGCTTTCAAAGTTAACAAAGGATGAAGCTATGGTTGCAAATCCATTTCCCCAAAAAGTAATGTTATTTGCAGTACCACTGTCCTATAAGAAGAGAACTAGGAAGTAACACATTTATTTTAACATCTTAAATTATAGTTTAAAAAAAAAACAGAAAGAAAAAAATGACTTAAACCTAAATGCCATATGGGGAAGAGAACAACTTTTTTATAATTGGTATAAAAAAACCCTTTTATTTCCAGTTTCCAATGGGTAATAGAAATAATTGAGAGGGAAGAAAAATAACATTATACGGTAAGGGGCAGTTTCCTTTAAGGTAATCACAGTTTAAGGTGTAAAATCGTACCTAGCTTAGCTTAGGGGAGTCGGATGATTCTCAGGCACTCAATTGGTTATGGGCAAACAGGCTAGCAGAAAGTGGCTGAGTAAAACGATGTCAATTTTCCCCCATCAAGTCAAAGAGGACCATGAAAGTAAAGTTTTTCCTTTTATGTGTGTGACACAAACAGTGGAGTGCTTTACCTACTGCCAGGGCGCATCACTGTGATAGCCCTTGCTGGTAAACATCGCTGCAGTGTGGATTTAAAGAGATATCACCTCCTTTTCATGTGGCTGGAAGATGGTAATCAGCAGACAAGTGCTCTCCTGATACTCCTAGGAGGGAGCAAAACAGGAGATCAAATGCTTTTTACCCTCGACAAATAACTGTCTGCGAATGCTGGGTCTGTCAGGATTCTGGGAGACAGGGAACATTTCGCAGCTGGCGGAGCACTGCCTCTTTGACTCTGCTATCTGCATCTTATCATGGTGTGCAAATTATTTAGCAACTGCCACATTATTTATAGGTATGAATTGCAGAAATTAATCTCATAAATAATTCATTTGGGGGGATGGGGGGATGCGAATTAACAGTGCACCATAGTAAAATAAAAATCTGTTTTTCCAAAGCGGATATCAATTGTCCTTGTGAGTTAGCTCTATTTTTTTTTTCAAACAATACTTTTAAAACACTGCATGTAGCTTTTTGAGGTGTAGGTCCAGAGCGAGGTGAGGAATACAGGTGCCCAGATCACCCATTGAACTGTTCTAAAAAATATACTGAGTTAAAGGAAGTAAGTGGAGATTTCTGGTGGGAATATCTAGATACTTGTTTCATTTTTTAAAAATTCTCTTTGGGTGTATAGATTAAAACATCCTTAGCAAATAGAAGCTTTTAATGTGCCTTTTTTTTTTCTTATTAAGAGTATAGGCTCAGAAGATGAAATAGTTTGACAGGAAAGAAAGTAGATGACGTCCTAACAGAGTGGCAGGTTTTCAAGCTATTTCACCTATAAAAAAACCCAAGCATCTTACTTAGGTACCCCACAATTCATTTGTAAAACTTGAAATAGAAGCAAAAATCTAACTTCCCTGCAGTAAGACATGCGAATGTCACTGTGGACCTGAGAGAAAGACAGTCACAAGTTTGTTTGCTAGTAGACTCCTAGGGAGCTGAACACAAAATCCAATAAATAATTAGCTCTCCTGTGACAGGCTTCTGAATTACTGTGATACATTAATTGGACAAAATTAGCATGAATTAAGGCAAATAACTATAACATGTAATTTATTACTTACTAAGCATGGTGCTGCAGTGGAAGCTTCGGATTTCCCTTAAGATTGCTTTAACAGCTATAATGCATTCCTTAATTTACTCTGTGGAAAATCAATTTTTTCAGAGTTCATTAAGCACCAATATGTTACAATGCAACTCTCTAGAGCATAGAGCCTCGATACATTATGCAAATCCATGCCAGTGTGGTACCAATATGTAAATAGCAGTAATATTATTGTCAGCCTCCTATTGATAAGTCTGACCAGAATGAGAAAACCTAAAACTTCTTGAATCTGTTGAGATATTTCGTGTGTGTTTGTCTCATGCTGTCACTTGCTGAAGGTTGTGCCATCATCCCTTGCAAGATATAAAAAAGCAATGTCGGAAACTATTTTATTCTATGCCTTGTTGTCCCTGCTAACCAATCAATCAACAAGTGTGTAAGTACATATCGTGAGCCCAGAGAAATTGCTTATAAATTTTAGCCTGTATGAGAAATGATTTTAGAGAAATGGTTGAGTTCATCAAAGGCATGATTAAGTGAAATATATCACAATTCCACATTTCACGTGGCAGATATCTATGTAGATCATGCTAACAACAAGAAAGCAACACATGATTAGATTGAAAACAATTTTGTAAAAATAGTGCTTAAGAAAAGTCTAATCCAAAGCAATTTGGTTGGCTTTAAGATCATCTTTTTTTTTTTTTTTT
>NW_003852432.1:12802679-12804191 GCF_000181295.1 Otolemur garnettii | reverse complement strand
CCTCATTCCTCTACCCCACCCCATGTATTAGCTCATCTACTGGCTTCATATTAGAATTGAGTATGTTGGATTCTTGCTTCTCCATTCTTGTGATGTTTTACTAAGCAGAATGTGTTCTACCTCCATCCAGGTTAATACAAAAGATATAATGACTCTGGTATTTAAATTTGATAGAAAAATGATTACTGCTAAAAATTAATACCCACAGATCTGACTTTTCAAGGATTGGTGAGTTTGGTATAGCAATTCTATAATCTTTTATGACTTTTTCCCCAAAATTGTTTCCTTAGTATCTAATTTTCCACTGTATATGTTTTCTGGGTTATTTATAGCATTATAAATCAAGTAGGTCTCAAGTTTTAGTAGTAATAGAATCCTGTGAACTGAATCATACCCCCCTAAAATATGTATGGTGAAGCCCTAACCCCCAATGTGCTGGTATCTGGAGATGGGGTCATTAGGAGGTA
Organism: Otolemur garnettii; assembly: GCF_000181295.1. Classification (NCBI taxonomy): domain Eukaryota; kingdom Metazoa; phylum Chordata; class Mammalia; order Primates; family Galagidae; genus Otolemur; species Otolemur garnettii. The sequence goes on along the minus strand of NW_003852432.1, from coordinate 12,803,724 downwards.
ATTAGGTCTAGGTGAGGTCTTGAGGGTAATGCTCTCATGGTGGAATCACTGCCCTTATAACAAGAAACACCAGATACTTGGTCACTCCTTCTTTTTCCACCATCTGAGGACATAGGGAGAAGGTAGTTGCCTGAAAACCAGGAAGAGAACACTTACCAGAACTCTGCCATATAGGCACCCCGATCTTGAACTTCCAGACTCCAGGACTGTGAGAAATAAATTTGTGTTGTTTAAGCCATCCAGTCTTTGGTATTCTGTTAAGGCAGCCTAAGCTGGCTAAAGCATTAGGTAAGTTGGAAAAGAATAAATTTGGTGCTACATTAATCAATTATTTTTATTTTTTAAATATTAGAGTATGATTCCTTTTGTAGGAGGTTGAAAATACCATCCATATATTTTCTATGTAAATATATAGATAGAAAATCGTTATGGAGGAGATAAATCTCAAATCATTGACTTTTTGGTTTCCTTTAATGAAAATGAAATTACATTGATTTAAGAAACATAAAGAAACTATACATGATCACATGGCTTTGTTAATCCTAATGAATCTATTTCTACTTTCTTCTCTCTCACTTGGTTCTAACCACACTGTCCTCTTGCTGTTTCTGGTGCACACCATGCAAGGTCACACATTGACCTTGAACTTGCTGTTCTATTTTCCTGGGGCCCTGTGACTCCAGAAAGACTCTTCTCAACCCTCTCACATGCTCTTTCCCATATTTAGATTTGCAGAAACCTCTCACTACTGTGTTCTCATCCCCCTTAGCTTGCTTTATATTTTTCCACAAAACAAAACCATATACTATAACATAACTTTATCATATAATTTATATTACCTTGTTGTCTGCTCAGAAGAATATAAATTCCATGATTTCAGGAAACTTTTATTGTTTTATTCATTGATGCATACCAAATATCTGAAACAATGCCTGGAAGACAATATATGTTTAATAAATATTTTTGTGGATGAATAAATATATTTTTAGCCAAATACGCTGACTCTGCTTGTTTGGGAATACTTGTCTATGTGTGTGTGTGTGTG
>NW_003852432.1:12768914-12801696 GCF_000181295.1 Otolemur garnettii | reverse complement strand
AGTGAGTGTGGGTAAGATGTCCTATATGCTTTTTGGAGACATTTGGTTGAAGATGCTAACATTTCTGTTTTTCCTGGATGGATGGAGTTTGTTTGTGTATGCTACAATTTTGTGTAGAAATTAGGGGAGTTTGGGACAAGTGAAATTCTGACAATTTCACATTTAAAATATAGGTTTCTAAAAAGGAAATATAATGGGAATTATGTAGACAGTAAAATTGATGAGAATTAGAGGAAAAAATAATAATTCATAATTAAAAAATTGTAAATAGGGGAAAATCTCCAACAAACTACTGCAGTAAAAGTTTTTTTAAAAAAAACACTGGTAGATTTTACATAATCTAATTGCAATGAAGAAATCACCAGAATATTCTCTCCATGAATAGGAGACATCCTGTTTTCATCATTTAATTATTAGTACAAGGGCAGAATGAAAGAGGACGCAATCAGGAAGTTGGTTACAGAGCTAATCTGTAAGGTATGTAAAAACATTATTAGGGTACTAAAATATCTCTAGAAATAGTAAAAGATGGTGAAAAGGGTATTTCCATATTTTTTCTCAGAAAGAATGTTCTATGAGGTGGAAAGAAATATTTTGTTATGTGCTAGAGGGTACAATGAAATATGGTGGCCTTTCAGAGGGGTGGGTGTAGTTCACCCAAGGGCATAGGTTCTGCTGAATAAGGTGTGTCTTACCGGACCAAGTGATTTACCTGAACTACAAGGGGAACTACCAAGGTCCATGTTACTCTGACCAAGCAGAGCAATTGGCCCTTTGTTCTTTTCCTCATAAATTATCAGCCTCTATCCTCAATACATAGAGAAGAAATATTTAAAAAAAAATGATTTTAAAGGATACTCTAGAGATCACGACTTGCTCTAGCATCCCATGGTTTTCAGTTCTTTTGTTCCTCCAACACATAAACATGGATATACTCTTTTCTGGTGCAGTCACTACCACTCCAGAATGACTAAGAACATTTTCAAATCTCTGGGAAGAAATCAGATGTTAAGGGGGCTGGAGGAAAATTCATTTACTTGTGTATGAAAAGTTTGCTTTGATGACTTCACGACATTGCATGGGCCTAGATTATGTGAGAAAATCCTGACACCTCTAGAAGACTTTGACCACACATAATCAAGTCTTGACAATACGAGCTCGTAAATATTTATTTTACAATGTAGGTTTTGTAGGTATGTTTGATAAACACACATGATAGTAAGGTCAACAAAGCAAGACTCAAAAAATTTACAGAAAGAATGTAATGATATATCATAAAAGATCTCTGATTTATATGGAGTAACTAGAAATGAATTTACATGATAAAATAGAGCATTCACTGCCTATAAAATGCATAAAATACTGAGCCAATCTGTACTGCAGAAGTTTATGTGACTTTTATTACAGATACTTTGGTTGTTTCTATCTGCTTGGTAGTTATTGTTTAGGGTCTTTGTAATATTCATTTTAAAAGTTAATACTCCTAGCTGAGATTAAAATCTAAATATATGATAAATAACATATAGTGTGAATAAGAATGTTTTTAAGGAGTGTAATAGCTATGAAGTCTTTTTATGATTTATCATCCAAGTAATGCTCTTAGAATGAGAGCTTATAAAGACGCCTGTTTGCTCACTTTCCACATATTTTTTTCATTACATTATGTGTTATAACTATGTGTTCTGAAATTGCTTTGAATAATAGAGTCTCTTGGTCTGACATGAATAACCACACCCACTATTTGTTTACTTACAAGTTGAATAATATTTATAGCAATGGTAATGTTGTGCTTGGACTCTGTTACGACCTCTGTGCTTACAGTAGGCAAACAAGTCATGTTTTTTGTTCAGGTCACTGTGTATAGGCTGTTTTTATCTAAACATTGAGTCAAATGTCTGGGTTCAAATTCAGTCTTTGCTTTCTACCCATATGGAGGAAATGTTGGAACAGCTAACATCTATGAGGCACGTACACCTGCGGATGTTGTGCTACACGTGTGTTTAGTGCCCCCTGCCTTCAGCACCTTTATCATTTCTTCTTTACAGGTTAAGAAACGGAGGCTTTAGGAGATTAAGTTATTTTTTAAGGTTACACAGCTTGTAAATGACATAGCTGCTGGAACCCTGGCCAGCCTGACCCTAAAGCCCGATTTTAATCACATCACTAGACTGCACCTCTTTAAATCATAATGACTTGGGACACAGTTCCCACAGTATAACATGTCGCTGTCAAGGATCCTGACTACCTGGGATCTAAATTTTGGCTTTTATGGAGACACATGGGAAGCTTAGTATTAAGTTCCTTTCTTATACTTATCACTTAATCTTTGTAAGAAGATTTGCTCCAGGATTTGCCACTATCTCCATTCTAACACTGCCCAATAAAATAAAGCACAAAGAAAGGGTCCTCAAATGGAAACTTTCCAGTTTATCAGTCTCAATGTTACTGGGATTTTTCATCCTGGAGATTGTATTTGGTTCTAAGTGAGAAAAGCCATATTCAGAAGTATCTTCCCAAAGTATAATGCGAGAGAGGAATTCTAGAGCAAACTTTATAGGAAAGTTCAAAGAAGCATAGCATGAGACAGTCAAAGAAAGTAAGTGAAGAGCCATGAAGACAGCCTCAGCTGTCAACTCTGAATGGAAAGTAAGGAAATGGGAAATGAGAGAAATAGCCATATTGGAGGAAAGCTGTGGAAGGAGGGCTTGGACAAGCAATTTAGATTCCAGGTGGTAAATGACCCTGCACATACATTACAGGTTATGTTATAGGAGAACAATCCTGTGTGGAGGGTACTTGGTTTTCTTTTTAATTTTTCTATTTCAAATTAATACAAGAGCACAAATTTTTAAGTTACATTGTTTATAATCTAAGGTAAAGTTCAAACTGTAGTTTAAAGATCCAGGAGGTGTAAGGAATACCCTCACAAGTGCATATTAGGTACTTGGTATTTTGTGATGGACAGCAGGTGTGCTGGTCTTTGCTTTTTTTTTTTTTTTTCAAGCAGAAGTTGCTTTAATCAAAGGGTGAAGTCCTCAGTCAGGGAGACCTCACTCAATCTTTGGTGATGGGGTCCCAGCCGACCCCCCACATGCCCTGAGGCCCCTCCGGAAGGAGGGACCAGCTGAACAGCAAATTATGGCAGAGGTCAGGCATAGGAATGAGGGAACTTGGGGCAGGGGCAGGGCGCTGACGGGATGGGAGTGCAGCTGAATGGGGAAGGAAGAGCTTAGCCCCATCTTTCTACCTGCAGGCTGGCTGAAATGGCTGTGTAGCAGGCAGGCTGGCACCGGGGGGATGAGAGTTGAAGGGGACTGTTGGAGGAGGAGTGCTTAGGAGATGAGGCGACCGTGAAGCTGGTGTCGCTGTCCAAGGCCAGCTGCACACTAGAAGGTCACTTTGCCCACATAGACTGTGTCATCCTGCTGCTCTTCTTTGGTCCTGAGGAAAGCTGATGAAGGAAAGGCAGCAAAGTCAGAAGGTACTGTGGCTCCAGGGGGCTGAGATACTGTCTCCTTGAGAACCTCATCCCTGAGTTTCTCGATGGTGTCACTCAGGGACTTAAGCTAAGCCACTAGCTCTGTAAACTGGGCTGATGGGCTCTTGGCAGCAGGGCTAGTGCGAGTGATGTCTACTATGTGGGTGTGTGTGCTCAGCTGATTCAATGTTTCCAGCACAATTTTACCAGACAGTAGCACACCTGGAGGGAAATACCATCTTTCTCCCCTCCAAGGCTATTTGCTAAATAAACATCTTTCAAAAGGTAGTTCAGAAGAAAGGCAACCAGTGCCCCTACTCCCAAGATGGGTAGATACTTGAGGAACTGCTAAAGACTTATGTTACATTAATATTAATACCTAATTTCTATACTGTCTTGACATCTGGCAAGTTTTCCCATGAGGGTACCATTCCACTGGCAATTTTAGTGGTGTCATTGATCACTTCAGCTAAAATCAGAGACAAGTTCTACACCACTTTTTCTAACCAGATAACTTCCATCCTAGGAATAACTACGTACAGATTGTAAACCAGTTATGACTCCAGGAAGCCCCCTGAGTAGCCCAATTTAGGTAAGATCCTCATAGTCATCTTAGAGCTTCTTGATCCGTGGGTGGTATTCCTTAAACGCATGTAGAGCTCTTTTGAACAGCTCTAAGGTATATACCACTGTATTTTCAAGAGGAAAGTGAGTTGATGCCTGGGTTTCATAAAACAAATACATTCCTGAAGGCATGATAGCATCCTGGTGAGAATACTATGTACAGTTAGTATTATGTACCTGCATCGGTTGGAGGGTATATATTGCTAGAGCCTCCATACCAGCTAGTTAGGATTCATTTTCCCAACTTAGCTCAAATGACTGAGACTAGTCTTCCCAGCCTGATTGATTCTGTCCTCGGCACCTGTCTGATGGCACTCACCTGCTCCATGAAATGGGTACGCCTCGGCCAGGTAAACAGAGGTGCTGATCGGTGATTTGTATGTGAGATTCAGGATCTTGGACCTCTATGCTCTTACACCTTTATCTGTAAGGTTAAGGGTAATGGTGTTCACATCATGGTAGGAGTGGTCTGAAGGGGAATGGCACATCCAGGCAGTCAGTTAAATATGAGGCTTTTGCAACAGTTTGGGAGACTTGAACCACAGTGTTTTCTTATCAGAAAAAGCCTTCACAGTGGCTACGACAAATAAAAGACCTTACGGTCCCACCTGCTCCCCTGAGCTTTTCATTCCTTCCTCATCCAAATGACAAGGCTGTTGCTGTCTTCCACTGCCACAAAAGTCAGCTCTTCCTGCTCACACAGCTATTGCACCATTTGTTTTCCAGTCATCTTGTATTTGCATCCAAATTTTTGTCTGGAAATACCAAATGCTGTCCATTCTGTAAAACTCATAGAGACACATTGTGACATATATGTTGCCCACTTTTGCCCAGGTAGTTTACTACAGGGGACTTGGCTGGCAGTATGCTTAGAAAATCCTTCTGATCCTTATGATATATGACTATATAAATTCAATAAGAGAACCCAGGTGACTGAACACAGTTGTGTGTGAGTCCCATAGGTTCTCTTTTAACCAGGCTGGTATCCAGAAGGTATAGCACCTGCTATATTAAGAAAGACACATCCACAGTTGATCAGTGCAGATGCCAGTTTTCAAAATAGGTCTATAAGAGCACCCCCTTCCACAGCAATTGGATGGGATCACTACCCATTTAGTAGGTCAGAGAAAGAGATCCCTCATTGAGTTAATGACCTTCAGTGATCAAACTACCTCACTAACATTGTGGACTAGGAAGAGGTCAGGAAATCACAGCCAAAAATATTTTGACTCAATTTTTGAGCAAGCATTTCCAAAGCCCAACAATACACGTACCAGGTACCTGTGGGTGCATGAACTATGAAATATCTAGAATATAAACCCACTATGGAGAGGCTTTTCCAATAAAAAGTGATGCATTGTCACAATGTAAATTGTTTGAAAAGCTGAATAGAAGTAGTAAGACACAGACAATGTGGAGAACCATAATGGTATAGTCAGAGTCAGCTGAGCCAACATGGTATAGTCAGAGTCAGCATAGCAACACTGTCAACTGACAGTGATCATGTGTCACGGTGTGCAGGCACTGCCAAGAACCCTAAGAGAGTGCTCCAAGTCCTGATGTAGTTAATCTTGTAGGCCTGGGAGGGAGCGATGCTCTTGAAATGTGTCCTGTCTCACTGTATGATTAACAGAGCAACTTGTAGCAGGAGTCATAAGTCTGCCATGTGGCAGGAGCATCTGCATCTGAAACAGGGTCCCTTACTTTGTGCTTGCCTCACGTTTGTGGGTGTGCCTCAATGTCCATTAGGATAACAGGTGCAGGCAACAGTCACAGCCAATCAGACAATGCTGTAAAGTGAAGACCCCACTGAGTCAGTAGCTCTGGTTCAGGTGGTGCATGGGGGAAGAAGTTTCCTCCATAGAGAAGCTCCCCCTGCCCCATATAAAGTTGAGATTCTGTGTCCAAATCATCTCTGTACTTGGCTGGGTCATTTCCATTTAGCAAGGAAGGTCTGATGGGTTCTTCCTATCTTGTTAGTTAAGCCCACGTTGACCCAATCCAGAAGGGGAATCTCAGGCCAGAGAGTCACTGGGCCTTCTTGGGTCTTCCTTCAGTTTTGGTAAGATCCTAGCATGAACTATTCTATGGTTTTCAACAGTGCATATCTGCTAGTCATGTCAGGAAGGAGATGCAGATGGAGGCTGCCCCCCTTTGTCAGAGGCCCTTGGTGACTATATCACTAGACAGAGAGGCTTCTAGCTCAGAGGGATCAGGAGGTTTATGGGGATCTACGAGCACTGGCACTTCTCTACACATGGTTCCTCCTCATCAGAAGAATCTACACTGGTACTCAGGGGATGGAGAACTACAAGCACGTGACACATCATTCCTACTGGACATTTAGATATAAAAGCAACAAAAACGTTGAATTGGCCCACATGTCCCCACCCACAATGTGCTTTCCTTCACATCTGTGAAGCCTGTGTGAACCCCAGTAGCTCCCAAAACATGCAGAAGAAGGACACCTATGCAAAACCGTCTTCTACTCTCTAGCATCTTCCAAACACATCACCTAGCTTTATGCTTCTCTATCATGGTGCATGAAATTCCCTCTGTGTGATATATCCTTCTCTCTCTCCATCTGTCAGCTTCAGTCTGTTTAGATCCCAGCCCAGGCGCAGGACTCTCTGTGACACATTTGCTAACCACATCCATTGGGCTGCACATACTTGCCTTTCCTTCAGTTTCCCATGGCCTCTTTGTGTTATAGTAAGAATCCCGCTGTGTTATTGCTGTTTGTTTACATGTTTCTCTACCCAGCTAGCCTGTGAGGTTCTCAGGGTAAGAGCCATGCCTTACACGTATTTTTGTTCTTGGTGTCTGGTTCCAGGTTTGTTGACTGAGTATCCTTCTGAGAGGTGGGATGAGTATGGAGCAGTAAGCTAGCTCGTGTGGGAGCAGCACCTGATTTACTTTCCATTACTTTCAGAAATTTAACCAAAGTAAGTCTTACTTCTGTCCTGTTAACAAAATTAAATATATTTTCTTATCAAAGCTAAGTGTAAGCAGTAATATGTGTCCAATAATCTATAGAACTTTGAGTTTGGATGGAGTTTGGATGGAATCCTGAAAAAAACATTTACATTAATAGGCACTAATAAACCTTTGTATAGCGCTTCATGTTTTATTATATATTTTCTTATTTGATTCTACAATAGAACTATGAGATGGCAGTGCAAGTAATATTCCATATCAGGTTTCATAGAGAGAAAACAAGACATCGGCAATAATGACCTAATCATTGTCACACAACTTGCAGTTGAACAAGTCGAGATCTATACCTATGGTACACAAGACCGCTATCTTCCTCTATTCCTGTCTCATCCCGAATAACGTTCAGTGAGGCTGATCAGTGTAAGTATATCACCTCCAACAATGTCTGAGACTTAAACAGAGATGAATCAACTACCTTGTTGTGTATACAAATTTTAACCAGAATTTTCAGCTCGGCTTAAACATTATTCAACAAATCACCAATAACTGTGGCACAATGTTTAAGTGTGGGTGAAGTTTAGTGGCACCAAATCTATTTTGGAAATAGGAAGATTGTACATAGTGAATGTAAACATGATTAAAAAAGAAAAACAAAAACAGTGTCTCCTCCCCTGGGGGATGGTAGACTTTACTTGCGTTGCTGGTGTGCATTGCAGTCCAACCCTGGCCCGCTTTCATTAGTGGGGTGGCATCTTCTAAAGTGCTCTGTGCCACTGCACTGGGAATGGGTCACTCTGTATTGCTTGGGTTTTTTGTCCTTCTTGCAAACGTCTATGCACACGTGTTTCACTATTTTCCAGAGGTCTTTTTTTCCCACTTTAAAACATTTTTCTCTTCCTTTTTTCCAAACTGAATGCCATTGCAGGTACTTCTCCTTCACACACTGCCCCACTCTGGCCCACTCACGCCCAGACACACACTTGGTATTTGCCCGGACTCTAATGGCCAGCACAGCCTCCATTTACCAGTTCTGCAGCACGGCAGCTCCTTTCATCCACCCTTCCTTCAGGAAATCCTCTAGTTTGAGCTGGAAGGAAATGCTGCTGAGCAGAACCACCTGAAAGTCAGCTCATTTCAGGACATAGCAAAGCCATGCCTGTGGGATATTTCCCATTCCTTCCCTTTGTAAATACATGTTAGCTAAAATCAAAAAGGCTATCCAGCAAAAGTTTGTGGCTATATGACTTTCTTCTACACTGAACTCTTTGCCATACATTAAATATACAAATTTAAATAATTTTATTTTATAAAATCTGTGTTAGAAGTGAGACAGAACAGAATGAGATTTATATTTTAAAAATAAAATATCTTTTTAGGGTAACATGATAGCTCTGACTTGGAAGATGCCATAAATATTCATATTTATTATTGACATACTTCAGTATGTATTCTGAACAATAGCAAAAGTCGCTTTACTCTAAAAGAAAGGGAAATAAGGTAGCTTGAATGGCTTCTCTATGGTTCTCTTCAACCATTCACCACTTTACTAATTAAGGGTAGAGCAAAGTAATAATGTATAACCAGGATGGGAAACTGGAATGTTTACATCTTCTCAGAGAGTATAGTAATTAACCTTAACAAAGGAAGTTTATTTTATTTGGCTTTCATGGGTCTCTTTTTTAAAAGTTTAGGCTTATCTTCACAGGATTGTTTTCATAGGTTAAAAGTTCAAACTCTCACACCTTAAATAAATAAGACATTGAAGCTACAAAATGGCTGTATGGAAAACTAATCTAAAATTTGGCACTGTATCCAGAAAGTTCCATCATCTTTTTTTTTTTTTTTTTTTCTTTTGTAAGACAAAGTCTTACTCTTTCATCCTGGGCAGAGTGATGTGGCATCATAGCTGACAGCAACCTCGAGCTCTTGGAATCCTGTTGCTGCAGCCTCCCGAGTAGCTGGGACCACAGGCATACACCATTATGCCCTCTTAGTTTACTATTTTTAGTGGAGTCAGGGTCTCACTCTTGCTCAGGCTGGTCTTGAACTCTTGAGCTCAAGCAATCCACCAGCCTTGGCCTTCCACAATGCTAGGATTGTAGGTGTGGGTTACAGCCCCTAACCCAGAAAGTACCATCATTTTGAGCAAAGCATATATAGGGCCTGGGTTAGGTAGGGCCTGAAAGGGTGGAATTCTGACACAACTGCAGAAAAAATAGTAATCCAAAATCATCTGAGATTTCACTTTCTGCAGTCTCAATTACCTGTGGTCAAGAGTGGCCTAAAAGTACAATAAGATATTTTAAGAGAGAGAGAGACCACATTCATATAACTTTTATTATAGTATATTATTATAATTATTCTATTTTACTATTTTGTATTGCTGTTAATCTCTTATTGTCCCAAATTTATAAGTTAAACTTTATCATAGACATGTATATACTGGAAAAAAAATCACAGTACAGGTAGAGTTTGGTAATATCCAGGGCTTCTGGTATCTATTGGGGAACCTGATTTTTTATCTCCACAAGGGGTGGGCAAAGATCTGGTCTACTAGTTTTTTCAAGCATGCTCCCAAGTTGTGAGGGCCTAACATTGTGCTAATCCCCTGTCTTAAGCTCTGAGAATACTTGATTAGAATCAGCTTTTTTCTCCCTTCTTTCTTCCCTTCCTTCTTTCCCTTCCCTTCACTTCCCGTCCCTTCTCTTCCCTTACCTTGCCTTCTTCCTTTCCTCCTTCCTCTTTCCCCTCCCTACCCCGTCCTCTCTCTTTTTTCTCCTCCTTTCTTCTCCCCTCCCCTCCTCTCCTCTCCTCTCCTTTCCCTCATTCTTCTGTCATTCTTTCAGTCCTCCTTTCTGTCTTTCTTTTTTTTCTCAATATCACATTGTTACAATTCAAAACATCAAATTTATGTCCCATTAGACTAAAGGAACTGCTGTTCACAATGTTTTTGCTATGATATCACTTTGCATGGTATTTTTAAATACAAGAATCAAAGAAAAGCAACTTAGAAAACACACTTCTTTGTGGGCAGGACAGGTGTCATCTAGTGTCTCCTTGTCCAGGGGTGGCTCATACACGCAGGTCTAAACCATTTATCATAATATTGACAGAATAATTTTTACAGAGATTGGGCAGATGGGCTCCAAGAAATCCAATAGCTACACAAATGATCCATAGGGGGGTTAACTATGACCCCCCGTTTTTGCCACTTCATAAGTAATTTGTACAAGGGGGCTGATTCTTAGTGTTGAGAACATTGTGGTTGAGAGCAGCCAACAGCTTTGCCCCTGGAGCTAACGTATAAATCTAAATTTGACTCCTGTCTTGAAAGTCTGGCACCAAAGGGCCTGGAAGTCCCAAACTGCCAAAGGATAGAGCTGACCAATAATGGATGCCCTGTTAGATGGGACATTTGCTCACTGATGCAAAGGTGTCTTAGCCAAGCCTGTGTATTTGTTCATAGAAAACATTGTCTCATGCCAATAACCATGTTTTTTACAGAGATTTTCATTGAAGAATAATGTAAATAAAATGTACACATATTCATGTACACCTCACCGAATTTTTATGAACCAAACACTCCCATGTAATCAGCATCAAGATTAAAAAATAAAATGTCATGATTATTTTAGAAACTCTTGTGTGCCATTCCAGTGACTCCTTACCAACTCTCCAGCCCCACACCACACTGTCCTGATATCCAACTGGCCCCAGTTATAACCGTGTTTCTGGAAGATTTACTACATGTTTGGGTATGTGGTGACTCACTTGATCCTTACAACAGTTCTGGGAGATCGACAGGGCTGGCTATTCAATCAGGCAAACAATACCACTTTATCCAACATCGTCTTTCACCGACTTCACCATGACATTCTGTAATTTGGGCAGGGCATTTTGTGAATAATCTACACAAAATCTACCTGAAGATCCTCCTATCTCACTGAAATAGCTAAACTTGAGACATTATAGAACAGATAATAAAACCCAACCTACTGAAAGAGCCTGTTCTTTCCCGCAGTGGGAGGCTCAGTTGTTGCTGAACTTCTCTTTCCCTGTATTCATGTTGCTTGTTTTAAGGGCTCCAGGGTGCTGCTCTGATTAGAAGTGAAGAATACAGTTGTTAGGACGTTTGTTGCAGCTGTATGCTTGGCTTTCAAAGTTCATATATTACTGGGATAGTGCAGGGCCTCTGAAAATACACAAAGCATTATTGTTATGCTTAGCGTGAGCCATGCAATACTTCCATTTGGGAAATTTATTTTGATGGAAATAGCTCATTAGACCAGAAAATGCCTATTTAGTTTTCATTTCGGTTTTTAAAAAATATCTGTGCATGTTTGCATAGCAGGTAGAGTTAAAAAACCAGCGTAGCAAGAATTTAGCTGCTTTTTCTTCCCTTTCAAAAACAATAACAGAAAGGGAAAATTTATACATAATATACCATAATTTCCTCAAATATAATGAATGCATACATTCATTATACTTTGCATACTCAAGTATTAATTATAGAGGAATTTACAGTAATTTATAATGCATTAGAAGATTATGTTTTGAAGAGACCTCGGTCAAAGCCAATGGTAACTCTAACTCTCGTTTATAATAATGGAGTAACTGCATTGAAACTTGACTTTCTATTCTAATCATATAATTGAAAAATAACATTGTACATATCCCCAAACATAATGAACTCACTAGAAAGCTTTTTATTTGTTATTTTATAATATTTAAAATAATCATAATTTTTAAACAAAATTATAGCTGTTATTTTTCTTGGTTCTTTATAGACTAACATATAGTAGTGGAGTTTTTTTCTTAAATTATAATACTGAATATGTCCAAATAAACTGGAAATATATTGAATTATAATGTTCTGTTTTTCTGTTTAGGAAACTTTCTATAAATGTAAACTTACCTGGTATTATATCTCAAGAATTAATACACTTTTTTTTTTTATGTGAAGACTTATTTTCCAAGGTTGGTATAAAGAAGTAGAGTTAGTTACTGAATAGGGGTGGTAGAGTTTGTGGTCTCCATTTTGGAAATTTTTCCATATTTCCCCTGACTGTACTTGTAACTCTAACCTTGGTCGTAATTTGGTCCTGAAAAGTTGGTGTAGCATTGATCTGGCTATTCCATTTAGATCCAGCTGTGGACATGAAGTCTTTACCCTTATAACCTGCAGTGCAGTTGAAATCACGCAGTCAGACAGACTCTTATTAAAAGATAACAAAATGAAAATCAGTGTATAAAAGCGGTATGCACGAGACTATTTGACTTCTGGGCCAGAACATAATTTCAACTTGTATTTTACTACAAGAAGACCAACAGCTCCCCTCTAGAGGCTGGTCAAAGATATATCTGACCACTGCACCATGGAAACACTTGTGTGAACATCTAGAACTCTGAGTCAATAAGAAGATCTAGAGGCAGAAATAGAGTTGCCTCATTTTGCTCTCACATTTCTTGTCTGAGAATTTATCTCTTCTCTCAGTGATTGATTGACGCACTGACCTCTTGAGAGAGACGGCCCCTTGCCATAGATGCAAGCCCTTGGCTTGCCCCATCCTCTGAAGAATCATTTAACAAATTAACTTCAGTGAGCTCAGTGGCGCATACCTGTAATCCTTGCACTCTGGGAGGCAGGGGTGGGTGGATCCCATGAGCTCAAGAATTAGAGGCCTGGGCAAAAGTTAGACTCCATCTCTACTAAAAATAGAAAAAGTGGCTGGGTGTTGTGATGGGTACTTAGTTCTAGCTACCTGGGAGGCTCAGGCAAAGTCACTTGAGCCCAAGAGTTTGAGATTTGCCGTGAGCTATGATGCCACAGCACTCTACCCAGGGTGACAGAGTGAGATTTTTGTCTCAACAAAATTTTTTTTTTCACACTACTCTCTGTAATTGTATAAAAGGTGCACATATGTAGACAAAGGTGTATGTTTTGTATTTTTAACTCATGTGGGAAATCTCATTTCTGTACCACAGTGAGATATCCGTATATCTTGCTCTCTGCTGGCAGAAAGGAAATGGGTCTAACTTTATTGTGTGTGTGTGTTTCAATTTTCATCAAGACTGATAGGCTAAAAATCTAGATGAATATTCATATAGCAATGCACCATAGTCATCTCTATTCCCTCTCAGACCATGGGACTTGACATGTTGTACCAACTCTCTCCCTTCTCTCAGCTTTTATCCTCTAATGAGGGTGCTTCCTCCTGTCTCTGTCCCATGATAGATGGGGGTTTTGCTGTGGTCAGGTTTCTATTAGCTTTGGGGGGGGGGGCAAGGTAAGCTGTGGTCCCTGACATAGAAATAGTATATATTAATTAGACCTCTTTTGACAGCAATTTGTAGACATCCAACTTAATCATTTTAAGAAAGAGGGACTTGATCATTTTATGCAGGTGGGAAGGATGCTGAGGTAATTGCTCTTTTAAAGACTACTTCATAAGGCAAGAACCCAGAGATTAATCACTGGCTGGTCTAACTTTGCACTGTTGGTCTCCCATGTCAGCAGTCTCTGCTTGGTTGTACTCTTTATATAGTGAAAGATACTTTATTTGCCTTAGTATACCTTTAATTATTCTAGAACAGGATTGTTTGGGTTGCTTATGTCATACATAGGCTTATGCCTTGAAACGATCACCACTGGGGCCAGTCCCATTACATGGGAGAGGATCTGGGACCAGAAAAAGAAGGGAGCACGGTGAGAAATTTTGCTAGTTGATAAAAACAAACGAACAAACAAACAAACAAAAAACTATAACATCTTCTTAGAAAGCAAAACCAAAGTTCACTACAATAAAAACCAAACATTTGTTTACCTGAAAATTGATTTTATCTCCTTAATCTTCCCCCACCTGCTTTAACCTCAGAAATTGATTAATTGCTTTAAATAGCCAGTTTGGTAGCATAAAAGGAGCAGAACCAATTACTAAAAGTAGACGTGGCCTAGCTATTTCCTGTGGGAGAAATGGATAAAATAATTTATTTGGACCATCTTAATAATTGCTATGGATAGAAACATGATTCATTTGGTGATAGAATTGAGTAACAAGTGGTCTAAAAATAGAGAATAGTCATGTTATGACCCAGCTCACCTGTGTTACAGAGCTAATGCTACTTTGCTTGTGGGAAAGGGATCTCCAGGTGGTACGATTTTCCATTAAGGTCGAACATTCTGGCACAGGGAAGAGGACTTTCTTCTCAAAATTTGTTACTGATAATCAAAGGAAACAGATAGGTGGAATACCTCCAGCTGTCTCTATTGACATGTATTATTTTTATTAGATCTCAACCTTTTCGAGGCCACTGATTATTCCTTTTGTGAGAAGAAATGTCCACTAATTTCACATGTTACTTTAGAAAGGAAACAGACCAATTTACATAAAATAATTCACAGAAAGCCAATTAGCTGACAACTTTTTTGCTGAGAGCCAATTTGCCAAATGACCAATTTGCCTAAAGCTAATTTGCTAAAAATCAATGTACTGAATGACCTATACTCCAAATTAGTGAGGACTGAGAACAAGTTTTGGTTCCACCACTGTTCCCACGTCTGCCACAATCCTTTGTAGCCAGTGTTGTGCCTGGCCAGGAATTTGCCTCTAGGGGAAAAAGAGATATTCATACAAACCGTGCCAAAGCCTGTTTTAAGGGATTTGACAGGCCCTGGGGTTTACGTCTTCCATTTTAAAGAAAAGGGAACTGAGGCTTATGACAAGAAATTAACTTGCTTGTTTAAGTCAATCAAGTCACCAGACTATTGTATATATACATTTATTTGGGTCTCAAGAAATAAGTAAGCTGCTAGTAACCATTGTGTCATGCATTATCTAATCACCTGTAGTGTGTTTTATAATGTGACAATGCCTAAGAAAAATTAGGGCAAAATAAGTCCTTAATTCTCAGAATCTTTCATGAGGAAGAAAAACAATAAATCAGAAAATACAACGCTCTGAGAGGGAATGGCATATTTGGATTGAGTAACTGTTCTTTTTAAAATAAGTACCTGTATTACTTATTTGTAGAAATAACTAATTATAAAAATATACAAATACACAGTGCTACATCTTTATGGGAAGAAATAAAACTTCATTTTTTAAATTTTACCTTGTTTGAAAAGACTGCTGAGCTTGGTCATTGTTCTGCTATTGAGGAGGTTGGACTCAGAGTTTTCTTCAAACCAAAGTCCATCAGATATTTAAAATATTGAAAAGAGAAAGTTATACATTCGCTTGACAAATTGTATCTTCTGTCAAACAAAATCATTGCTAATAAAACTGTTGGGAATCACTGCTGGCAGGGAGGATGCGGAGAGGAGTAATCTGGTTTTAAGTTAGCTCCCTATCAGAGTGGCATCTCCCGGTGAGTGGACAGATTGCTGTCCCTACTTGCACAGTAAGAGCTGAAGTTCAGTAACCTGGGGACAGCAGTGGAATGGAGGTGGAGGTGTCCAGGCATCCACTGGCCTCACCAAACTTATGACATTTTTTCATAGTAACTACAGTAGAGATGAAATCTGTTCACATCCTCAGATTAAATGCTGCTCTTTTGCAAGGGAAGTTTTTATCTAAGAGGTTATTAGCTCTTTAGGAAAAAGAGGATTTTAAAATCTCCCTTTTGAAATTCAGGTGAGAAACAGGACCATTGCTCTCTCTTTATTGCACTCAGTGATGCCATTGAGTGAACAAGCAAATGGAGCTTCTTCAAGGCATACGTGCAATTTGACTAGAGGAATCCAGGCTAGATTCAGCTCTCCTGCTTCCTTGGCCAAAAGTCTTTGTATAGTGCACAAGCTGCTTAATCATGTTTTTCCTTCTCCATGCAAAAATTGTGACCAGCAAAACAACCACACTAACTACAAGGTAGTTTCCCAAAGACTTCTCCTCTAGGTCAATTCTAAATTCCCATCAGTTACAGGAGAAACTGCATAGTCAGCCACTTCTGTACATTGACCACCTTGGGTTGACCTAATTTTCATAGACTGGACATGCACCACATCTATCTGTTAGTTTAGTAGGCCTAGTTCCTTAAGCTGACCACCTTCGTATGTTGACTAGTTTGTTACAGTCCCTTGGGTGGTCAACTTACAGAGGTTCTACTATAATTTATAATAAATTAAGTTGTCATTGCTCATTCTTTTTGTTTATTCTTACTTATTTAAGTAAATAAAGTTGTTTTATGGTATGTTGTTGACCTGTGATTAATGCAAGAAACAACAAGAATACAAGTATGGAAAAGAACAAGGAAGAAAAGAAAGTCTCTCTTCTCCCGGCATTCCCATCATCTGGAAACAGCTGGACTAAGCACTAAGGGTTTAGATAACTCGCCCAAGTTCTAACCACCCCGTTTGATCAGGGCCCTAACTCTATATTTCACTTCTTAAGTACTTTCTATCTCTCTATTTTTTTCTTTGTTTTTTTTTCTCAGTTATTCACCATAGACAAACTTCATCTCTCTTATTTTTTTTCCTCTCTCTTCCTTTAGGTAGAAATCCCTTATGATCCTGATCAAGTCAAGTGAGTACAAGAATAGAGCTGACAGTGTGTCTTCATTAATAACATGAAACTTTCACCTTCTGGCATGAAATCGACAATATCAGGAAGCAGTGGTGTCGACCCTTAGAATATATTGAATCCTCCTCAGAATCCATAATGACAAATTCTTCTACCCTCTCTTCCTCTTATAATTAAAAATTTAATTTAATTTATCTTAAGCACCAATGTTCAAGGGAAATTTCTTATTAAATTTTATTGTACTTCTTATTTTCCAAACGTATAGCGACTTTTACTTCACTTTATATGAATGGATTAGAAGATGGCTTCACATTTCTTTCTTAAACTCAAATACCTCTTTGGAATTTTCGTACATACAGTATAGGATGGAATCACAAAAGTAGCTTAATGTGTGGTGGATTGATTTGTAGAAGAAGTTAACTGCATCGGAGCCAACATCAAATGCACTACAGGACTATCATGCATTTATTTAAATACTTTTCTGTGTTTTCTCATAACTTGTATGTGTTTAACATTCTTCGTATTGCATTTCAACTTCCTATTGCATGCCCTGGACGTTTACCATATAGATTTCTGGCTTATTTTAATAAAAATGTAATACTTTTAAATAAAATTTTTAATGTAATTAACCATTGGATGTGAAAAGCTTTTCTATTAAGAGGTATTTTTGATACAGTGATATGGCCCGCATTTTATAAACTTTATGATGAGTATTTAGTAAGTTCTATTAACTCTACCCAAAGATTTTCATCATGATAAATTTTGGCAGGAAGTGGGGGTAAAAACTTCTGTTCAACCCTTAGCATCCCGCCCCTGACTGAAATTACCTCTTTGGGTTTTCTATAGCAGAATGGAAAGAGGTGAGAGCCTAGTAATTCTGGTTTTCAGAGCTAATGGCTTTTCCCTTGAAGTAGAATAGACTTTGTGAACTAATGAAGTTTACCCTTCTACCCTAAGCAGTGAAGTAAGGAACATTAGTCAATATAATAGTTACCATATTGTTTTAAGATTAAATGTGAGCTTAAGCTTAATTATAATTTATAAGATTTAAGTCCTGGAATCTTTTAAAGCCACTCATTTGTTCCCATGGAATTCAGTTTTTCTCTTTTATACACTGTATTTTATGTATTTAGGTATTTTTAACTTGCATAAATGGTATGGTGTTTTAGATTTTGTATTGGTTTTTTTTCTTTTGCTTAATACTATATTTGTAGGATCTACCTATGTTTACAATTTGTATTTCTCATTCATTGCTTCTAAGCCAGGCATGACATTTTGCAATATGCATTCATTGTATATTATTTACATTCATTTAAACAATTATTTGAATGATTGTGTGTTATACCTTGGAGATGGGTTGCTGACTCACTGATTACACCACTCCAAATTTTACTGAACATTGCAAAATTGTCATCTAGAAGAAGGACTGTATAGATTTATTTCTACATTTTTGGCTAACTCTTGGTATTATCCAGATTTCTAATTTTTGTGAATCTGATGAATGTAAAGTGGTATTTTGCATTTTTCTAGTAATAAGTTGAGTATCTTTTCAATATTTCTTACCTATTTGTTCTGCCATGTATACATTTCTTTTTCTGTCTTTTTTTTTTTTCTTCTATCAGGTTTCTGTTCTGTTTCTTGATTTTTTTTTAGTATTTGATTTAGAGTATAAAAATTAACCCCTAATTAGTGTTTGTTTTTATAAAGTCTTCAATCTTCTTGTTCTGTCCATCATTAGTCTGTGGTAACTTTGACAAACAGAAGTCCTAAATTCTTATTTAGCTTTTATATTACTAACCTTTTTAGATATTGATTAAGAAATCTTTCTACATTCCCAAGTCCCAAAGACGTTTTCCTACAATTGCTTTTGTTAGCTTTACCTTTCCTCCCCTAACTTCTTCAGATGAAACACTTGAACTTCAGAGACCAGCACACGCTTTCCGCTGAGTAGGTGGTCTGAGCACCTCCCCGATGTGGTCAGACAAGTTCAGCATTTGGGTAGAAAGCATGTCCTGGGAATAAACCACTTATTTCATGTTTAACTTAAATTTGACTTTAAAAAAAAACAAACAAAAACTAAAGGGTGGTGCCTGTGGCTCAAAAGAGTAGGGCACTGGCCCCGTATGCCCGAGGTGGTGGGTTCAAACCCAGCCGTGGCCAAAAACAAACAAAAAAAGAGAACAAAAAACAAAACAAAATAAAACTAAAGTCTGAGGGAAATTATTTTAAATATTTGCCCTTGCTTTAAACAGGAAAGAAAAATTATTATAAGTGTTTATAATTCTTAATCTGATTCCGTGCCAGCAGCCCAAAGGATGGTATTTAGGGCACTCACACAGGTAGCTCAGAGTAGAGAAGGATATGTTTGTGTTTGCTTGGATAACAGAAACCCCATTAGGTCGCAGGACGTTAAGTGGTTTCCCAGTTGTGTGATACACATTTTTGTCTTTAAACATTTCCAATCCTTTCCAGCCTTCTTTCACTTTGTATCTTTCAAATCAGAACAACTAAACATTTAGAGTTGGTGTAGCAGAAAAGTTGTGACTTCGTGAAGACCACGAGCATATATTTTGCTCTACATTTTAATTTTTGTGTGAGTTTGTTGTCTCCTTTAGCCTTATTAACCTAATTTATAAATTAAGCTCTATTAGTCTCCATGTATTTTCTATTGCCTGAAATTTGTGTCAAAAAACTCAGAGGATACAGCCCCAGAGGAAACAACCTATTTCCCAATTTTAGATGTTAACTCACTACTAAATTTCTAGGATGTTCATTTTGTATTTTATTTATTTTTTGATATTGCCTCTGACCTTAAAAGTGAGGTCTTGAAGGAGCGTTTAGTGGGAGTATAAGACTGTGTGCCCTGAATGAAAGCGCCGAGAATTTCTACATATATGGAAAACTTTCACAGTTGAAGGCCATTGTCTTCTGGGGAGTCAGATGCTTTCATGCACCTGCCATTCTC
The DNA here is from genome assembly GCF_000181295.1 of Otolemur garnettii. Classification (NCBI taxonomy): domain Eukaryota; kingdom Metazoa; phylum Chordata; class Mammalia; order Primates; family Galagidae; genus Otolemur; species Otolemur garnettii. The sequence goes on along the minus strand of NW_003852432.1, from coordinate 12,782,174 downwards.
GATATAGCCAGAGCTCAGTAAGCAGAGCCCAGGGAGAGGAATAGAGGGGACTGACACAGCAACCTCCGGTGCCAGCTGTGTGATCACCCCCCAACCTACAGTCATTTTCCAGCTGTGAGGAAGCAGCCCTGCAGCTGCCACTCCGCCCAGAGTGCTCGTGTCCAGACTGGCTCTGGCAGGCGGCCTCTTTACTCGTCCTCCCTTTTATTTTATTTTATTATTTTCCTTTTATAAGCACAGATGCGTGCTCAGATGTGAGGCAGCTGTTCAAAGGGCATCATGGGATGAAAAGCAACTTTTATGCAGTTATTAGGATTGATTCTTCAGATGTCATTAACGTAGTGAATATTAATAATATCACTCAAAGTAATCTTTCAATACTTAACTTGGATATTTTCTCAGTAAGGTTACGGGTAGCAAGACTTTTCCAAAACTAAAATTTCAGAATTTCTTATAAGTATTCTTATGTTTAAATATACATTTTAAAACAATCCCTGTCCTTTAAGGTATATAAAAAGGCCATTCTGTTCCTAAATAGTTTACAGCTTGTTATGAAATAGAAACTCCTTCCCAGAGAGCCCCTGTTTTCATTAAGGCTTTCTTTCCGGCCTACCGCACGTGCACAGTCTCCCCCAACATAGTCATTTCATTGCAGCCCCTCTATGAGCGAGCTCCATGGTGTGAAGGATGAATGCAAATGGGCACTGGGTACGGCTCCTGCCCTCGAAGGGCTGACAGTCTGGAAAGGCAGGGCCTGCATATGAAGGTGAAATAATAAGGCAAGGGAGCATCACTGGAGATCATTTACATTTACAGGAGTTAAATAAAATCTCTGAGCGCTGGTCCGCAGAGAAGGGCTATGGATGACCAGGTGCTAGAGTCTCACCCTGAAGGAAGGCAGGGCTTGGGAAACAGAGAGTGGTGAATGTTCTAGACCAGAACAGAGAGGTATAATGTGTTCTGGAAATAGGGGGCAGACCGAGCTGACTTGAATGGATGAGTTTGTGTGAAAGTTTTCAGAGAGTGAGAGGATACTGATGAAAACGAAAGCCTGGATGATGAGGTCAAATCAGTGGCTGTTTCTTGTCATCTATTTCAAAACTAACTTATGTGAAAAATATACACAAATTGAAGAAATTCTGTTTATTATATGTGCCCCCTCCCCAAATTAACAAAGGCTACGTATTGATGACAACCAGGCACCCCCCTCAAATGAAACTGTGAACTCATAAAATTTGTTTTGGATTCCGTGGCATCCTTTCCGGTTTATTTCTCTGACTCCCTGCTTTCTGCCTTCCCTTCTACTGGAAATGAACTGAATGCCTTTGGGATTAGTCCATTCTCTGACCAGTTAAGGAGATTTTTTAATCAGAAAATTTTAGGGGATAAATAAACTCACTGTCCCTGGCAACCCTAGTATTATTGGATCCTCAACTTGAAACCTTTTACTCCGTCCCCAGCCCCTTCATCCCCATACGGTTCTGGGCTTCACCCTGCCGAGCCCCTCCTTCTATTGAAGGTTCCTCCCGAAATTTCACTGTGGCATCTGAATCTTGTTGCTTGTGCATCTGCAAATCCTGCATGGAATGTTTCCTTAACTTCTGATTTTCCTAGAGACCTAAGAGTCTCTATGTGTAGAAGTTTCACGGCTGCTCCCTTGAGTGGGATTATGCATTAGCTCACACTCCAAATGCCACAGAGTGGGGTAAGCATCATCCTCACTTCCCTGTGTTTCTTTCAGACAAATCAAAACCTCCATTCCTTGGGGGCTCTTTGTTTGCTTCAAGTAACTTATAAACTACCAGTCAGTTAGGCCTTTAGACCTGACTTACTATTTATCTTCCAATGTATCTCTGCTCACCATCCAGAATGATTCAAGTTTTCACATCTATGTTTTCATGCAACATTTTAGAACACTTCTGTATTATCTATTTCCAGTGACTGGTATACTTAGTTTTATTTTCGGTACCTCTATGACCACTCTCTGGACATTGGAATCACTCTGGACTGAGACATTGAAGCATCCCCTTCCATGACAATGACTTCCTGTGTTTCTAATTCCTCATCAAATTACTAACGCCCTTCTTGATCTTCACTCACTCAGGCATATCCCATCTTTTAACTTTCTACTTCTTTCCCATGAATCAGCTTACACTCCCTTTCCTCTCTCCTTTATTCTTACGGAATGCGAGAGTCCTTCACTTTAACCATGCAGGGTCTACATCCTCAGGACTGTAAGCCTTTGTCCTTAGGCCTCGCCCACCAGGTGAAATTCCAACCCTGGATCAATCCAGCTACGTGCTTCCTTTACACATCAACTGAGTTGTTGGAAACACATACATACTTACAACAGCATGGAGAGCTGACGCCATCAGTTCATGGTCTCTAACTGCAGTCACCAGTGCTGCCAGGCAGTTCTTTGGTTATCCTCATTTAGCTGTCCCTCAGCTTCACATGGTGCCCAGTTTAATCTTCTCTCAGCCTCTGACTTCTGGCTCCTCTCACTCTCACTCCATTTTCTCATTTTCAGCAGATGGTTGGTTTGCTTCTAAGTCACAGACAGAAGAGAAAAAAAACAAAACAAACAAAAAGCATAGGAACCCTCTACTTTTCCCTCCCTCACTAGCTTAATTTTATGAACAACCGCTATGTCCTCTTTGTCTTCTGTTGTATCAGAAAAGACTGATTGGAGGATTACTCCTCCCGTTGTACTTCTCACGTTTGGAGTCCTGTACTTTAACATGGTGCTTCCATAAGGTCATTAGCCTTTACGTATCTTCACTCAACCTCCTCACCCAGTTATCGTCTGGCCTTCTGTCTCTCAGTGTCTTCCTCAACCCCACGCTTTTCTCTAACTAGGGTTCCATCGCTCCTCCTTCCCTCGCCAGCACAATTCTCCAAAGATTTGCCTTCATATCCCCAACTGTATGCTTTATTCACTACCCAACCACACTCTCACCCTTTCATTCTTACCACTTTTATAAAGCTGTGATTATTCATTCCGAAAACCATTTCTAAACCCTCCTCTTCTCTGTCTTCTGGGCAGTAGTGACATTCCTGCCTTCACCCTCTTTCCTGAAACACAGCCACCTTCTTACACTGTAATTCCTTTCATAACAGGTTCACCATCGGATGGGGGAATCCTTCAACTTGCCAACAGAATCTGAGCTTGTGCATGCACACTCAATCTTTCCTTCTTCACTCTTGCTATAAACGAAGAGGCATTTGCTCTTGCCTGAAGTGGATCCCGTCACCTACATATCTGAATCCACTCATCCTGGAAACTCTTCTTCTTTCTACCTTGACACTATTCAGTGTGGTATCCTACTGATTCTATGCCCTTTCTGTCTCTCAAATCTCTCCGGCCTCCTCATCCCCACATTAGCTACTCAGATCAGGTTACCATTGTAGGTCCACACTAGTATTTTGAAAGCCTCCTCAGAGGCAATTGATTGCTAAGCTATAGAAGCTTTAGATGCAGGGTTCTCTATTTCCATAAGGCTTTGCAAATGCCCTGGTCTTAGAATCTTGCATCCTTTATGTTACTAAGACCTCCAAGTTATTTAAATGTCAGTAGCTACCCTCTATCGATCTGCCTCCAGGACCTACATACATATAGTTATTAGGTTCATTCTAATCTGAACACTGCTTTTCTTTCTGCTGTCATCTCTGACTATACATTTTGCATGTTTTTCTACCATTTTCTCATCTGCAGCAAATTAAGCAGGGCAGATTCGGTCCCTCTTTAAAGATGTGGAAAGTCAAGCATAGCGAGGGTAAATAATGTTCCCCAGCTTATGGAACAAATGACTTGTGTGGTTCGGACTTGACCTGAGCTCTTCTGATTCCTTTTGAAATTTACTTTTCCAAAAAGTAACGTGTGGCTCCTATGTATAAATGTGCTCATTCTAGGACTGTGGTGAAGTCAGAGAAGTCTTTCTGAGTTATTTTGGGGTTACACGTTAGTTGATAAGATTTTCACAAGTTGATTTACATGTAAATGAAATTAACAACTTTTAATATGTAAAACTAATCTAATTGCTGCATTTTAGTTACTTCAGTCATCAAAACTTTCATATTAACTTCTTGTACACTAACATATTTCATGAGATGTTTCCCAAAGAAATGCATTTATTAATGGGATAGTTCAGGCAGGGATGTTCACATTCCTGTGTGTAGCCCACAAATTTCAAAATCGTGGACTGGCAGGTTAAAACTTGCCTAGACTCAGAAAGGTGTCTTCCTGACCTCTCTTTTCTTATTTACTTTGAACAACAACAACAACAACAACAACAAAAATCACAATTTTCAGTTCTTTCTCTACCTTTTTTAAGTGTAAATCTTCTCAAAGAAATACAACCATCAAGAAAGATAGAATCCCCATCTCTCACTCTCTGGAAAGGTTGGAGGCCAAGTTCTACACAGGCCAATCAGCAAACACGGACGACCTCATGGGATTCACAGATCTCTCCTCCAGCACGTCCTCCTTCATTTGCCCAAGTGCTTCAGAACTCTCCCACATTTTTAAATGGAGTTGAGTTTAGTGTCTCCCCCCAGTACAATAATGTTATTAGAAAGTCTTCCTTGCCATTTTAAATAAGTCCAGTACACTTTTTCTTCTATAGTGACCACTTAAAAGAGTATTTATAAAACTATGGTGGCATGTATCTGCGGGGACATTATGGTTGCTGATCTGGGCTCTTTTTGCTTCACTTACCAAATGGCATTTATTCTAAATATTTGCTATTTGTACACAGGAAAGAAAAGTAGAATTCTCAAAGGTCATACACATTCTCTGCAGAGCCTGTTGAGTTTGTCAGACCATCCTCTCTTTACACAGATTTCCACATAGCTTCTCTCTTTGGCTCATGCTCCTTTTTACCTTCTGTGTAGTATGGATTATTTTCTCCGTGACATTTCCCGTAGTATATAAGGGCAAATAGCATTGTTTTCCTTGCTATTAGTGCCTTGATTTAGTTTATGATGTGTTTTCATTTGTCTCCATATGAACAGGAGAATATTGAGAGGGATGAATATAAGAAGAGGCCGTTCAGCCCATCAAACTCTTTTCCTTTGAATGTACCCTAGAGAACATTTAATTGCTTCTTGTATGACCCCCAAGGTCTTGCTGGAATGAGCTTGTTGTCTTCTTTGTGGAGGAGACCATCCCCATTTCATCTGAACTCATTGTGACTTAATTATAGGATACATATAATAAATTGGAGGCAATCAGTAATCCTTAATCAAACAGGGTAAATTTGTTTCACATGCAAGACACAATGGGCCCTTGTGAAATAGATGGCACACTTTCATTTACTGAACGATACCCAGATTAATTAACTCACCTGATAGCTGTGGTTCCAATTTCCCAACTGCAGCTCAAGTCTATCTATGGTTGCCCTTCTTTCTTCTGCTTGATAAGAAGCTACTCTTTAATAGACTTTCAGATTTGATGATTATAATTTCTCTCCACATATATTATCTTTCTCATTACATAAAATAATATATACATATTTATTTGCAAATGGTACATAGTATACATGTATATCATGTGTAAATTAAACATGTATCCTATACATTACATGTTATATATTATATACTGTATGTAAGGATACACACGCACACACACATAAGCCTGTATGCTTAACACACTTTCAGTGGAAAAGATGCCAGATTTCTCTTGATATGGCATTTCTTTAGTCACAGCTCTATTACAAACCTGCATTCACTGGGTCTATTTCCAGAATTTTACAGTAATTTCTTTAAGCCTCCAGCAGTGCCTAATCACTTTCTAGAGCAGAGATTTTAGCTGTTTGGTTTCTGCTGGCTGTTTTCCCTGAAAATTACTGTAAGAGATTTAATTGATTTCTATTTCATTTATCTTCCAAAAAGTTGAGGTTTTTATTAAATTTAAGTGTCTATTTAGTGCCTCTCATTGTGTATCCTGATTACTTTTGGTGACTCAGTGTAACGTTTAATAACTATTAGTTTTCTTTTGAAGAGTTCTTAACCAGGAAACAAGAGTTCTTACAGCTACATAGATAATTAACTTGAAGCTTGCTGTCTCCTGAGAGACATCAAATATGTAAATGAGGAACTTAAGGCTTAACAAGACATGGTAAGAAAATCACTAAAAGTTTTATCACATGAAAGCTAAAATCCGTGGTTAAAAAAAATATATCAATATGCTTTGAAGAACTAATATACGCTTCTTGCTTAGGATTTGTGAAACTTATGGGCTTTAAATTCTTTTTCAAAGCTTCAGGAGCTAGCCAGATCTGTTAACAAAAAATCTAAAGTCGTTTTAAAAAGGGGGCAGCAACCACATTAAATACTTTACAATACCTGCCATATTCTTGGAGCTCAACAAATATTTAATAACTTGTACCATTTTTTTCTTTTTTAGTTTACAGATTACATTTTCTATACCTATCATTCTTTCAATCTTGAAATCGTATTGTCTTTCAGAGCTAACAAATAATCGATTTCTTTGGTCTGTTTTTATTATTAAAGACTTTAAAAACTACTCATTTTTAATGCTTTAAACTGTATTAATCAATTGTCTTCATTTTTCGGTACATGCCTGAATATTATACAACATAATTCATAAAAATGTAGAGGATTTGCATTTCTGTACTGTTTTTAATCAGAAAAAAATACTCTATCATTATTAAAAGTTTTGGTTACCTAGATAACATATTTCTTATTATAATTCATGGATTATATTGTCTTGAGACATAGTTGAACGAGTGAATGTAATGGATAAAAGTAAGAAACCATTTGTAAATTCCCCTGAAAATGGTTTTCTTTAAAATTAGATACATGTTTTACTTTTTAATATTAATCACTTGAAACTTTTTAAGACAAATGTGCTCGGCTCTCAAGCACTTTTCTTGAAGTGTACTTCTGACTCTTCCCTCAAGTCTTTAGCGGGGTGTGCAGATGGCATAATGGGAATTGCAGAGCCTTATTGGAATAACATCTCAGCTAGCCCCCCCCCTCAGACTTGATTGGAAGCTGCTGCTGTTGGTGCCTTGGGATCCGACTACCAGGGGCTGGTGCTGCATCATATTTACACAGGGCCATCACCACAGGGGCTTTTCCCTCTACAAGTCTGGGCCACATCACCCAGGCCTCACTTGAGCTAGAACCAGGATTACTGTGGAATGTGCATGATTTCCTTAAGGAAATTGTCTGACTCTTAAGTAAACACATTAAACAGCACCTGGTCAGGATAAAGAGCACTTGTGTGCTTGATCAATTTTCTTCTGCCAGAATTTAGTGAGTGCCTCCCATGTCAGCAGTGGCAAATCTGATCAAAGGCAAAATGCCCAAGTAAGAAAAGGCAATGTTAAAAAAAAAGGGACCACAATCACGTTTTCTTTATAAAACTAAAGCTGGATTCACTTTCTTTTTGCTCATCATGCTAGTTTGTTAAATTGCCAGCACGTGCTTCCCCACAACATAATATTGCTCAGTTTTCCGAAGGATCAGATGGTGCCAAAATTCTAGTCGTAACATCAATGCAGTTTTAATGACAATTACCTTTTTCTTTACATTTGTCTCAGGAGTCACATAAGCAGGATGCTCTGAGAACGCTGAAAGGCCCTGGGCCCACAATTGGTTATCACTGCAGTGCACTCTCTAAATCACTGCAGGGGGGCGTGAGATGTTTCTCAGCTCACAAGAACTTTGCAGCCTCATAGAGAGATAAAGTTCAAATTATGCATATTCACTAGCTTGTGTGGCATGGATTTGGTTCCCTCTTGACTCCCAACCTTTCCTCAACATCTTTTAGATCCCTTAAATTTATAATAAAACCACTTTACATTGGTATTGTACTTACCTGTTCATACAGCTTTGTCATCTTCAGAATCTTAGATGGCCTCATTGCTCTATTGCTGGCTACTTAGCTCTTTGTCCTCGTTAGCAGAAATCAGCTTCTAAACCTACCGAACACCTTGTCTAGAAGTAAGCTGAACCACGTCGTCTTTAAAACAACAACAACAACAAAACAAAAAGGAAAGAAGAGAACTGGCTTACTTTCTCTTTTTTTGTTCTGCTCTGTTGCAGAACAGAAGTTGTGTGATAGTTGTATTTTGGCTATCTACATTGAAAGAAAGATTTGATCATCCACTTCTAAGCCTGTTTATAAAGAGCTGGACCAGTTTTCCTTTAATTTTTCCTTCTTTTGGATTTTCATCTTCAGAGCCATTCTAGAAAATGCGTGATGAATTGGCTCACTTCATCAGAAGGAGAAAGTCAAATGAAGAAACTAAAGACTAGTCGGGATCCCTCTTTAATTCCTTACCTAAAATACTCCTTTTAATCATATGAATGGTTTCAAAATTTGTTACAAATATTCCCAATTTAAAAACTAAACAAGGGAAACTTTTAGGGATAAAAAAGGAGTTTATGGTTCAACGTTTAGTCTTTTAATAGATAATTTAATTTTGCTTCACTTAGAAGATTTCAAACCTTTAAATTACTAGAACTCTTGGCTTTTGGGAATATAGTAAGAGGATTATTTTTAGTTAAATTACTGGGACCATCCTTAATAATTCATGATAGCTACATCATTCATGTCTTTAAATTGCCTTAATTAGAGAGGACCCTATTTCATTTTACTCTTCACTATCAGCAGATCCTACTGTTTCAGTTTTCTCTCTGGCACTATTGACATCATCACCATCTTTTTGCATGCTAGGTAAATAATTATTAGTCTCATTTAAATGTACGATACTTTAAAATAACATTACACATATGTATAAAACAGAAAAAAGGTGCTTCTTTGAAATCCACAGAAGCATATCAGTTCTTGGATGTCTGGTGTCTTGGTAATTTTATTTTTATTTGGCGATTAAAACAGTAAAGCGCCTTGTGCCTACTTTCTTTGGTTATGAGACATTTTAGAGGGAATCATGGATTTGGGAAGACAAATTTTAAAATATTACTGTGCAGGTTTTGATTTGTTAGTTCTTAACAGGATTATTTATAATTGCGAGTTATAACAATAATTAGAAAATAAAAGCATATTCCATCTTTAAAAAAAGTGATAGCTGTCATTGGCTATCTTCACTTTCTTTCCTTGTATTTCTTGCTCAGGGTACTCATTTGCAAAGGCTTTTTTTGATAAATGAATAAGTAAAATATGTTTTCAAATTGTTTTTAACATAGTTAAGTTTAACTTGAAAAAGTGACTTCAATTGTTTATGGGGTTAAAAATTATTTCCTGACAGACAAAAGTGAAGTGGTAATAGATGTCACATTTAACATAGATTGCCTCTTTGGAAGGAAGTATGGAAAATCCTTAAAGAGCTAAAAGTAGGCCTTCCATTTGATCCCAGAATCCCATTACTAGGTATCTACCCAGAAGAAAAAAAATAATTTTATCATAAGGACATTTGCACTAGAATGTTTATTGCACTCAATTTACAATTGCCAAGACATAGAATCAACTTAAGTGTCCATCAACCCATGAATGGATTAATAAACTGTGGTTACGTATATCATGGAATAAATACTCTTCAGGTGCAAAAATAATGGAGACTTTACATCTTTTGTATTAACCTGGATGGAGTTGAAGAACATTCTCTTTAGTAAAGTTTTGCAAGAATGGAAAAGCAAGTGTCCAATGTACTCAGTACTCATATGAAGCTAATAGACAAGTTCACATCCTCACAAGACAAAAAGACAATTAAATTCAGGTTGGGGGAGAAGAAAGGGGAGGATTGGGACTAGGGGAGGAGGGAACGGGACTGGTGTGCTCCCACTTAATGGGCACAACGTAAGAGTACATGGCGCCCCTCCTTGGGAAGGGGCACAACTACAACAGGAGCTATAGCTGACAAAGGCAAACAATGTCACCGAACTGTTTATACCCCATACTAATCTGAAATAAAATAAAATAGATTATAAGATATTTAAAATGCAAAAAAAAATCTAGAAAATATTTATTAATTGTTACAGTCACCGAATTACTGTCAGGGAACAACTTTGTTGCAGGATTCTAGAAACTGTAGGAGGTAAAGAGGACTCGGTAATGAAGTATTGAGCCCATATTTACTACAGAGAACCATGAGAACACCATGGAGCTATATAAATGCAGGCCTGTTTCTTCCGTTAGGTTTAATAATTTGTGATAGCTACATCATTCATGTCTTAAAATTGCCTTAATTAGACAATTGGACACTTTTGCATACGCTCAACATTAAGAATTAGTCAAATTGTATTTCTAAGGTACTCTGTTTTTAACCAGGGATTTGTTGAATAAGTTGGTTTGGGAGCTTGTTTTGTGCGTGAACATACTACCTCTGATTTCATTTTTTCTGCCACAGTGCCCACTGCACAGTAAAAAGGAAAAAAAAGTGTAATTGTAGTTTTGTCCTTTATAATACAGGACAAATAAATGTCAAAATCAAATGGTGGTATCCCCCAAAGGAAAACACACTACTATGATGAAATATTCTTCCTCACTTCCCATTGCTAGTCCTCTGAACACCCAGGTGAAGCTGCCTCAGGACCTAATCAAATGCTGATAATTTGCATATAATAAAAAATCCTGCAGTGAGATTTTACAACATTAGGAGGAAAAGTGCATGGTCAGAACTGGTAATTTCTGAAAATACATATACATCTTCTCTCAATCAACAGTTACTAAATAGTATAGTTTGACTGGACCAAATATGGTAAGAGCAACTGCTTCTGTTGGTGATGACTTGTCAGTTTAATTCTTTGTTTCATAAATATCCTTGGGAGTGACATAGTGCTATTTCCTATGTTCCTTTAAAATACTGTGATATTGATAAACCGTCAGACCCCTTCTAGAGAATGACAATAACAATCAACTTTACAAAGCAATCATTAAGGTAGCTTTAAAAATATAAAGAAATAGATTTTCCTGGAAACTCTTTGAACTTATATTCAAATACTATTTTGTTTTTTTTTAGGATAATGATTCATACAGTACACATGATATTTTCTTACCAGATTTATTCTTACCACCAGTTATTTTAAAGAAATGTAGTTTTAAGTCACAGGTACTATTTTTCATGTACATTTTTTGACTTTCAGAGTCCTGATTATTTTGATAATTTCTGCAAGTTTATCAGGTGGTTTAAGAGAAAATCATTTTGAAGTATTTCTTTTGAATCTATGGGGTTAAACTGAACTTTTAAAAAAATCATAGTTACCACCAAATTTGTAAATACAATATATTAAATTTCTAGTTCTCTAATTCTAACACTACATACACTATTTTGACAATGTCTTCTACAAATGACAGAAGCTACCCAGGTATTTGAAATGTTGGGTTCCATTTTTTTTTTTTAAATGAAAAGGTTAAATCTCCTTTCTCTAAAGTTGAAATATTTAACTAATTAAGGAATGTGTTTCACTTCTGAGATAATCTCCAAATGTTATTCAGTATTGTATAGAGATACGTATTAGCATTGCATGGGACACAGTAAATACTATTACAATTCTATGCAGCCACAATAAATACTATTGTTTTTCAGGACATGATAAATTACAGAAAATGATTTTTTTGTTTGAAGGCCATATGGTCACATGGAAAAAGGCTTAACTGAAACATGAGTAGTGGAGGTCAGTCAGAAATTTCCTGCCCGGGGTAGACTTAGAGAAGTTATCCAGGGACATTTTGAATTTCTCTTACTGGAGTTTTTGACATCCTCTCTGGAGGGAGAAGACCAGGCTAATATTTAGTGATTTGTCAGCGGACCTTCATATAACAAATCCTGTTGTTACAGGATGTTTGTGTCCTGCAGTTCAAATTTTCTCCTGAAAAGTAATAATCGTGTGGAATAAGGCCCTATGTGAAACCAAAAACAACCATCAAAATAGCATGAAAGATTTGTCCCTGCTACCCAATTTCAAGCTAATAAAAACTGCTGTATTATTTTCATTTAATGCAATTATGCAGTCATTCTTCCTTGGTCTCAGAAATTAGGATTTTATATCTAGGGAAAGAAGGCTCTATCTTTGCCTTAGAGATGAAATAGAGGGAGAAAGAAGTGAAGTGTGCTGGGAGATTTTAATTCTTCCCCAGTAAGGCACGCTCAGGGGCGGGGTGCGGGGTGGCATCCACCAGTGGGCAGGAATTGTGTTCAGTTGATGGTTGTGTTCCCAGAGCATACACAGGGCTCATAGTATAGTATACCTCCATCAAGGTGTAAACATTAATGATCAGGGTTCCTGCTCTTTTGGAGGCTAAGCACTGTTTCATAAAGTTATGTTTTTTATGTTTTTATTTTTCAGCTATGGAAAGAACTTATGTATACAAGGATTTGAGTATTTCTTGTGATAATCTTAAAGCCACCCAGTTTCTGGGGTGGACTCTCTGTCTCAGGGAGTAGAGCCCAGAGGGTCTGTGCGGTTGCCATCTCTCTCTAACCTTTAATAGGCTGGCCTGCTTTGCGCTGCAAATACAGATCTGAGGGGCACTCTGAGAGGACTTATTTCCTTCCTTTCTCCCGATGAAGTGTTGACATTTGACTTGCTTTCCATCAAATGAATCCCTCTATGGCTGCAACTGTCTCCCTCCCCTTTAGGCTGCCAGGAGGTAGCCCTTGTTCTACCCTTCTCTGACTTAAAGTTTGGAACTCATCAAAGTGCTACTACGTAGAGCCTGAAAACCAGATGGCATCATTTACTTAAAGGTGAATAAACAGAAAATATAAATGATTTTGGACCCATTTTGATAACCAAATGATTGTGAGCTTTTTAAACTTTGAAAAACTAATTGGAATTTATGTTCTTCTTCCTGCTTCATTTTCACTTCCCGTTCTGTCCTCCGTTCTCTGTTCTAATTCCATTTCTACTATTACCCAGTTGAAGTAACTTTGTTTTTCGTATCTGTTATCTGCTTTGAAAAAAATGCTTTGCATTTGCCTTTGTTGATCAACAGAATCTGATGAAAACCCCAGTGATATGGACACAATTGGTTCTGATAACATCTTCCCTTTATATACTATGAACAAGTGTAGAGTGAACTCTTCACAGCTTCTCTCACCGTTTTGGCTTTTATTATTACACTGTGGGTTTCTTATTTATATTGTTCATCTAAGTTTTTGATGGAATTATCTCAAAATTTATGAGGGAAAATTTCTTTTCAAATTGAGACCATTGAAAAATCAATGGTCTCAATTTTGTCTCAATTATTCATGAAATATTCTGCTCTTTTTAGAATTCTTAACAACTTTAAAGCCCAGGTATGACACTCATTCTTTTTTTTTTTTTTTT
>NW_003852432.1:12749710-12768591 GCF_000181295.1 Otolemur garnettii | reverse complement strand
ATACAAATAAATATTTTCAGAAATAAGAGAGAAAATATAAATTCATACATCCAAGATTTTAGTTGTGCTCTTCAAGACCTTTAATAAGTTTCTAAACTAATTTTTTGACCAATATATATTTTATTTCATTAATTGCTGAATCAGTGAATAGCTCTTTAAAATGTCTAAATCCATTTTTCCTAATCTCCTATTATAAATATCATGTTCTTTTCCTAGAGATAAGATATCTATATCTCATAGATGTTAGGACAAATTAACCAGGACTTACTTAATAACAGTCAGCATATATTTGTTTCCATCCAAATTTACCCTTTTTTCATTACATTTATTTGTCATTCCCTAAAGTCTTACATGTATTAAAAATCTAAAAAATGAGGTTTACATGTATTAAACTTAACTTTAAACTTAAAGTTAAAAAAAAAAAACTTTGCATGTATTTAAAATGTAAAAAATGAAGTTTAAATGAGCCATGATTTTCAACCATTTTTAGGGCTAGTAATTATTTTCAAAGGGAAAAATCAATCAAAGCCTTTGATAATAGTTGTATTTTCTGTTTGCATTGCTTGGAAAAAAAGTAGATTATCACAAAAAGTGGCTTTAAATTCAATGATATTTCCAAAATATTTCTATTTTGGTTTATCTCAATAGCATTTGCATGTATTTAAAAAACTCTATATACAACTATTTTATTATGCCATCTATGGGCCATACTTGGGAGGCTTTTTGCTAAACAGATCTCCTACAGTCATTTCACAGCTTCTCCAGTCTGAGTGGATTGTGGCCCAGGATAGGCCCTGTAGGTTCAGGAAGGATCGCAGTAGCCAACTCACCCCATCTTCCTTTGGTCAAACGAACAGAATGCTGGGCATTTGTTTTAAAATACCTTCAGAGGTATAAGTCCTACAGTTAAAAAAAAAATCAAAAAAGGAAAGAAAGAGAAAATTAAAAGCAATGGTCTAATGACCATTTTCATAATCTTCAAATGGCTTGAGATTCTCCAAGAGAATAATCATATGAATTCCTTGATGTAAACTAGCCCAGTTCTGTTACTCAGAATACAACCAAATTTGCAGCACTTTTTCTTCTGGCTCAGCACTTTTTTACAAGCTAAACGTGAGTTGTCTTTATTTAGTGAAGATTTTGGCAATAGCCATTTCTGGTTTACGTACCTGGCTACTTTCTCTTGGGTGATTACTCAGCAGCTGGGACTGATACCATTTGTTATAGCTCAGAGAATTAGAAAGCTAAAAGTGAAAGTTGATTTTTGTCATGTGCCCTGGTAATATAGGATGAAGGCCTTTTAATTAATTCACCAAACCTTTATTGAGTACTTCTAGCCAAATAGTGTGTTAGATCCTGGAGATTTGAGGTAAAAAGAAGTGTGGCATGGGCATTGCCTGTGGCTTAAAAGAGTAGGGCACCAGCCCCATATGCCAGAGGTGGTGGGTTGAAACCCAGCCCCTGACCAACAAATGCAAAAAATAAAATAAAATAAAATAAAATAAAATAAAGAAGTGTGGCACTTGCCCTAAGAAACACAGGAAGAATGAGACTACGGAAATGCAAGCAATCACGTGGATGCTTTTAATAAAGATATATCCTAACTTAGTGGGAAATATTATAAAGAGAACCTTACAACTTATTCCATCTGAGTGTGATACTGACCAATTTCAAACTGGGAATGGATTAACAGGCTGTGGGTACATGTATAGTGCGGAATAGTATTCAGCGATTAACAAAGATGGAGACTTTACTGTTGTGCCCAAGTTGCAAGTTCCCCCATAAATTACTCTGAGACGGCTCCGATGCAAAAGGCAAGAGGCGGTTTTATTATCAGACTCGAGTCAGGGCCTTCTACTCTTCCCGTCACAGGAGGAGAGCAGAAGAGCCCCGATTCTAAAATGGAAGGGAGTTTTAAGGGGCACAGAAAGAAAGAAGGGAGGGGTAGTACTTGTATTAAGCTGATTGGTCTGGGTAGATGCTGTACAAGGGGGCAAGTTATGGGACGTGTGCACAGAGAAGCAAAGACAAAGAAAAGGAGAGGTGGGTTACACAACTTCTCTGGTATGCAGCTTCTCTAAGTATAGCATAGGGAGGAAACACAATGTCCTTGAGATGCAGGTGCAGCCTGAAGCTCTGGGTATGGGCAGTTTAGGAAGTAGTTAAAATAAAGTTAGTTTTGGCCCTTAAATTTACATCTTTTGTATAAACCAGGGTGGAGGTAGAACACATTCTTCTTAGTAAAGCATCCCAAGAATGGAGAAGCAAGAATACAACATACTCAAGTGTAATATGAAGGCCGTAGATGATCTAATACAAGGTGGCGGGTAGGGGGATGAGGGCTTGGCAGGGGGAAGAGAGGGGGGTATGGGGGGTCACGATGTATGGCACATCTCTTGGGGGCAGGACACAATTACAAGAGGGACTTTACCTAACAACTGCAATCAGTGTAACCTAATTCTTTGTACCCTTAATGAATCCTAAACAATAATAATAAAAAAAAAAATCAAAAGGCTAGGGCACCTGTAGCTCAGTGGCTAGGGTGCCAGCCACATACACCAGAGCTGGGGGGTTTGAACCCAGCCCAGGCCTGCCGAACAACAATTAACCAAAAAATAGCCAGGTATTGTGGCGGGGACCTGTCCCAGCTACTTGGGAGACCGAGGCAAGATAATTACCTAAGCACAAGAGTTTGAGGTTGCTGTGAGCTGTGACACCAGGGCACTATACCAAGGGTGACATAATGAGACTCTGTCTCAAAAAAAAAAAAAAAATCAAAGGTGAAGAAATAATTATTGGCCATTGTGATTGCTTTTTCAGGATATGTTTGTGGCAGGAAGTGCTTTCTGCCACAGTTCTTTGGATGCCTGAGTTACATTAGTGACATTTTGGGGCTAACATTGTTTTTATTACCAGAAACAGGGAGAAAATATTAACAAGTCATTACCACTGACAAAAGCACTTATGTCCAGAATATATAAAAGACTCCTAAAACTCAGTGACAAGGAAAAAAACCCTATAACAATGGACAAAAGATTGGAACAGAAATTTTACCAGTGAAGATATATGAGTGGCAAATAAACAAATGGAAAAGATACACAATATAATTTGTCATTAGGGAAAGGCCAATTAAAACTATAATAATAAAAAGGACCTTTGCACTAGACTATTTATCACAGCTCAATTTACAATTGCTAAGATGTGGAAACAGCCTAAATGCCCACCAACCCAGGAATGGATTAACAAGCTGTGGTATATGTACACCATGGACTACTTTTCAGCCACTAAAAAAGATGGAGACTTGGGCAGCACCTGTGGCTCAAAGGAGTAGGGTGCCAGCCCCATGTGCCAGTGAGTGGTGGGTTCAAACCCAGTCCCGGCCAAAAACTGCAAAAAAACCCCAAATAAAGATGGAGACTTAACAACTTTTGTATTAACCTGGATGGAGGTGGAACGCATTATTTTTAAGACGGTTCAGCCACACACCTACCATATGATCCAGCTATTCCATGTTTAGACTGTTGCATGAGGGAAAGTGGATATCTGTACAAAGACAGACACATGATAACTGCTTTATTTAGCATCTCCTGATTAGAAGCAACCCAGTGCTCGTCAACAGGTGACCGATAAAGAGAACATGTTACATCCATAAGGAGGAATCCTACCCAGAAGAAAAGAACGGACTGTTGATATGTGCTACAACATGAATGAATCTCAAAATAATTATGGGATATTAAAGAAGTCAGAGCAAAAAGAAATACTACATACTCTATAATTCCATTTATGCAAAATTATAGAAAAAGCGAACTAACATTTAGAGTCAGAAAGTTGATATCTGTACAGAGCATTTTCCATTATGCTATATCAAAGAGACATGTTTGCAAAAGATTTTCCTACTTGGACTCCTAGGGTCAGAGTGGGGGGTTCAGGGAGGGTCAGAAGTGAGTAATAATAGAGGAACACAATGTAACTTTGGGGGTGCTGAATATCTTCATTATTTTAATTGTGATTACAGTTTTACCAGTGCATACATACGTCAAAAATTACCATATTGTGACCCTTTAAACATACACAATACATTACGTGTCTCTTTTAACTTGCTAAGTCTATGTTTTTACAAAAAGCAGTTGGAATCATTACTGTTAGATTAATTGCTAATGTTTGAAATCAGAGAGGTAAACAGAAAAGATTTTGTAGGGAGAATTATGTTTTTCTTTTCCTCTGTTTCCAGTCTCATTTGTCAATAGCATCACACCATTGTTGAAACTGGTCGATCGGTTTTATTGAAATCCATGAGGGTAAGTCATAGATTAATATATTTCTTAAGGGGAGGCTCTCTGGTCTTTGGCTGCCTGGGAAATCCGTTTTTATGGAAGCTTTCATTGCACTCAATACATCAGAGATTAGAAGCCTTAGCTACCTTTTATTTAAAACATGTTTGCTTAAATTACAACAAGTTATTTTACAGCTAGACATATGAATGCCACGTGCTAAGTAAATTGTACATTATGTAGAAAGAATGTTTAAAAATACCCTGAAGTTGTAGAAATATGAGATGCATCTAGCGAATGATAATTTAAGCAGTTTCAATCATCTCACTGATGTTAAACCGAGCTTTCTGTAGTTCTTGCCGCAGAAGAGACATATGTCTTGAATGTATTTTAAATATACGCCAAAGCGAACCCTTTTAAGGGCATCATTGAATTGATAATTTCAAACAGTTTGTCAAACTTAGATATGTTCCAGAGAGGGAAGGGAAATCTTGAATGCATCAGTTAGTCTATTTTATAATGTCATTTTTGAGGATTCATGTTTACTTTGACTGCCTGTCCCACTGTACCCAAAATATGAATAAATAAAGATGAACACTTGGTTGCTGCGTCCTTTCAGAAAACAGCGTGGAATGAGAGTGAAAGCTAACATAGTTAGATACAAGTCATATCCCCCAGTCATCACTTTGTTAATTTGATAATTGCTAACTACTGATCTTAATGAAGTTAACGCGCCTGTTATCCGTTCCCATAAAGCATTCCTGAAATAAAACAGTTCCACTGTAAATCAGAGAAAAAGGAAACGGTCACACCTATTAACATGTGAGGTGGTGAACAAATTTATTTGAATTACATGACAGTGTCTGCTCTGTGCCAAGACTCTACTTTTTTATAAAAGGTCTTGATTTCTAAGCTCTTTACTTGAACAAGAAGATCTAATTTATCTGTTATTTTATGAAGCATTTTTATGTGTAGAAAAGTGCTACTTGTTTGCACATGCTGGTTATGTGGCATTCTTACATGATTTCATGCTTTGCTGATGGAAAATTAGACCCTTGTGTATTATAAAAGAATAGAAGATAGCTATAGAATCAGGATGCAATTGCCTCAGGACATTCTGTTGACAGCTAGAAATATATACAGACGAAGCAATGTCACTGGATGCTAACGTGAACTATACCCACTGATGAGTCCTGTAAATCCCTCGAAAAGGAAAAGCTCAAACTCTTTTATTGAACTGGGGGGCTTTACCTTAAACTTTGAGTATGGAGGTAATTTGTACACTTTTGTACAATGAAACCATAATGAATATTTCATAATTACCTTATGCCTATGAACACATAAATATAATCTCAGGGGCTGATATCGCCAGATATAGCTACATATAGATCTGAGATAATTCATTGCTGTTATTTATGTATTACACTAATAATATGGTGTCTTTCATGCATATGGAGGATAAATCATTCATTTCTTAGATTAGTTTTTAACATGCTAGTCCTTACATAATAGTTTCCTTGTCTGTTAGAAGTTTTCAAATTTCTCCAGTGCGAAATTGAATGAGAGGTACACTGTAATTTAACTAACAATAACACGTACAAGTAATAATATCTCTACTGCTACCTCATAGAAAACCCCAGGAAGGAATGTCAAAACAGCCCTAGGAGCTACGGTGTCTCTGTTGGTCTTTTTAACCTTCCAAGTCATCTTTAATAACCATCATGAATACTTTACAGAGCAAACCTCAGTGCAAAGGTGTGAAGCTGAGGCCAGTGAGCCAGATTCTGAAAGGATCGCCTTCCTTTGTTTCCCTGGGAAACTATTTACCCTACACCCCAGAAACCATCTCGTTACTTATCAGGAGAGGGTGGGGAGAAATTGATGTTGACTGCTTCAGTCCTATTTCCAGAGGCCTGTTCTACTTTATAACTTGTGGCTGAAATATTGTGAGTAAGGAAACATGTACAGTAGTCAAGTGCAGAGGTCTTCTTTGGTGATGTTAATGTTCTTGGTGGGTTTGGCTCCTGGAGCAATTTTCCATTACAAATGCAGCTGTAATAGGAGTGGAAACATTTTCTTTAACCAAACAACTGCGTAGGCAGGGCGTGCGGAGTGAGTGTTCCTTGAAATGAGGCTGGAGAAACAAAACAAAGCCCTTCCTTGTTTCTTCTAATTGTCACACTCTGAAATGAACTGCATGTGAAACCTGCTAAGTAGAAACGTCAGGACTATTTGGTTTTCCTACAGATGCTGCTTCTTGGGAGTCAGGTTCAAAGAGCAGTCTGGTCTGCCAGGTTTAAGAATTGACTGAAAAAAAATATATATAGAACAGTCCTTGAAAATCATGGCAGATATTCCCAGCAAAAAGACTTCTGGCCTAGAAATCGGGATGCCAGTGGATGGTTTCAGAAATTTTTGTTTGGGGCGTGAGTAAAACAGATGAGCTAGAAGCAGCCCTTCACAAGAAAAGCCCTTTGTTGCTATCCCGGGCTGACCCCACTTTATAAGACTGCCATACACAACTGCAGGAGAACAAATTGAGCAAAATGAACAATGAGCCACAAAACCTCCTGGGATAGAAGATCAGGGCCCCCAGGGAGCATTATTTCCCATTTTAAATCAAATGATACACTAAAATAGAATAAGGCCTAGAAGCACAAAACATTCTCAGTGTGACACAGTGGAGTGCCTAGAAGTAAATAAAAGTTCACATGATTTGCTTCTATTTCAAATAAATAGCCTTTTCTGGGTCAATTCAACAAATATAATCTCCAGTTCTGAAGTGCAGAAACAATTTTGCTACCATGAAAATGACTTTGTGTACAACTAAGCCAGAATTAATTGGGCTCCGCGGTAGTCAGGTAGAAAGATTCTACCTGTAAAAATGTTGCAGGACAGGAAAAAATATATTTACACATAAAAATTAAAGAAAGGTAACACTGATGAGTTATAAAGTTATCTCCCAACTTTATCAATCAACACTATTGTTTGTAACTGTGGAGACAGGAAAGCAGGCCTGGGTGAAGAAGGTGAAACTTTTCAGGTTTTCTCCACACTGAGCTTCCTTTCTGCGAGGACTGACACCCCAGTCAAGGTCTTCTCACATCATGGCAAGATCATCACAGTTACTGTTCCCAACTGGTATCCTGCTTCCACTTGAGCTCCCCAACCCTCACCCTAATTTGTTGTATTATTCCCTCTTAATTTTCTTAAAATAGTATGTTATTATGTCAACCTTGTTAAAAGCATTCCCATTACCTCCAGGCTAAAGTAAAATCGCCTACTCTAGAGGTTCAAAGCCCTCCACAATCAAGCACGATGTTCCCATTAAAAACCCTTTTCCTTCTTATACTGCTTTGCTCACTGGAGCTCAAAACATTATTCTTGCTTTCAAGCTTTTGATTAAGCCGTAGTCTCTTCAAATTGCCTTCTGTCTTCTTAGCCTTAAACAAACTGTACTCATTCATCCATTTATTAAAAAAAAAAAAGAAGAAGAAGAAGAAGACATTTAGCACTCACTGTGTGTCAGGCTTTGAGCCGGGGCAAGGGAATCCAGTGAGAAGGGAACAGAAACAACATGGTCCCTGCTCTCCAAGAGACCAGGTTCAGTGCATGATCTTCAGGGACAGCAGACATACTACTATTAATGAAGAGACACTGATAAGTAGAGCAATGAAAATAAAGGTCATTGATGTTATGGGAGTGGTAGGGTTTTTAGGTTGGGTAAACAGCCAGTTTAGATGGGAAGACCTCACTGACCAAGAGTCATTTGGATGAGACCTGAGTGCAAGAAGAGCCAGCCCCTAAGAGACTGAGAGTGGAGTTTCCCAGGGAGGAACAAACACAAATGCCCAAAGGCAGAAAACAATCTGGCAACTTCTCAGAAGGAAGTGAGAGCAACGAACCACAGAGGAACTAGCTGAACTTTGGAGAATTCTAAAATTTCCTGTGTCAGGTGTCTGGGAATTAGCTTGTGCTCCTGAAATATTCTGGCATGCTGCTTATTAGCTCCCATCTTGTTTTTCTTCTTATTTGGGTGTATCATTACCCAAATAGATTTTGAGTTTACTCTATGATAAAAATAAAGTCATGTCATGAATGTTTATGCAGGCTCATATAGTATTCCAGTGTATCATGCATAAAGTAGGTTTTTAAACATAGTAAAGATGTCAGATCCTCTCAATTTGGTACATTAGTTTAATGTAATTCCTATCAAAACTTTTTATGGCTATAAAAAAGGTTGTTTAAAAATTTATGTGGAAAAGTAAAGGAACTAGAATAGCTAAAACAAAAACAAGAGGTGGTGGGAATCAGTCTATTCAATATCAAGATTTAAATACCTATTATAATCAATATTATGTGCTATTGGTACAAAAATAAACATAGATCAATGGAATAGTATAGAGAAACAAGAAATAGCTCCTCACATGTTTGGACAATTATTTTTTGATAAAGGTACAAAAGCAATTTGGTGTAACAAAGATGGTCTTGTCAACAAATAATGCTAGAGCAATTTGGATATCTTAGGCCAAAAAAACCCCAAAAACCCCACAAAAACAATGACATTAACCTCACACTAGGGGTCCTCAAACTTTTTAAACAGGGGGCCAGTTCACTGTCCCTCAGACAGTTGGAGAGCTGGACTACGGGGGCCCCCCGGGACAAGTCAGCTGCTAAGCAGGACAGGCAGTGGTGGCAAAAACACCTGGTGGGCCGGATAAATGTTCTAGGCCAGCTGCATGTGGCCTGCGGGCCATAGTTAGAGGATGCCTGCCTCACACTGTGCACAAAAATTAACTCAAAATTGACTGCAGACCAAATGTAAAACACAAAGCTACTTTAGGGAAAAAGCAGGAGGCAATCTTAGCCTCTAGTATCAGGCAAAGGGTTCCTAGATTGACACCCAATGGTGTCATTTAGTCCAGTTAACAAATAATTATAATTTGGGCTTCGTGAACATCTAAGATCTTTGCCTTGCCTTAGACCTTGTTAAGAACGTGAAAATACAAATACAGACTGAGAGGAAAACATTTCCAAACTACTTATCCAGTTAAGGACCAATATCTAGAATATGTAAAACACTCTTCTACTGAATTCCACAGTAGAAGACAAACAGCCAATCAAATGAGCAAAAGACAGGAAAAGATATTTCACTGAAGCAGATAAGGTTATGAGAAATGTTCAACATTATTAATCATTGATTAAATTCAAATCACAATGAAATGTCGCCATACACCTATCAGAATGGCTAAAATAAAAGATAGTGATAACACAGAATGTTGATAAAGATGTAAGGAATCTTAATCATTCACGTATTTCTGGTCGAAGTGGTAACTGGTTTACCCATTTTGGAAACAGTTTGGAAGCTCGTTAAAAGTGAAACATGAAACTACTATATGGCCAATACCATAAAATTTTGTTTTAAACATTAATTCCGAAGAAATTAAAATGTATCTTACCACAAAAACCTGTATTTATATTATCTTTGTTTGTAAACACCCCAAACTGGAATCAACCCATATCCTTCAATGGATGAATCATTTAAAAAAATTATTGTACATTCATATCGTTGAATACTACTCAACAAGAAAAGGGGGAAAACTAAACACTCGACAACCTGGATAATTCTCAAGAGAATTATATGAGTAAAAAAAGCCAATCTTGAAGGTTATATTGTATCATCTCATTTACATATCCTTCTTGAAATGACACATTTTTAAAAAGATAGGGGACAATAGTGGACGCCACTGGGGAAGAAGGGTTTAGGAGTGGAAGGGAGTATTTGTGTTTACAGATGGGCAACCTCAGGGATTCTTATAGTGGTGAAAATGTTTTGTATCTTGACTATACCAATGTCAATATCCTGGTTGTGATATTGTACTATAGTTTTTTTAAGATATTATAACTGAGGGACACTTGGTAAAGGGTCCCTGGGATCTCTATATAATTTCTTAAAATTGCACGTGAATACTTCAGAATAAAAATTTTAATTTATAATTCATCAATGTTGGTTGAATGAATTATGAGCACAAGGAAATAGCATCAGCAAAAATAACAGCTAATACATATATTATGTACAGGTATACTTTGCAGATCTTGTGCTTTATACAAATTAAACTATTGTACCAACCCTGCATTGAATAAGTCTGTATCACATTTTGGTAATGCTCACAATATTTCACTTTTGCATTATTATTTTTATGTTAGTTATAGTGATCTTTGTTTTTATTATGATAATTATTTGGGGGCATTATGAACTGTGTCTATAGAAGATGGAGAACATAATTGTATAATATGTCCGTCCTGACCACTCCACTGACTGGTCATTTCTCCTTCCCTCTCCCTCTCCTCATTGCTCTATTTTGAGACATCACAATATCGGAATTAGGTCAATCAATAACTCTACAGCGGCCTCTAAGTTTTCAAGTGAAAGGAAGAGTCACACATCTCCCACCTTAAATCAAAAGTTATAAATAGTTAAGCTTATTGAGGAAGGTATGTTGAAAGCTGAGATAGGCTAGACAAGTAGGCCTGTTGCACCAAACAGCCAAGTTGTGAATGCAAAACAATACTTCCTGAAGTGAATGAAAAGTGTGACTCCAGTGAACACACAAATGATTAGAAAGCAAATCAGCTCTACTATTAATATTGAAAACAAGTTAGAGGTATAAATATAAACATTCAAACCAATGGCAACATTGTCTTAAAACAAATCCTAATCCAGAGCAACCCTTTTCATTTCTGTGAAGCCTTGGAGAGATGAGGAAATCTGCAGAAGAAAAACTTAAAGGTACCAGAGGTTGGTTTATAAGATTTAAGGAAAGAAGCTTCAAAGAATAGTCTGGCTCTCTCCTTAGGGGCCAATGCAGCTGGTAACTTTAAGTTGAAGTCGAAGCTCATTGACTATTCAAAAATTCATAGGGCCCTTAAGAATTACACTAAATCTACTCTGCTGCTCTGCCTGTGCTCAATAAATAAAATGACAAAGTCTGCATGACAGTATAACTGTTCATAGTATATTTCACTGAATATTTTAAGTTCACTGTTGAGACTTACTGCTCAGAAAAAGAAAAAAGAAAGAAAAGATTCCTTTCAAATATTATTGCTCAATGATAATGCACTTGGTCATCCAAGAACTCTAATGGAGATGTACAAAGGGATTGCTCTTATTTCCATGCATGCTAATCACAACATTCTTCTGCAACCCATGGAGTAAAGAGTAATTTTGGCTTTCAAGTCACACAACTTAAGAAATACATTTTATAAGGCTAAAGCTGCTATAGGCAGTGATTCTTGTGATGGATCTGGGAAAAGTAAATTGGAAACCATCTGGTAAGGATTCACCATTCTAGATGCCATTGTGAACATTTCTGACTGGGAGGAGGTCAAAATATGAATACTAGT
The DNA here is from genome assembly GCF_000181295.1 of Otolemur garnettii. Classification (NCBI taxonomy): domain Eukaryota; kingdom Metazoa; phylum Chordata; class Mammalia; order Primates; family Galagidae; genus Otolemur; species Otolemur garnettii. The sequence goes on along the minus strand of NW_003852432.1, from coordinate 12,756,916 downwards.
GGAAGATAGGAAGAAGTTGATTCCAGCTCTCCAGGATGACTTGGAGGGGTTCAAGACTTCAGTGGAGTAAATAGCTGCAAATGTGGTGGAAATAGCAAGGAACTATACTTAGAAGTGGAGAGTGGGGTCTCAAGATGTAACTCCTATTGTATACACATGGAAATTGAGTGCTGAATGACAGATGCTGAGGCCTGGAGGAGGGTGGGTAGGAGCAGGTGCGTGATGGGAAGCTGCTTGGTGAGTACAGTGTGCATTTTGCTCCTGTGATGGGTGCACAGAAGGCCTGGACTTCACCAAAATGCAATATATCAATCAGTGTAGCAAAATTGTACTTTTACTCCATGAATACATACAAATAAAAATAAATTACAAAATAAAATAAACTTGGAAAAAATGTGACTGAATTGCTTTGATTTCATAACAAAACTTGAGTGGATGAGAAGTTGCTTCTTCTGAGTGAACAAAGACATCTTTTGTTTTTCATTGAGATGGAATCTACTCCTGGTGAATAATCTGTGACAACAAAGATTTAGAGTATTCCATAACCTTAGTTGATAAAGCAGAGGCATGGTTTTGGAGGACTGACTCTAATTTTGAAACAAGTTCTACTGTGAGCAAAATGCTATCAAACAGCCTATCATACTACAAAGAAATATTTTAAGAAATAAAAAGCAATGTGATGTGGCAAATTTCACTGTAGTTGTATTTTAAGAAATTTTCATAGCCACATCACCCTTTAGCAGCCACGACCATGATCATCCAGCAGCTATGAACATGGAGGCAGGACCCTGTACCAGGGAAAGCATTACACCTCGCTGATAGCTCAGATGATCATTAGCATTTTTTAGCAATAAAGTATTTTGTCATTAAGGTATGTATGTTGCTTTCTATACATAATGCTATTGCATATTTGATAGACCATAAAGTTCAGTATAAACATAAGCTTTATACACAGTAGGAAAAACAAAGATATTTGGGGGACTCACATTATAGTGATATTTAATATTTACTTGATAGTGGCAGTTTGGAATTAAAACTGCAGTGTGTTGGAGATTTGCCTTTACTACATGCTAAACATGCATAAAATCACATAAACCTTATTCATTTAAGTAGAGTAGTTATTACTCCTAAAGAAACTGAGACGCAAAGAGATTAAGTAGCTGCACTAGTCATAGAGCTAGTAAGCAGCAGATTCCACATTCAAAGAATCCTTGATAGGTGGAGGGAGAGTAATTGGTGGGACCACACCTATGGTGCATCTTACAAGGATACATGTGAAATTTACTAAATGTAGAATATAAATGTCTTAACATAATAACTAAAAAAATGCCTTGAAGGCTACATTAACTAGTTTGATAAAAATATTTCAAATTGTATATAGAGCTAGCACATTGTACCCCATGATTGCATTAATGTACACAGCTATGATTTAATTTAAAAAAAAAAGGAATTCTTGATCTTAACCCTTAAACTGTAGCACCTCTATAAATTCAAGTAATAGTATTTTATTATTACCAAGGATAGATTGATCTTCATTACTATTGAAGTAATCTATTGAAAGCAGTTGAAGGTCTCTTTCATACCCCCAATGTCAGCAGAAACACTGTGTCCTCCACTCTCTGTGATTCTGTACCTCTGTTTAGTCTTGCCTCTTGCTTCTTCTGTATCAGAGAGAGCCATTTTTTCCTATTTTCCATCCACCGAGCTTCTCCTCCCATGTTTGATACCATTCCTGCTTGCCTCCTCTGGCAACTTGGCTTTGCTCTGCTCAGAACCATGTTTCTACCTTAATGACCAAGACACCAATGTGGAGAGAGAAGAAGAAAAAATCCCCCCACCCACCATCCTCCACTGTGGTGCTCTCTGCTCCGTGACACTGGTGAACGCACAATTCTTCTTGAAATGGCTCTCTTGGATTTGTTCTTTCATTCTATCTCCATTTTTCCTTCTACCATGTTGACTTTCTCATCATTTGTGAGTGCGTCTTCTTTCTGCTTGCCCAGGTTCTTTCTCAGTTTACTTCTCATTTTACAGTAGGTTCCCTGTATGCAGGACCTCAGGGATAACTGGTCAGAGCCCACACAGGTGAATCAGCATGCTCCACAGGGTTTAACTAGACAGACTTTAATGACAAGACTAGTTACAGAGCTTTGGGGAGGGTTAAAAAAACAATGAAGGATAGTGAAGGACCTGAGAACTGATAGCAATGAGGAGCCATTTCTATCTCCAGCCTGAGGGGCGAAGAAATAATGAAAAGGAGACCGACAGAGAGCTGAGATCGTAGATTGTGCTGCTGGATGCTTGGCAATAAGGAAATGCAGATTCATAAACAAAATGCTTAGGACAAATTTCCACACCACTACCCCCAATTTGAAAGAAGAGATTCACTTCAACCTAGCCCTGGGTGGCCAAACTGCCCTTCCTACCCACAATAATGGCAACCATCTGTTTTATCAGGGGATTGAATAGCATTGGCCTTTGTTGTCCTGGGATTCCAGGAGTAGCCAGATCGGCATTTGCCCAGAGGAGTCCATGTTGTTGTTACCACATCTAGCTTCTTCCCCTGCTGCCAAGGATATTTTCTTACACCCTTTTATTCAAGCTTTAGGGTCAATAAAGAAAGAATCGACTTATGTGTGCAAATACTGGGTTATATATAGATGTCCTTTGCTGAATATTTATATTAGAAAAAATTCATCACACTCTACTCATGGTGCAAAGTTTATTTGTATGACTCTCTCCCAGGTCTATGTTGCTAACCTTCCAATCTTGTCAGATCATACTAGACATTCAATTCTAACCTTGAATTCCAGGGAAGGTTTTCTTAGGTATTCTTAACCTTAAATCTTTTCTTTAGTTTTTAGTCCATCAATTTTCTTCTTTCTTAAGTGTCATATTTTTATGGGTACTGTATATAACAATTATGATATTAGAGAAAGAAAACTGCATTAGCAGTTACAAGGCAAGGAAGTGAGTTACATTATTTACCAGGAAATATGTGTTTCAAATAATTTCATATACAACTGCTATGTATATGATATTTCTATGTTTATATGTTTCATTTAAAATAGAGATCAGCCAATGATATTTCAAGAGTCCCAGCCAAATGAGTGGTTCATTTTCATGAAGATAAATAAATGATATAGAATATCAAATACCACACTTTTCTGGGAATAAGGTATAAGGTAAAGACAGGAAATATGTTAACTGATATATTTGTGATATTTGGTTTAATCAGTTTATATTCAGAAAATCATTCCAGGCTTGCAATTTGACCCTCATCTTAAACTTATTAACATCTGTCTTTGACTTAGAAGGCACAGAAGTGATGACATCTAAGATTCTACACTACACAGACTATGATTGTACTGTAGACTTTCATCATTCTATTTTCTTCCAGCCCTATCTAGCACAGGACTCAGAGACCAGATTCTAGATAACTGTTCAGTGAGAAGTCTAATTATAATTTACAAGTATGGGGATGAATTGCTACTTAACTAGATTGGCCAGATGTTGTTGAATTCTGCATTGGGTATAGAAATCACTTAATATAACATTGTTAGTTATCCACTTAGTACCTATAGTATCATAATAAAGGTGATTGTTTCCCAATGCTCTACTATTATGCTGTAGTCAGTTATTTTCTTTTAAATTACACTGCGTCTTACATAATTAAATATTAAAAATTATTGAGCTAGAAAGCTCAAAATGCATTATACCCAATAACATTTTGGATAAATATGGTCTTGTAAACTATCCGATTTCACAAAATAAAATATATACATTTTTCCTACATTAAGTCTATTGGATACTACATTAAGGAACACCAAAAGCATTAAGCCTTAAATGAAAACCTGGGGAATTCTTTAGGAAGAAGAGATGCCCCTATGGCAGCTCCCCCCCAAAACAAAGAAAGAATGGCAAGAAAAAAATGTAAGCATGTGAGTAAATCTCAATGAGTTTTAATGATATAAAATGAAATAATAACATTTTACAGGGTTTTAAATATATGAAGAATTAAAATTCATGAGAAGAACATAAAAATCAGGAGTTAGTTAAGAGAAAAGTTCTAAAGCCCTTATTTTGTTTGGGAAGAGGTAAAGGAACTTATCTAGCCTTTGAATAATAAAAAATGTACATCACAATCTCTAGAGTAAACATCAAAAGAGTGATAAGAGAATACACAGTCACCGAATTAATAGAGATTAAGAGAAAGCAATAAAAAGTAATGTATCAAATTGTCAGCTCAAGGAAGAAAGGGAGACACTATGAAAGAGAGGGGAGACGGAGAATAAGTGGAGGAAATAAAAAGACAAAAATATGTCTTTATCCCAAATATAAGAGTAATCACATTAAGTATAATGCAACCATGTAAATGGTATGGTAAAAAGATTTACAAATTATATGAAAGTTCAGTACCAAACAACCACAACTATAGACTAGTTATACAAGGCATAAATAAAATATGACATATAAACGTTGAAATTAAAGTTATAGGCAAGATATATCATGTAAATGCTAATTAAAAACAAGTTGGTAAGTCTTCAGGGTTTTCTATATATAAGATCGTATAATAGGCAAACACAAACAATTTGAACTGTTTTTTAATGCTTTGGATAACTTTTCTCTCTTTCTGCTGCCTGATTTCTTGGGCTAGGACTTCTAGTACCAGCCTGAATAAAAGTCTTGACAGTGCACATCCCCATCCTGTTTTAGTTCTTAGAGGAACACTTTCAACTTTTCCCCGCAAATGATGTTGGCTGTGGGCTTATCACACATGGCTCCTATTATTTGGGAGTATGTTCCTCTTGCTCGTTTGTTCAGGGTTTTCATCATGAAAGGATGCTGTATTTCGCTGAATGTTTTTTATGTCTCTATTGAAATGATCATGCAGTTTTATTTTCAATTCTATTTATGTGGTGAATCACATTCATTGATTTGCATACATTGAACCATCCCTATATCCCTGGGATGAAGCCCACCTGACTGTGCTGAATCATTCTTTATGTGCTTTGGGACTTGGTTTGCTAATATTTTGTTAAGGATTTTTGCATCTATATTCATGCGGGATATTGGCCTATAGTTTTCTTTCTATTTTGGGTCCTTTCCTGGATTAGGAATCAGGGTGATACTGGAATTTTAGTATGATTTAAAAAGGAGTTCCTCCTCCTAGATCTTCTGGAAGAGTATCAGTAGGATTGGTACAAGTTCTTCTTTGTAAGTCTGGTAGAATTCAGCTGTGAATCCTTCTGGTCCTGGGCTTTATTTTGTGGGGAGAATATGTTTTATCATTGATCCAGTCTGACTGTTTGTTTGTTTGATACAGAGTCATTCTGTCACCCTGGGTAGAGTGCAGTGATGTCAGAGCTCACAGCAACCTCAAACTCTTGGGCTCAAGTGAACCTCTTTATCTCATCCTCCCAAATAGCTGGAACTATAGGAAGGCAGTTTTTTTTCTGTTTTTAGTAGAGATGGAGTCCCACTCTTGCTCAGGCTGGTTGAACTCCTGAGCTCAAGCAATCTTCCCTCCTCAGCCTCCCAGACTGCTAGGAGTACAGGCATGAGCCACCATGCCCAGCTTCAGTCCCACTATTTGTTATTGGCCTGTTCAACATTTCACTGTTTTCATGATTCAAACTTGAGGAACTGTATGTTTCAAGAAAATGATCCATTTCCTCTAGATTGTTTAGTGTAGTGCATAGAGGTTTGTATAGTCCCTGTGACCTCTTCTGCTTCTGTATTATCAGTTGTAATGTTCCCTTTTTCATTTGTGATTGGGCTTACTTGAATCCTCATTCTTCTTTCTTGGTTAATCTACCTAGTGGTTGATCAGTTTTCCTTATCTTTTCAAAGAGTAAAATTTTTTTCGTTGATCCTTCTTACTGTTTTTTTGGTTTTACTTTCTTTTAGTTCTGCTCTAATATTTGTTATTTCCTGTCTCCTGCTAGCTTTGGGTTTTCTTGTTTTTCTAATTTCTTGAGGTGTGATATTAGGTTGCAAATCTGTGAACTTTCTATCTTTTTGATGTAGGTATTTAGTACTATAAACTCCCTCTTAGCATTCCTTCAGCTGTAAAAAATGAATAAATTCAGTAAAGTTTCACCTTACAAAAATCAAAGTTTACAGATCTTAGCATTTCTACATGCTGATCAGACAGAGTCAAGCTGAGAGTGAAGTCAAGAACTCCATCCCTTTAACAATAGCTCCAAAAAAAAAAAAAAAAAAGGAACATACTTAACCAAGGAGGTAAAATATCTCTACAAGAACTATAAAACACTGATGAAATAAATTGATCATAAATGACATAAACAAATGGAAAAATATCCTAACTTCATAGATTGGAAGAATCTGTACTGTTAAAATGTCCATACTACTCAAACTAACTCACAGATGCAATGCAATTCCCATTAAAATACCAATGCCATTTTTCACAGAATTAGAAAAAAAAATTCTAAACTTCATATGGAATAAACAAACAAAAAAACAGCCAGAATAGCCAAAACAATCCTAAGAAGAACAAATCTGGGTACATCATGTTACCTGGCTTCAAACTATACTACAAGGCTATATTAACCTAAACAGGACAGTACTGGTGTAAAAGTAGACACAGAAATAGGTGGAGCAGAACAGAGAATCCAGAAATGAAAGCATATACCTACATCAACTGATATTTGACAAAGCAGACCAAAACATACACTGGGGAAAGAGCATCTTATTCAGTAAACAGTGCTGGGAAAATTGTATAGCCACACGCAGAAGAATGAAACTGGGACCCGTATTTCTCATCATATACAAAAATTAACTCAAGATGGGTTAAATACTTAAATGTAAGACCTGAAACCATAAATATTCTAGAAGAACACCCAGAAAACTGTTTTTGAGATTTGTGTAGGCAAAGCATTTATGACTATGTTCTCAAAAGCAAATGCAGAAAATAAAATAAGCGGGATTTAATTAAACTAAGAGGTTTCTGCACAGCAAAATAATAATAATAATAATAGTTATTATTAACAAAGTAAATCAACAATCTACAGAATGGAAGAAAATATTCACAAACTATACACTCAATAAAGGACTAATCCAGAACTTACTAGGAACTCAAGCAAATCAGTCAGGGAAACACTTTCTTAAAAGTCAGTGAAAGACATAAACATCTTATTTTCCCAAAAGAAGATAAACAAATGGCAAGAAAATAAGAAAAAAAAA
>NW_003852432.1:12722778-12749495 GCF_000181295.1 Otolemur garnettii | reverse complement strand
GGCCCGGGCTGGGGATTCGAACCTGCCACCTTAGGTGTATGTGGCTGGCACCTTAGCTGATTGAGCCACAGGCGCCGAGCCTTATCACACACCAATTAAAACCACACTGAGGTATCACCTGACCCACTGTCAGATTGCCCATTATTAAAAAGTCAGGAAACAACAGACATTTTGCATGGATGTAGTGAAAAGAAATGTTTTTGTACTGTTGGTGGGAATGAAACTAAAAGTTAGTACAACCTCTGTGGATGGATAGTACAACAAGATGGATATTTCTCAAAGAACTAATAGTAGGCCTATCATTTGCTGCAGAAATCTCACTACTGGATACCTACCCAAAGAAAAAGATGTCACTTTATCCAAAAGACACCTGCATGCATCACAGAACAATTCACACTTGCAAAGATATTCAATCAACCTAAATGCCCATCAACTGATAAGTGGATCAGGAAAATGTGTTGTGCAAGGTCAGACACTTAAGTTCATGAACTCATCCTGGAATGCTAAATATCACAATGGTACCCTATGAAGTACTCCCCTTGGGAAGCTAGACCCTAGTGTTAGCACCTAATCCATCCTTCACCAACGTAGGAATGGATTAACAAGTTTTAGAACTTTTTATCTGGAATGGCCATCAGAGCTGTTGTCATATAAGATTAGACAATGAAGTTCACGAACTCATCCTAGACAAAGTGCTTTGAAGAACAGACTAGGCACTGATGTTAGCACCTAGCTTCCCAAGAGGAGTACTTCAAAGGTAACTATAGAGATATTTAGTAATTAGCTATGTAACTTTTTTATAGGACAAGTTTTCAAACTTAATTGTCCCACTTCATATGTGCATATACCATGAAATACTTCCCAGTCAGAAAAAGGAATGAAATAATGTTTCTTTATAGCAAAATTGATGGGACCAAAAGTCAATATCCTAAGTGAAGTATCTTATGAATGGAAAAAAAAAATACTACATGTTCTCCTAATAAAAGGCAGGCAGCTAATCTGTGAGTATGCATGGTCATAAAGAGTGGTTGAATGGACATTGTAGAGTTAGAATTGGGGGTGGTAGATGGGGATGAGGGATGAAAAAATTACCTATTAGGTACAAATGTACATTATTTACACTGAAATCCTAGATGTCATCACCATACAATTCACCCATGTGACAATAAATCATTTCTACTCCCTAAATTTATTAAAATAGAAAAAGGAAATCTGGTAAAGTTATATTATTATCTAATAGACTTTTAATAATTTTAGGTGATTAATAGAGGCATTTTAATGAGATAAAGTTAATATACCAAGAAGATTAACAATTGCAAATTTATATATACCAATAAAAAATTATTTTTTGTATAACAAAATTTGGTAGAAGTAAGGAAAAATTGACATTCCATACTATTAATGTAAGATTTTTATCATACCACCCTAGTAGCAGATAGAACAGGTTGATCAAAATAAACCAAAACAAAACAAAAATTAGTTTGGGTAAGATAGACTTAACTTTATTTAAAAACAAAAAAGACAATCACCTAAATGACACAGCAGAATACTGTATCCAGCAACTACAGAATAATTTTTTTTTATTTTTTATTAAATCATAACTGTGTACATAATGGATTTATGGGGCATAATGTGCTGATTTGATATACAATGTGAAATGCTTACGTCAAACTAGTTAACATAACCATCACCTCACTTACTTGTTTGTTTCAGTAAGACATTTATACTCTACTCTGAATAGTTTTGAAATGTACCATTGCATTGTGCACATTAGGTGAGGTCTCACCAAATACCCTCCCTCCTCCTGGCCTACCCCCAACCCCTGTCCTCATCTCCTTCCCTTCTTTCTGGACTATTGCTGTGTTTTATCATCTGTATGATTGTGTAGGTGATTATATATTGGTTTCATAATAGTATTGAGTACATTGATCACAGAATTCAAATTTTTAAATGTACATAGATTATTTATAAAAATGGATTACATGCTAGCCCATAGAGCAAGTTTCCACAAATTCAAAGCCATATATAGGAAGTATATTCTGCAACTAGAGTGAAATTAAGCAAGAAATCAATAACAAAAGATAACTGGAAAACTCTAATATAAATATAAGTCACAAAACACACATCTAAACAACTGAAACTTTAAAGAAGAAATAAAATAGAAATTAGACAAATAGTTTCAAGTGAATAAAAAGGATAAACTACACACAAAAATGTATGAGGTACAAATAAAACTATACTAACAGGAACATTTCACCCTTGAATGCATGTATTAGAAAAGATGTAACACTCATGAAAATCTAAAACTGAAGCATTCTTCTCAATAAATTAGAATCAGTAGCAATTTAAATCTAAAAAAGGTAGAAGGAAATCCATAATAGAAAGAAAAGCAACAAAGAGATTCAAGTAAACCAAACACTGTGTGTGTTGATATATATGTACATAATCAAGATCAAATATAGTTTACTCTAAAAATTTAAATAATCAAATAATTTAATGTATATCATTCATTGAATAAAGGAGAAAAATAATGTGATTATATTAATGGATAATGAAGAAGCATGTGATAAAACATAATATGCATTTAATGATTTAGTTATCATAAAGCAGAGTAAGAACAGAGAAAAAATTATATTATTTTAATCATTTAAAATTTATTGAGATACATTTTATAGTTCAAAATTTTGATTATCTTGGTGAATGCTCTATGTATACTTCAAAAATGAATATAACATTGTTGAATAGGGTGGTACATTCATGTCAGTTAGTTCAATTTTGTTGATTGTGTTTATCTACATCTTTGCCAATTTTTTTATCTACTATTCTGTCAACCACTGAAATAAATGGCTTGAAATCTCACAATTATTTGTTTTGCTTTTGGTACAAATAATTTTTGGTTTCTTAAAAATAACCCCTTTAACACTATAAAATATCCATTTCTTAATATGTTTCTTTTGGAAAGATGTTTGGAGAACACTTAGGGATCTAAAAATAGACCTGCCATTAGATCCTACAATTCCTCTACTAGGTACATATCCAGAAGACCAAAAATCACATTATAACAAGGATATTTGTACCAGAATGTTTATTGAAGCCCAATTTATAATTACTAAGTCACAGAAGAAGAAGCCCAAGTGCACACTGACCCATGAATGGATCAGTAAATTGTGGCATATGTATACCATGGAATATTATGCAGCCTTAAAGAAAGATGGAGACTTTACCTCCTTCATGTTTACATGGATGGAGCTGGAACATATTCTTCTTAGCAAAGTATCTGAAGAATGGAAGAAAAAGTATCCAATGTACTTGGCCCTACTATGAAACTAATTTATAGCTTTCATATGAAATCTATAACCCTATTGTAGCCCAAGAATATGGGGAAAGGGGAGAGAGAAGAGAGGGAGGAAGAAGGGTGGAGAGAAGGTAATCAGTGGGACCACACCTATGGTGCAATTTACAAGGGAACATGTGAAATTTACTAGGTGTAGAATATAAATGTCTTAGCACAATAACAGAAAATGCCATGAAGGCTATGTTAACCTATTTGATGAAAATATTTCAAATTGTATATAAAACCAGCACATTGTACCCACAATTGCATTAAAGTACACAGCTATGATTTAATTAAAAAAATAAAATAAAATAAGACAGAAAAAAATCCATTTTTATCCCTGAGAATTACAGAATGCATTATGAAGTCTGTATATTAAGACATAAACTGTTAATATATTCAGTGCATCTTTCTTTAAATATTTGATGACATACCCTTTAACATTCTTCAATTTTACTTACCTGAATTTTGCATTTTAATTACATTTTAAGTACATTTCTTTAAGTACATTTCCCTTATAAAGATCTCAGAGTAAGCTTTTAAATATTTATCCAGTACAATCTCTGCCTTTACATGAGGTTTTTAGGCCACTTGTATTTAATATAATCAGATATTTTTTAATTTCATATCATCTTGCCATTTTTTTCCTTATCAGCCCCATGTTTTTTTCATCCTTTCTCTTCCTGTTTCCTTTTGACTAATTCAATATAATTTTAAACATTTCTTTTCATTTTCACTATTGTCTTATTAGCTATACTTTATTGTACTTTTTTTTATTAATTGCTTGAAATTGACAAAATGTACCTTAGATGTATCACAGCCTTTCTTCAATTGTATTATATGCTTTTCATTTACAAATGTAAGAGACTTATGACAGAGTACTTCCACTATGCCCCTGCCCTCCCTTCTGTTAGTATCGTCAAACATTTCACTTCTACGTATCCCATAAACTGCCGAATATATTGTTATTGTTGTTTTCTGTAAACAGTGGATTAACTTTTACAAAAATAAAAAAAAAATCACAAAAGTAACCTTTACATTTATCCATATACTTACTATGGTGCTCTTCATTCTTTTCAAATCTAGTCTCTATTTTTTTAACTCAAAGTAAACACTCAACTTTGATTGGTTTCCCTGCCTTGCAAAAAGATTTGAAAATTGCCTCTAGGTAGAAAGCTGGGATGATCATGGACCTCATCTTATTTATATCCTTTTCCAGAAATCTTAGTCCTTCACTACTTGTTATCTGAAATATTTTTTAAATATACTTTTTGGTGTTCAATTTTTTAATTATGAGAAGTTAAGTTTCTGTTACTTTCTCAGGGCTGAGAGCAGCAATCCTCATGTAGATTTTAAAAGTCCTTTTTATACATGATCAAATTTCTTTTCAAAAAGATCAAATCAACTAACATTACCAATAGAATGACTACTTATTTTAGTGGGACAGTTTCAATGAATTTTTATTCATGGGCCTTTCTTTCAACAGCACGCTCTGTATATGAATATATGTGTGTGTCACAGATGCATTTTCCTCCTTACTCATGTCTTATGTATGAGCAGGTGCTAAGTACATCCTAGTGTGGATTGGCACCCAAATTAACATGGTTGTGTCCATACAATTTTGGGTGTGTTTGTTTGATCTTTAAGAAAAACCGTAGAATCATACATCTGGCTTTGAAATCTTGAAGCATATTACTGCTGTCAGTCAACACAGGATGAGGCAAGCATTATTGCAGATTTATGGACTAGGACATGACAGTTGTTTAAGCATTTGAACTATGTGGTTTATTTTATATTCTATGTTTTTGTATTAATAAAATATACACAAATCAAAAAATATGACAATCATGTTTCTGTCTTGCTAAATTATTTCTCTTATCTCATTCATTAAAATGAAGTTTAATGTAACATTAAAAAAAATCAGACTTATTGTAAGAAGTAGAAAGAGAAAAAGAGAAAAACAAGGAAGAGGTATGACTCTCAAAGTCTTTGTTTTGTGCCACTGTAGCAGAATGCCTGAGACTGGATAATGTATAATAAACAAACATTTATTGACTCATAGTTCTGGAAGTTAGGAAGTCCAATACCAAAGTGCCAGCCTTTGGCAAGAGCTTTTTTGCTGCCTAATTACTTAGTGCGAGGTAAGGTGGTAGCAAAGCACCATGTTATAATGGCACCAATCCCAACCATGAGAGTGGAGCCCTCATGGCATAATCACCTTGTAAATGCCCCACCTCTTAAATTTGTTTTTGTAGCTGTTGTACTTTCTTCCTTTGAATAAATCTTGACCTACTGTTGAGCCTGTGGTCCGTCAATTCATTCCTCAAATAGCTGAGACCAAGAACCTGAAATCTGGTATCAATAGTATTTGCATGGAACCAGATGGAGTGATGCCTCTCCTTCCTACTGTAAAGCAGATTAGAGAGAAGTAAAGGGTTGTGTCTTCAAGAAGTAAATGTTTGGGTCAGATTTGGAGGATGTATTTATTTTTCTTTTTCCTCATCCTCAACTCCAGGTATGACAATAGAGATGTTTATGCATTTGTGAGGTGCTTCTGCAAAGGGTGGCAGGGGCAGTTTCTGACTTGGCACGGGAAGCAGAGAGGACACAGAAGTGTGCTGTGCCAAGGTAGGACTTAAAAATAAAGCAAAACAAAAATAAAAAAAAAAAAAAAACAACAACCATGTGATATGGCAAATCTAGTAAGAGAAAGGATGGGTGTAAAGCCTAAATCTAGGATCACTTAGCTACAGGCATAAATGGGGTTCCAGGGTTTTTTTTAATGGTATTTTTCATTAATGGAAGAATATTCTATGCTAGAGGTGACTCAGGGGAGAGAAAATATTCCCTGCAAAATACCCAAAGCCTTAAAGTCAGCTAGAAAGGTTCACTGCCCATGAACACACACATTGTGCACATGAAAATACCCAAAGTGTAGAGGACCCTTATGGAAATAGATCACAAACAATTATAACTATCTCTATCATTTTATGTATATGGGTATTCTTTAAACTAGGGATCAGAGATTGTACAGAGCAAGGGCCAGCAATCTGAAAGGTCTAGGTGATAAACACCAAAGGGACCTCTAATTTCCTTTCTCCAAAATGTGCAGATAGCAATATTTTTCTTTCTTGGGCATAATGAGGAATGATCTTGCCATAGAGTTCATCCTTCCCTTCAAATCGCACAAAAACCATCTACATTTTCTGTATGGAAATAGAAAGAGCTGGCTAAGAGAAGTTCAATATACTTTTCTTCGACAGGAAATTCTTAAAAATAATATGGAAATATTGTAATTGCTACCTAGTAGTAGAGGGCCCCCCTCCAAGTGGTGTCAACTGTGGCGTTGCTCTTGTGCTGTCCTGTAAGTCATTCTGGAATTCATTTGATTTCCACTATGGGACTGCAGTCACTATGCACATCTGTCCTAAACCAAATCCTTTCTCAAGAAAGTAATCTTTTCTAATCATGGAATGGAAAAAAATGAAACCACTTACCACTTCATCTGTCAAATCAGATAAATCAACAATAATAAATAGAGTGGTAACAGATGTCATAGTCAGATTGCTCTCATTTACAATGATTTATTCTCTCACTTCTTTCTTTCATTAGAAACATGCAGTTTGTTTTTCAAACTACTCGCTATATGATGGTTCAGTCTCTAAGCACCAGTCTCTGAGGGTAGAACTTGAAGTTAACTGCCTCATGCCAGTCGATACTACGTGTGTTATACAGGAAAGTCATTCCAAAATGGCACAAGTTTGCGGTGCATTACAGAGACCACCTACTGTCATCTTCTTATTTTACAAATGAGGAAACTAAAACTGAAGGATGTTGAGAGATTTTTTTTCAAGGTAATTTTTCAATAAAGTCTCTCTTTTAAAAAAAAAATTCTGTCATTGGAATTAAAATATGAACTTTAGGGTTAACTGAATGAACAACGTAACTTAGTTTTTCTATACATTGTCTTCTTCTATAAAATGGGAATAAAATGCACCTGTGATCTTCCACACAATAATTTTATGAAAACAAACTTTCCAAATGTACACCTAGAACGTAATAAAACCATATAGCTATTGTTTGGATTATTGATAAGGATGATCAATGGAGGTTATGTTGGCCCAAACACATCAGGATATTAAAGAAAGCAAAGAGGACGCATATTAAGAAGTGGAAGACTTATAAGAGTTTGTAAGTTTATAAGATCACAATAAGGCCCTTAGGTTACAATGTGAATGACAGCAAGGAGATTGGGGGTCTGATCTAGCACCTTAAATTGAGTTATCACCTAAATTTGCATGGGGGACTAATTGGGGAAAGTTATAAATTGCAACTACCTTACAAGGCGATACTTGGCATTAACTACATTACATTGTGTTTTGCTCAATAAAGTCTGTAAACCTTTTCTGGGTCTATCACTTTTGAAAAAAAAAATTTTTTTTTAAATGAATTGTTTCTTCCAACAGCTGTTTCTACATAGTAGACTTTTTGTGCTAATGGTGCGCTTTTGTCCTAAGGTGAATCATTTGAACACACAACTATGGCATGAATTCTGTCTGAAGGTGATAAATTCTGATTGGCCTTGGCAGCTGTACATTTTAAAGGAGTAGATTAATGCATCTAAAAGTATCTGGCTTCGTTGAAACTATTGTTAATGTTGTAAACTGCCAACTTTATCTTCTTTAAGCACACACAAAAAGAATACAGCTTTTCTTCCCAACAAAGACTTTTTATAAAAGCAGTAAGGTGACGGCGTGAAGTGTGCTTACCGCGCTGTAATCACACCCCAGGGGGAATGAGAGGTGCGCCACTGTACCTCTCGCTTTGTAATGACCCAGGGGTGTGATTATCTTATGATAACCACACTCCCTGTCATGCCTTATTGCTTATATATTCCACATGTCATAATGAATCCTGAAGCACTTCCCGGGTCTCATAGCAAAGGCAATGACTTTGAAGTACAGGAAGTTGCCAGATTTTCTAGGTACACATAGATTAATATTGTATACACTGGGGGAATTACGAATGACCACTTTTAACTACCAACCAAGCCAGGGGTGTTGGGGAATGTTGGGCTTTCTGCCTTAAAAATAAATCTTACTTTGGCCATCTTTTAAAACATTTTTTATCCCCTACTCTCATTTTGATGACTGTTGAAATACTGTGTTTCTACAAGATACATTGTCTTCCGTACCATTCGGGAAATAAGATCTATGACATAATTTTCTTGTAGTTATTTTGTAGATATGATATTTTACTGTAAAAGTTGGAGAATTATTAGCTCTCCCACACAAAAATTAGTTCCATGGGATTTTAAGTGCTCACTGTTCAAGAATTGCAACCCTTGTAGCTACAGATTTCTAGATCTTCAGGTGTAGTATTTGAGGGTGGGGGCATTGAAGAAGCATTTTAATTTATTCCACATAATTAAGAGTCCTTACTTTTTTCCTCAGATATTAGAATTGCTACATTAGCGCTAGTTATAGTGTAGATTTTAAGTTATTTGAATATACCAATTTACCATGGAGATTCTTTATTGCAAGTCTTAATGCATTCAAATTAAAATGAGTAGGGTTAATAATAGACCTATAGGGAAGAAGTGAGATCAAGAGTAAAAGATTTCTAAATCTAGCATGAGGCTTTAATATAATAAGACAACAAGATAATAAACTGAGCAATTATTTTTGATGCAACTTGCCTGATTATCATACCACAGAATGAATCTGCACCTCAGGGAGAAGTTTCTAAGTAATTTTGTAACCTTCGAAAGATACAGAACCATCAACATTTAAATCCTCCTCTCCTTTGTGGAGAGAAATCTGCAACACTTCTTTTTATCTTGTCACTGTAACCTAGGTGATGAAGGTGGTGGCCTTTCACCGTGACCACTGATGAGTTGATTCAATGTCTGTGTGTCAGCTTCAGGATCAACCATGTTAACCTTAGGTCACTTCAAGGAAAACTGTCTGTGGCAAGTGACGATTATTTAGCTGCCGACTGCATAAGCAGAGATTCTTCTGATTACCATAAAGGTCAAATATGCACATTTTGACTGGTGGTAATGAGTAGTTTTAAAGATGTTTTAGCCTTTTCTTAATCTTGCAGTGTCACCAAGGCTTCTATTGTTATGCACCAAGGAATGTGCCTCTAATTGTACCATTTGCCCTATTGTGGCTTGTACATAGAGCCAGGAGTGTGATGTTACTTGTGATAACCGCCTACAACATGTCCTAATAATTATTAGCCTTCAATAAATTGTATAATAAGGTAACTTAAGTCTGGAAAAACCAAAGGTTCTTAAAGTTGAAAGCAATATTTAAGAGGCCCATGTATCAAATTCTAATAATAGTGAGGAACAAAATTAGCAAGTGCCTTTAAAGAAAATTCGAAGACTAACCATGCTTGTATGAATACATATATATGTGTGTGTACGTGTGCATTTACATACATGTATAATATACACTGTATGTGATTTCTTATCTTCATTTTCTATTATTTGAAAGTTCACCATAAAAAAGGTTGCAGCTCTTGATTTATCCCCAAATTAAAACATGTAGCAAATTTACTTATGAACAAATTACATAAATTGAAGCTGCATAGCAAAATTACTTTTACACACATTGGTAAGTGGCATTTAACATTTATAAGAAATATGCAACGTACTTCCACATTTAAAAGATGTAAGCAATTAGGTCTTTAGGAATTTTCAAAGAAACCAGCTTTAAAATTGAGAGGCTCAAAGGCGTCAACCTGCCATTACCCACATGCCCACCCGTGGAATAAATATGTCGAATGCTATCTAAAATAGAAATCCTAGTGAAAATCTGATGCTTCTCAGTAAACTGAGCAATAATAAAACAATTCAAATTTCTTTTCATTGTATTGCTATGACTTCTTGGATTTTAATAAGGAGTCTAACTAATCTTTTTGATTTTCTCTATTTTAATAGCTGTCAAATTCTTTCTTTCTTTTTTTTTTTTTTTTTTTTTTTTTGCAGTTTTTGACTGGGGCCAGGTTTGAACGCACCACCTCTTGTATATGGGGCCGGCATCCTACTCCTTTGAGCCACAGGCACTGCCCGAGCTGTCAAATTCTTAAAAATCCAGTCTAAGTGAGTAAATACAAAAGAAAGCCTAAAAGTAGCTGTGAGAGATCCTAAATGGAATGAATGACAAATTAGATAGAAAACATAAAAATGCAGGTTAATGTTTCCAGTTTCCAGTCATTTTAGACATATTAAAATTTGTAAAGATGATGACAATGTGTGAACATAAGAATATAAGAAAGATAAAGTTCCATGTAAGCATGAGAATAAAAACTGGGTTTACTTGTCAAACATGTAAAATATAAATAACATTAATTCTCATATAATTTTTGCTGTGTTTATTGCATTAATCTATAAGATTTAATATAAATTTGCAGGTATTTTTCTGATTTTACATTATATTAAAGTTTAAGTTAAAAGTGAACATATTTGTCATTATGTATCATCAAAACACCTGTTGCCAAATTTATATTTGTGCCTAAGATTGTTCTTAAATTTTGTTTGGATTTACAGGAGTTCTAGTCATATTGGATAGCCATATCCCTAGTGATAGGAAATTAAAAAATGGTAAAAGATAGGGTTTTATTTTAAAAAATGTTTATTAAACTATTTTGAGCATTTTTTTACATTTGTGGGCAGAGAAAACAAACTTGAGAACGTATTTGATTTCTCCTTATGAATTGGGTGTTTTTTCTGACTTTTATTATTTTGTCTGAGAATGTTGAAACAGTATAGGTGGCTTACTGAACGTAGAAATGTGTCTTTTCTTCAATAGCCTGCAGTATTATATATATCTTATCTATTTCAAATTGCCAGTTAAGATAATCTCCTATTTGATACCGATATTCTCTTTGGGGAATTCACTGGGAAATGCTGCTGCCGCCTTCTCCTCCTCTTCCTCTTCCTTCTCCTTCTTTTCAATAATTAAAATTTAAAAGTGTCTGCTTGGAACTCTTTTTCTGAGTCTTATTCTGGTAATTTTTTGATGCCATTTGTGTTTTGTGTGTGTGAGAGACAGAGATGTTAAATAAAAGAACAAGTAAAGAATATAAATTAATAAGGCTAGCGGACAAATCCACTCATAGAAATGTTCAAATATCAAGTAGAATAAATTATAACTAGTTTTTGCAAATTGTTCCTCCTAAACTTGACTTCCACTTTATTTTCCGCTGAAGCCTGTGTTTTGTTCTGTACCTAAGTTTCACGTGCAGACAGCACACTCCCCAGCAGTATGCTAGAGCTGTCTTGTACAGAGCTGATTGCTGAATTTTCAAGCCAGTTTTTATATAAACTATTGTTTAAAATGAAATTAAATAAACTCACAATTAATTAAAACCAAAGGCAATAAATACTCAGAAGTCATCAGATCCTAACTATTTTACTCCATTTTACTATTATCTATGCTGTCGAGCATATTTTTTTATCTTTATTTTTTCAAGCAGAGTCTTACTTTGTCACCCCTGTAGAGTGCCGTGGTGTCTTAGCTCACAGCAACCTCAAAGTCTTGGGGTTTGAGGCTTCCCAAGTAGCTGGGAGTACAGGCACACATCACAACATCTGGCTAATTTTTAGAGACACAGTCTCGCTCTGGCTTAGGCTGGTCTCAAACCTGTGAGCTCAGGCAATCCACCCACGTGGGCCTCCCAAGTGCTGGGGTGACAGGCGTGAGGCACCACCCCTGGTCACTGTTGAGGATATTTAGATCTTTTTCATCTGTCTGGTAGAAATACTTTATAATACTGTACAACTGCCTGCTTCTTCCTTCCTCCTCTGCTTTCGGTTAATTTATGTTATGGTTTGAAATTGACCATTGGTAGGTAGGAATAGTCTCACCTCGGAAATTGGTAAACGCTCCAAATCAGCCCTGGGTTAATTGTTTTGTGGATTGTCTGGATTTAAGGAAGTAATGGAGAACATGTTAATAAAGCGGATTAAATTTAAGAGGTACTGTATTTAGCTGTTGGATTGGGAATAGCACAAAAAGTTTAGGAAATATTATTTTAGCATTGAAAAACTATTATCTGATTTAGCAAAGTAGTCATTTGCATTATTGATAAGTGGCCTAGAGTTTGAATTAATGAAGACATCTTGGTGAATATGTGTTCTTTGTTCCACTTTTATCTTAGTAATAGAAATGAAATTATCAACCAATAGTCAAGTGGAACTACATCCATTCAACAATTGCAACTGTGAGTTGGCTATAGATGCAATCATCTGGTAAACATTTAAAAAATATTCTGTGAAAATCAGTTGGCTATATAGAATTTACCCCCCTAAAGAAGAGTTTTATTTATTTTATGATTACTTGTAAATTAGGTCCAATGTATCCTTTTCTCAGTTAACTATGTAATAAACATATGTCATATATACATGTGCATGTATTTGTACATGTACACTTACTATGTACTTTCATTCTCCTGTGAGCCACTATGTAAGAGATAAGCAGAGAAATCCTAACTTAGAGATCACTCATTCTATTTTATAAGATCCCCAGTAATAAACAATTATCCATATATTTAAAAAGCTCTCCTTGGTTAAACCGTCACATTGGAATTTACATTAAGTAAATATTTTTTTATTTTAGCGTATAGCACCGCAAATCTTTGCTCTGAGGTTCCCACACTTCTTTTTTCCTCTGGGAAAAAAGCATTTTACCCAGTTATATCCTGTATAGCAAAAATCTCTAGGCCTTTAAGTATACAAACCGTTGTCAAGCAAGGACACCTACCTTGATTTTAATATGTTGATGTCTCATTTTGATATCTTAAAAGCTTGTGTTTTCAATTGGGTGAGACAGAATATGTTTAGGCTCTCACTTCACATCGGTCTTCTGTATTGTTGGACTTTAGGGATGACATTTGGAAAGTGTTTTGATAGATTATAACCTGGGATCCAGAAGTAGTCAAATTTGGCCTCTCCAAAGATTGTTCCTTCTTCATAGAGTTCCTGAGGACCCTACGCGCAGTTGAGAAGTGGGAATGGTTGTTACACTTGATTAATAGTTGCACCGTTCTATGCAGCCTCGGCTGTGGACCTGAGAAAGGCCATCTGTCCTCCTCCCTATTTCTGCAAATTAAAAACAAGACCTGTGCTCTCAGGTTGGCCTAGTTAGAAAGGAGAGCAATGATTGTGCCTGCAGTGCGGAGTCTGGTCTGACTTACCTATCAGGTAGATCACCTGGAGGAGGTAAGAAAGAAGCCACTTCACAGGTGATGGCCTCCTGGGGTCAACACAGCAGAAGAAGGGAAAAGAGTTCTGAGTTGAGTTTACCTTCGGAGCACAGCGGCCCTTCTAAACATGTTTATATTTGATAAACATGTTGGGCATTCTTAGATTGGACTGGCAAATTTCCTTCTCTTGATGTCACAGACAGTAAGTAAGAGAAAAGCAGTTTGTAGAATGTAGACACAAGAGTCTCTTCTCCAGATCTTGGCTGGGTATTCTCAACCCATAGACTATATCGTTCTGCTTGGGGCAGGATTCCAAAAGCTTCCCACTAGAGTCTCTCTGTCCTACTTTGATTCTTAGGAAGCTTCCTCTTCTCCTACACAGATCCATCATTATGAGCATTGCAACATTTATCCTTCTGTGAGTGGAATCTGCACATTTATTGTTACTACAATGTATCTGAAATGTGTCTGCATGAGACACAAGTTTAACTCCAAAGCCACAATGTATATCACACACAACCTTCAAAGTCTTTGTTATCTGTGGTATATAGAGCCACTTTGTCTAGCCTTGCTTAACAGAAGTCTTTATTCAACAAGACCAAATGATACAATGACGAATGTCATGTTTGAATTATAGAACTTTCCTCCTAGCTTTAAATTCACACTGAAATGCTAATTTATACATTCTCAAGTTTTTATTGGATAGAAATTAACATTTAAGTGTGACATATGTGTGTATTTCATATATGTGTGTATATTTTATATACATTTCATTGCTCTCCTTTCTTAACCTAAACAGGCAAACCTGAGAGCACAGGTCTTGTTTTTAATTTGCAGAAACAGGGAGGAGGACAGATGGCCTTTCTCAGGTCCACCGCCGAGGCTGCATAGAATGGTGCAACTATTAATCAAGTTTAGCAACCATTCCCACTTTTCTACAGCATGTAGTGTCCTTGGGAACTCTATGAAGAAGGAAAAATCTTTGGAGAGACAAAATTTGACTACTTCTGGATCCCAGGTTATAATGCTATCACAACATTTTGCAAATGTCATCCCTAAAACTCAACGATACAGAACACCTATTTGAAGTGAGAGGCTAAACGTATTCTCTCTCACCCAGTTGAAAACATTAACTTTTAAGATGTCAAGATGAGATATCTCTCTCTCTCATACACACACACACACACACACACGCACACACTACCTATATGCTGACCCACTACACTTCCTCTGGGAGTGAGCCTTCCCACAACGGGTATCAGTTCTCTTCCTTTGTATCTCTGTACCTGTGAGGGACAGAGGGAAGGATTTTTTGCCAAACACAAAAGGTGGAGAACCTGTCCATATATAAGGAACACTGTCTTCTGACTGATATGTATAAAATATTAGAAGTGTATGGGAGAAAGTAAAGATCACTTAAAATCCTATCACAATTAGACACCACCATTACGGTTTTGGTGGTGATGATATTTTTCAAGCATCTCTTTCATGTACACAGCATCATTTCCATTTCACAAAAATGGGAATATATCATACATTCACTTCTATTTGTAAATCATTCTCTTTCTTTAAAAAAGATTCATCACTTTTTCTCTTTTTAGCTTTCCCCTCCTCCCAGTTTCTTCACTCTCATCTTTCCCCTTTCACCTCGTGCATTCTTCATCGCTTAGCTAGGGTTGTGTAATCATATATGTATCATTATTTGCATATGGTTCTTGTATCTTTGATGGAAGTTGAACAATCTTCTTTCATGACCTAGCTTCTGAAAAACATGGGGAAAAACCCCAAAAGAAGTAGCAAAGAGAGTACAACAATGTAATGCCATTTCTGCAAGATTAAGTTAGAGGACATAAAGCTGAAGGGTCCTCTGTGCTCCAGATTCAGGGTCACTCAGACACTCAACGGCAGGCATTGCTCGAGTGGGGCGGAGTCCCCATCTTGTGTATGTAGAGAGGAAGCCAAAGCCTGTCCTGTGTGACTTGATGAACGGGAAACAGAGAAGACTTGTATTTCCTGCCAGCAGGTTAACTCTGAGAGAAAAGGTGTGTAGTACTGACCTCCCCCGGGAGTTAGTACTGACCTCCCCCAGGAGTCTCAGAGCAGATCAACGTTTCCCCAGAGGTCCTCACACTCCAGATGAACAAAATGGTGCATGTAAGGCTTATTCCTCCCAGTTTTCTGAGGGTGTCACTCCAGCTTCCCAGGAATTATAATTTGAGATGTTTTCACATGAGAGGAATGTTAATAGCAAACAAGGGTTCTTCCTAACACTTGCTTGTGGATTTCTTCTTTGAATCATTTAAACAGAATCATATTTTTTATACCTCTTTGATTCTTATTTATGTCACTCACCAGTACAACAAAGAAACCTCTCAGTCAGTAAGAGCAGGTGTAAATCTAAATCACTCTTTGAAATTGGTACAGGCTACTCCATGGTAGAGATAAGCCACAAGTTGTTCAGCTGTTCACTTTTTACTTTCTTTATGATCACATTGCCCTATATAATTTTAATTTTGTATAGCTAATATTTTTAATATCTGTTCTGAGTATCCTATTTTAATATAAGAGGATGCCAAAAGCTGTACACACGTTTTAAGAAAAATAATTTATTAAAATTGTAATACTTGGTATATACTGATAACATTTGTTATCTTCTATTCTTTTTTATTAAATCATAAACACATAGATCATGCATACATTAATGCACTTATGGGGTACAATGTGCTGATTTCGTATAGAATTAGAAATGTTTACATCACACTGGTTAATATATACCTCATCTTGTTTACGTAGTTACTGTGTTAAGACATTTATACTCTATACTAATAGATCCGACATGTACCCTTGCATTATGCACCATTGGTGTCATTCCACCATTCACCCTCCCTCCAGCTGACCTCCCCCCTGTATTTCGTATTATTGCAGAAGTCACATATGACTTGAGTATTACAATTTTAATAGAGTTTTTTTCCTTTCTAAAAATGTGTACATTCTTATTTTGGTATCTTCTGTGAATACGTATATTTTTTCAATAATTTTTAGAATTTTTGATGCTTGCTTTGTTTTTACATTTAAGTCATTACTTTATCTAGAATTAGCTGAATATAAATAATAAACCATATTATTACTGTAACTAATATTTGATTAAACACCCCTGTTCATGGGTATTTAATGTGCTGGTCTTCTTATTTCTGTGGAACAGATTTCATGGAGTAAGACTACCAAGTCGAAGGACATAAAATTTTAGCAGATGGTCCTAGACTTTTACTCAGATGAAAATGATTTCCCATTTTTACTAGCAGTATATAATAGAACATATTGACTTGAATATCTCCTGAACTGAATAGTCCCACTTATATTTCATGTTTTCCAATTTAATAAGTTATAACATAATAACATATGTTATTCTAGTTATGTGCTGGCTTGCTTTATTATGTCATTGAGGCCTCTGATTAAAGGCAAGAGAGGCCGGCCTGGAGAGGTCATTGTGGATTAATACAGCTATAATAGCCAACCTCCCAATCATTATCCTGTAGACCTTTATCCAAATTTAAAAATTCTTTACCACTTTTCCTTAGTTTACCCATTTTTATTTGTTTATTATCTTCTCTGCCCTCATCGAAAACATAAGCTTCACGAGAGCCTTGAGTTTGTACTTCTTTGCTTGGTATTAAATTTTTAGTGACTTGAATTCAGTCCCTTATTCATTTGCATTTTCTTATCTATAGGTTGAGTATTTTTCATTGACCGCTGCTCACCTGGATTACTATTCACATCATTTATCCATATTTATAGTTATTTGATAAATTTTCAAGTGTTTCTGTTATAGTACATAAGAGATATTATTACCTTACCTATGGATTGTAAACTATTCCCTTATTTTTTTTTACTTTATGATCACTTTGCCTCTTACAGTTTTATTTTTATGTTGAGAACATGTAAATTTTTGCATTTGTATTTTTATTTATGTTTGCATCTCATTTATATTTTCTGGATATCTTAACTAAAAAGATTCATCCAAATATATATGTAGTTTTACGGTTTTATTCATTTTTATGTTTTATTTTATCTAGAATAGGAATGAGCCCAACTTTATTTTCTTCCAAATGGTATACCAGTAACATTACTGTTAATCCTTATTCCCCACTAAGTAGAATTATTGCCTTTGTCATATAATACATTTCTTACACGCACAAATCTGTTTCTTGGCTCTCATGCTTCAATTAATCTATTTTGATTAAAGTAATTTTATAGGTTATTTTTGTAACTTAAAAAGCATGTCCACTATCTTCAACACTTTTTGTTATTCTCAAGAACCTAATGTTTCATGGGAAATTTAATACTATTCTATCTTAGTACAAAAATGCAGTTAGCTCAAATTGCATTTCACTCCTTAATTTGAGGAACCATATATTTTTGGCATGGTAATAAATCTTTTATTTTGAGGAAATATGTATTCGTTACCTTTTCCTGCACAACAAATCATCCTGAAATGTTGTGGTTTAAAATAACAATAAGTAGTTATTACCTCTCAATTTCTGTCGTTCAGAAATTTGCAAGTGACTTGGCTAGAAGATTCTGGCATGAGAATCTCTCCCATGGTTGCCATCAGATGATAGCTGGGATTAGGGTAAGTCAAAAGGTTTCTTTACACAGATGCTTCGGCTAGGAAGGAAAACCACGGTCACACTGTGAGATGGGATATACATTGAAGCAACTATCATTGGAAATTACCATCTCCCAAACATGGTCTATCTTTTCATTTGTTCTGTCCTTCCTTTATGGACTTTAGCACAATTTTATAGTTTCATTTTTATGGGTCTTGCACACTTCATATTAAATTTATTCTTGACTATTTTATAACTGTTGTTTCTATTGCAAATGGAATATTTTCCTTCTTATTTTCATCTTCTTTTTGCTGGTATAAAGGAAAGTTACTGATATTTGAATATTTTTCTTAATCTAGCCACTTACCACATTTTCTCAGAAGTTCAAGTAGTTTTTAATAGAATCTTTTGGGTTTTCTTAGATATTCAGTAATGCTATTAGCAAAAAGAGACAATTTTCCAAAATGATACTGATTAATTTTTCTGCTCTATTCTAGACAAGATAATCTCCAAAGAGGTGTTGAATAATAATAGACAGCAAGCATCTTGTTCTTGTTCCCTATTTTAAAATAAATGGCTTTGTGTTATCAGATAGATTGATGCTTGCCACTGCTTTTGCTAAATAATCTTTATCAAATTTAATTAATTTCTTTCTATTTCTATGCTGCTTGAATTGCCTCAAAACATTGGCATTATCTGCATTTTACAAGTTAGATGGAACTGTGAAGCATCTGGTCTTGATGTCTTTTTATATAATAAACTTTTAAACTGCTATTTTGATCTCTTCTGTGATACTTTTTTTCCAATTCCCTCCAGATTTTCTACTTTATTTGAATAGTTACACTTCTTATTTATTTCTTTGTCATCCCAATTGATTGTTTTCTGAATCTCAGATTGAGAGGGGTAGGTTAATCTTACACTTTTTTGGCAATCCACTACAAAGCCTCCCTTGTTTCTTGAACTCTTAGCTCTCTACACTCTTTCTTTTATTTTTTTCTTTAATTTTTATTAAATCCTAGCTGTGTACATTAATGCAGTCATGAGGTACAGTGTGCTGGTTTTCTATACAATTTGAAATATTTTCATCAAACGGGTTGACATAGCCTTCATGGCATTTCCTTATATCATCTAACTCCTACTAAGATTAGCCCACATCACAAAAGCCCAAAACCAGAGATGCTGGTGTGGATGTGGAGAAAAGGGAACACTTCTACACTGCTGGTGGGAATTCAAACTAATACATTTCTTTTGGAAAGATGTTTGGAGAACACTTAGAGAACTAAAAATAGACCTGCCATTTGATCCTACAATTCCTCTACTTGGTACATAACCAGAAGACCAAAAATCACACTACAAAAAAGATATTTGTACCAGAATGTTAATTGCAGCCCAATTCATAATTGCTAAGTCATGGAAGAAGCCCAAGTGCCCATAGATCCACGAATGGATCAATAAATTGTGGTATATGTACAATGTGGAATATTATGCAGCCTTAAAGAAAGATAGAGACTTTACCTCTTTCATGTTTACATGGATGGAGCTGGAACATACTCTTCTACAGTCTTTCTAACGTTAGCAATGGCTTCATTCTTGCTGATTTTGTTAGTCTGTAGATGATCCTCTCAAAGCTCTATCTGCTCAGTCCTATTAACACGAAGTCAGAGTGACCCACTCTTCGTCTCAAAGCCATCCAGTGGGTCTCCGTTAATGTGCTCACTCTATCACTGACTTCTCTTCCTCTTCTGTTCCAGCCAGCCTGGTCTTACTGTGGTCCTTCCAATATGGCATGCTACTCCATCCTTCGCTGGAGAACTTTAACCCAGACAGCCTCATGGTTTGCCACTGCTATGCTTCAAGTCTTGGCTAAAACTCACCTGTTTAGAGAAGCCTTCAATAAACACCCTGTTTAAAACTGCAACTATTCTCAGGAAGTCTCTAACCTCTTCCTTATGTATTTTTCTCCATAGCACTTATCATCATCTGAAATATTAGATACTTTTACTTATTTATTCTCTATCTTACTCAAAGAAGGGTACCTAGTTTAATATTTTGTACATTGTTTACCCAGAATATTTTAAAAGATATCACTAAATTCTTTTGAAAAAAATTACATTACACACTAAGATCACTGGCATTTTTTCCACATAGTTTTCTAGCATGGCAAATTGAGGGTAGCCAAACTTTTTATGAGGCAACTTAGATCTCCCAAGTTATGTGGGAAAAGGGTCGGAGGAGAGAAGGCATGAGAGAGAGCATATCTGAGAGCGAGCCAGTGCAGATAGGAGCTGTGTTACCTTTCAGGACCTAATCAGAAGCTGCAAAGTCACAACTACATGCCATTAGTCAAGGCAATTACAAATATTTGTACAAATCAAAAAAATAATCCTTTGGCTCAAAGGATTGGGGTGCTGGCCCCATATGCTGGAAGTGGTGGGTTCAAACCCAGTACTGGCCAAAAACTGCAAAAAAAAAAAAAAGAAAGAAAAAGAAAAATATAAACAATTTGTATATGAAAATTAAGTACTTTTATAATTTCCTTTTTTTACTTCAAAAGAATGACTCAAGTTTGATCTAATCTTCTCGCCCACAACAAAACATTTAAAACACGCATCTTTCAACTGTTTTATAGTTTATTCATTTTTCCACTTTTGTTAATTCCAATCTTTTGCTTTTAGTTTATTTTTGTTCTTTTTAAAATTTCTTGAGATGAAGTATAATTCCATTTTTTAATCTTTCTTTTTAATAAGAAGATAATTTAAAAAATGTAAGTTTTTCCTCTGGATAGTTTCAGCAACATGATTTTAATAGGAGGTATTTTCTTTTTGACTTTTTCTAAATTAAAAAAGTATTACATTTAATGTATAATTTTAGAATAAAGATCCTTATTGTCCAAGAAATCTAGTAACTTTTACAAGATTAATTTTAATAAACAATTATTTTGATAAAAAATATTGATTTCAATCAGAGAAAATACATTTTCCATATTACAAAATGTGCAGTTTTCCTTGTAATTAATTGTTTTTCATTCAATTTGCTAGCATTTTGTTGAGGTTTTCTTCATCTGTGTTCATCTTTGGCCTGGAGTTTCCTTTTTGTGGTTATTGTTGTTGTGTCTTTTTCAGCTTTGGTATCAGGGTGATACTGGCTTTATAGAATGGATGAGGGAGGACTCCCCTCTTCTCAATCTTATGGAACAGTTCCAGTAGGATTGGTGCAAGTTCTTTATGGGTCTTAGTCTGTGACTGTAAATCCTGTCTGGTCCTGGGCTTCTTTTTTTTGTTGCTGTTGTTGGGATGTTGTTTGTTACTGATTCAATCTTGCTACATGTTACTGGTATTCAGATTTCAATTTCTGATTCAAGCATGAAATACTGTACATTTCCAAATATATACCCATTTTCTCTAAACTTTCTAGTTCATGTGCATAAAGGTGTTCACAGCAGTCGTGGATGACCTATTGTATTTTTGTGGTCCCAGTTGTAATGCCAACTTTTTCAGTTCCAGTTAAGCTCCTCTGAACGTTCTCTCTTCTCAACTAATTTACCCAGTGTTTAATCAGTTTGTGTATCTTTTCAATGAACCAACTTTTCATTTTGTTGATTGCATTTTTTTGTTTCAATTTCTTTAATTATGCTCTCGTCTTTGTTAATTTGTTAATTCTTGCTTTTCCCTGGCTTTGGGTCCTCACCACTTGTAGGATTTCCTTCTTCACTTTGACTTTGGCCACACTGATGACTATGTGCCTATTTGCAATGACTCTTTCAGGAGTTCAGTGCCATTTTTATATCTGGATATCTAAATATGTAGCAAGAACAGATTTTTTCCCATTATTTCCTCAAATAGATTTTCCATGATTTTTGCTTTTTCTTCTTCTCCCTCAAGGATACCTTTGATTGTTACATTTGAGTGCTTTACCATAAACCCATATTTCTTGGAGACTTTATTCATTTTTCTGATCTTTTTTTTAAATTTTTGACTAACTGGGTTAATTTGAAAGCCTTTTCTTTTAGCTCTGAATTTATTTCTTCTGCTTGGTCTAGCCTGTTAAAACTTCCTACTATATTTCAAAATTTCCCCAAATGACTGCATTTCCAGAAGTTCAGATTATGTTTTTTTTTTTTTTTGGAAAGTATCCATTTCTCTAGTGAATTTTTCACTCATGTTCTGAATTTTTTTTATTTCTTTATGTAGGTTTTCAACTTTCTCATTGTTCTCACTGAGTTTACTTGCAGTCCATATTTTTAACTCTGTATCTGATATTTAAAAATTTTTTTTTTGGTTGGAGTCCACTGATGTAGAGCAACTGTTATTCTTTCTCTGAATCTCTTCGGGGGGGGTCAGTCTCTGCCAAAATCTTGCTCTTCTTTGAGAGTATCAAAACAACCTGCATTTTCATATTGCTATAGTTCTTATGCTGAGTCATTCCAATCAGAACAGATAGCTTTATGGTCTATCTCTTCCCCTCTGCTAACTCTGCTGCTCAAGGCAGAGAGGGAAAGTACACTGCCTTTTGGTCATACCGCATATGGGTAGGTACTCACTGTAGTGTTGCTGGCAATTTGGGTCAGTTGGACCTCAGACTCCGGGGACAGTGTTCAGCTGCTGGGGTGGTGGACTAGTTTAGGGAACCCTCTGGACGGCATACTTGAGTCTTGAGGGGACCAGACTAAGACAGATCTAGCAAACTTGTCCTCAGGCCTTTCGGAGTACAGGCACTGGCCGTGACATTGTGAGTGGGGTGATGTCCTGCTCCAGAAGTATGCTCAGGCAGGAGGAGGTCAGACGCACTGTAAGCCTGAGACGGGAGGGATGGGTAGAGATTAGCCCAGGCAGGCAGCCGTGGGGCAGGCAGGCAGCTCATACCTCCTTCTCTCAGTAATGCCCACAGCGTCTTTCCTTTGGAGGCACAAAAGTGCTCAGGCTTCTGGCTCTTACCCTGGCCCGGGTATAGCCGAAGTGATGGTCGCCGCTCAACCTGCTGTGCGCAGGCTCCAGACTGGCTATGGGCTATGTAGAAATGCTCCTCTGTGCAAGGCCAGTGCCAAGGGACTTTCCTCCAGGGAGGGCAGGCTCCTCCCAGAAGAGATGGCAACCGGATTGCTAGCCCTGCCCTGCCTCAGGGGAGGCAGTAGTTTTTGTCCTGGTGCATAAAAAGTACGTACTGCAGCTTTTTAGAGGGAAAAGAGTGAGCCCAAGATCCCTGGAAGCCTAGTCTGATAGGTGCTGCGTCAATGGTGGCGCGAGGGCTGCGGAGTGCCCCGGTTTAATCATCTCTGAGGAACATCCCTGCCCGTGAATGAAACAGCCTTGCAGCTATGGCCACCTCCCCAGCAGGGGATGGGGAGGGGAGTAGGAAGGAGAAGGCCGCCCTGAATGGTGGGGCGCTTGTCCACTGGGAGGGGCGCACATCCGCAGACGGGCATAGACAACTTTGGCTCCCAAGCCGGTGGCTCTCTGGTGTGACCGAGCGGGCTTCTACCTGCTTCCGGTCCTAAAAAGCATGTGCAGCACTTCCCGGCCCTCTGGGAGCCCCCTATCCTATGTGTCAGCCCCCCCGGGATGCTGCTCTCTTTTCTCCCCGTTCCTTCCTGCTTGTCACAGGCCAACCTGGATTTGAGGCATTTTGTGTAGAATCCAGTGATAGACGTAGGCGCCGACTCCTCCGGCCGGATGGAGGCCCCCGGCGTGGGCACAGGCGAGGTGGAGCCCTCCATCCAAGCTGCTCAGGAACCCGCCTTCCGCGGGCTGCAGCCTGCACTGGGCTTCCAGGAAACCCTCAGCTCTCCCAAGACAGCCACACCCAGTTTCCGGAAGGTTGAGGGGTCTCCAGCAGACAGCAGCTGGCAGACTGCCCCAGGGAGGAGGGGAGAGAAAGCAAATGCGCTAACTACCCTTTCTCTGAACATCTTGGGAGAAAATATGGACATGGGGTCAGAAGAACCTCCCTCCTTTTAAAATCGTTAAGATTTTCTATAATCCATTGAAGGTATTTATATGAAACTTAGTCGTATAAATTTCTGGAAAACGTTTGTTGGGCTCCTTTTTAGCATTATCATAATTACCATTCCTTTCTAGGTTGATGTGGTGTCTTAATGATTGAATCCGTCAAGAACGAATGCATTTTTGTGTAAGGCTCCTCCAATGAAGCAATGTGAGTAGAGAAGGAACAAGACATTCATAACCAGCTGTGGTCAACTTAGTACTACACTTGGACTAGTCTCCTCATAATAATTTCTGCTTATTTTTTCAATATTTCCTATTATTTTTACATTTTTCTGTGTCATTCAAAAGCCAACCATTCAATGAAATAAAACAAACGTAGATGGTTACTTTGTGTCTGGTCGGTAGTAAGGGCTGTATAAATGTTATCAAGCGTTATTAGTAATAGTGTTCCTTTCTTATACACAGAAATGATGAATACACAGGAAAAGCAACCTTTAGATACCACTAGTAAGTTCTCTTCAAGTTTACAGAATACTTAATTGGTATATTTTTTGATATGATAATTCAAATAACTGAGTTCACCTGAATGAAAAAACACACAGTCCACATGCTTTGTCGTATTTAAAAATAGAAGTACAGCGTATTAGAAGACATTATCATAAATGTCACAAATTGAAGTACACTATCTGTATCGCATTCCCCTAACTTTTTAAATGTATACATATAACATTCATTTTATAACATATACCAGCATGTTATGGAAAACTGAAATCATAGTCGCTAGTTTGCATACTGTATGTAATATTTTAAAAATAACCCCGTATTTCATTATTAGCAAACCAGTTTTCTTTTTATGCATTGTCCACTCTTAAAACTAATCCATTAGACAAGAGCCAGGAAGAAAGAGGATATTACTATGGTAAAGCCTTCACTAGAACGAAGAGGGGGAAAAAAACCAAACCTGTCTCTTAAAGTTGAGGGACAATCATTCTTTAAAGAATGAGGGAAGTAGAAAAAACAAGCAAATGGACAAATACTTGTGTTCTGACTCCCCTTGTCCAGAATGAAATCTTTTCAAGAGAGGTGAGGAGGCCTGCACAGGTTGAGGGGAGTGTTGAAAGTGAAGTGTTTTTTGCTTCTTTTTTTGTTGGGAGTCAGCAAGGTTCTCCCTTCAGGGAGATTGATCAGATCAGAGGTGGCACAACCTCCTTAGGTAGGGAAAGAAAGAGAACTCAAGTGACTACTCCCTACCTACTCTGACTTCTCTGCTTTGTAGAAAGGATCTAGACCCATCCATGTACCCTGAGGGAAAGCTGAGTACAGCTTGCCAGTGAGATTGCCAGAAGAGGTAATGACAGGTAGGTGTAAATATGATCCCCTGTGCCAAGCACTACAGGACAGGCTGCCTTAGCAGGTGAACAGTCTCACTTTGGGAATTTATGATCAGGTGATAGCTAAGGTAAGTTGAATATGCAAGAGGGCTACTAATTCCTTATGAAGCCAAGAAAGAGCCGATGAACAGGTTATGAATCATCCAATCCCCCAGTGCCTAAAGGTCTAGGATTTCTCTCAAATATCTGTAACATCTCCCTTCTATCATAGAGCAGTAAGCCCTAGATCTAGATGTTATGGTCCGGGGGGTATATTTTCTTCCTTATGTGGGAACTCCATGTCTTAAAACCTATATGCTAAGCCATTTTCATGATAAATGATAGAATTTAGTAAATCTTCTCTTAAGATAACAGCTTGGCTTGTTGGTATGTTGCTTGCTGAAAAATCTCATTTCAAACATTAGAAGGGAAAGATTAACTATTTTCCTTCAAATCGTAATATCCTACTAAAGAAATGGATGCTTAAGATCAAAAACGGCAACTTGGAAGGGAAAAGAAAGATTTATTAACAAATTTGAAAATAACAGCCTGTTATCTTTACTTTAAAAACTAGTTAGAACATCATTAAAATGCTATGGGTGCTTAGACTATTTACTATGCATAGAAACAAAGATGGCTAGAGCTACAGGAGACCATATAAATTATCTAGTCCAACCTCAGAGTTGAAATCTGAGATCCAAAAACATTTAGGTAACTTGGGTCACACTTTGAGTATAGAATAAAACCAGCCAACAACCCATTCTTGATTCTCATTCAAGTGCCTCCTCTCTAACTCTTCATGCCCACAGATTCAATTATTCCCTTTCCTTGAACACGAATCCATTCATCTGTAAGTGTTGCAAGACACAATGCTTCATTGATCTTCCTTTTGCAGATTCAATTTCCTGCTTAAATTCTGGCTGTAAAAGGAGCTCGCTCAAAGAATGACTGCTGGGCAAATTATATGACGATCTTAGTAATTTAGAAACATCATGCCAATATTAGACTTCTTAATTCTACTTTTTTAATTGCAGATATCTAGAGAATTCTTCATTCTGGTCAAGAAATTTTCATGGTAATGGTTTTGATTTTTAAAGAGACTTACATGTTTCTTTTAAAAGGAAGACCTAGAAAATTCGTCCCCTATTATTAATTCTCAGAAAATAATTTAATTGAACCTTACTGCAGCTAATTAAAAGGGTAATTTCTCATTTTGCTTTCTGGTCCCATGGACTTAATTCAACCAAAG
>NW_003852432.1:12720668-12722758 GCF_000181295.1 Otolemur garnettii | reverse complement strand
AATTTTTTTTTTCTTGGAGGTAAATGTGCTCAAAGTCAGCATCAAGGGAACAAGATGAGAAATGCCCTCGTATTTCTCTTCTTCTCACCTAATGACAAAAACATATTGTAGCAGTCTACATTTTCTGAATAATTTTACCCTTTCTCAGGCATATTTCAATTATTTTATTTTTGAAACTACTAAATGTTTCTTGTAAATTTAAAGAAAATCTTGATTTGTATATTGGACAATTATCCAGTGTAATTCAGAAAACATTTATTTACTTTTATTTAACACTTTATATCCCTTACTACATGGTAGGCATTACTTTAAGTGCTTTGTAAAGCCTAACGAAGGGTTATACTATCACATATGTTCCCATTTTGTAAGTATGGAAAGCGTAAATCAACAGTAAAAATCATGTATTCCCTGATAGATCCATACTCCCAACACTGACTCTAGGAGCTGTGCTTCAGGTTGGAATACCAAGATGAATGGACCACTGTGCTCTGAAAAGACTTAGCTTATAATGTACCATTGGTAGAAACAGATATAAAAACAACAGTTTTATATATCTTTTCAGTTACAAAGATATATAAAGTGAGCTAAAGGAAAAGAGAAAAAGGAGATAGCTGAACACATGGAGGGTTCTGGAAGGTAGTATGCCTAGCAAGGACGTGGTGGCTCTACACCCCTTCCCTACACCTTACCCTGTATATCTCTTCATCCCCATCTTTTTTAATATCTTTGTAATAAACTAGTAAACATAAGTATTTCCCTGAAAAAAGAAAGAGAGAATGAGCAGAATTTTACCCTTGTATAATGGTATTTAGGCAAAGGTGGAGGGAGAAAGAGCAAATATCAGCCAATGGAAAAGCACAAGATGTGTTCCTCGAAATGGACTTGTCTCTCATGGCTGGGAGTTGTAAAAAAAGTCATTTAAAAAATCTTGAGTTGGAGTCAGATTAAATGTTATTTAATGTGAGGATCAAAGTTCTAAATGTATTCTTGGGGGGAGATGGTTATCTTTTTGGCACATATGAGAATGATGTGTTTACTTTGAATTTTAGAAATTTGAATCTAACAGTGATATAGATTTGAGTGAATGAATGGATTTGAGTGAGGGAAGACTGAGAGTGAAGCTACTAATTAAGGGTAACCACAAGAATCCAGGCATGAGAAAATTAAAGCTTAAATAAGCGTAATGCCAATAAGACTAAAATGAATGACAAGAAGAAAAAAATACAGGAAATACTGACAAATTTCTGAACATGATAATAAGTTCATTTGTGGGAATAGAGAAATAAGCCCAAATGTGGCTGTAATATTGGTGAAAATGAGATCCTGGCTTGTGTTAAGGATTTGGAATTCATTAGGACTAATGACAATGGGAGCTGAGGCCATGATAAATGGGAGTGCTGAGGAATGTAAAGCTTAAAAAGTAAGTGAGAGAGAAGAGAATATAGAAGAGGAAGTAGTAAAAGGGGGGAGGGGCAAGCATGGGTAAGAAGTATCTGAATCCAATAGAATAATAGTTTTAAAAAAGAAACAAGTGATTGGCCATCTTAAGTGTGACACAGAATGTTAGTAGGATGAGGACCATGAAATTTGATAGTTAAGAAACCAAGCTGGAAAAGGCCAGGGAATGAATGACCTCCCTTCCCTTAGTGGCCCCAGAGGGAGGGGTGAGCCTGTCTTTTACATATAATCCTATTCCCACTGCAGCCTAGAGCCAACCAAACTTGCAAGGAAAAAATGGAAAGGCTTAACATTGGACTAGACTGGACGTTTCAGTGTCTGGGATCTGAAACTATGTGTGAATATTCAAGAGTACCCAATATGTCTGCATATCATGAAGACATAGCAGATGACCTGGCTAGTAGTAAGAAAGAGCAGCATTGGCTGTATCCACATACTCCCAGAATCCAGCTCACTCAATACAAATGATGTAGCTAAAAATGATGTAATTATGGATCATCAAGAGGGAAGAATGGTCAGATTGAAAGCTAAAAGGAAAGACAAAATAGGACAATGGTGGAAAATGAATAAGTAAATTGAAATAAAAATTTTCAGGATGGGGCAGTGCCTGTGGCTCAAAGGAGTAGGGAGCC
>NW_003852432.1:12719142-12720516 GCF_000181295.1 Otolemur garnettii | reverse complement strand
AGTGTAAGATTCTATGTAGCAGGATCTTAAACTTGAATATCTACCAGCGATTTAAGAGAAGAAAACATAGAGTGGTATAGAGCCTTTGGTGGACTAGAGACCTAACCAGTCATTGCCAAGAAGAGATGGTGACACTCTGCTGTCATCAGGTTTTCCAGTTCTGAAGAGGATAAAAATAAATAAATAAATAAATACATAAATAAACCCAAGTGTTTAAGGGAAGTTTTGCTATAATTAACTGTAGCTAACTGTATCGGCTTCTTATTGATGCTATAGCAAATTAACACATTTTTGCTTAGAATATACGTTCACTCTCTTACAATTCTGGAAGTAAGAAGTCTAAAATTGTTATTGTTTCTTCCTCAGGCTCAAGGAGAGAATCCAGTTGCTTGCATTTGCCAAAAGTCCCATCTTTTATCATCAAAGCCAGCAGTGTAGCCTCTTGAAATCTTTCTCTGTTCTTCAGCTTCTGTTACCAACATTTTTCTGTCCAACTCTGACTCCTGTACATCCTTTTATATGGACTCATCTGATTGCATTAGGCCAACTCTGACAATCCAAGATAATCTTCCTGTCTCAAGATCCTTGACTTAATCACATCTGCAAACTCCCTTTTGCCATGTAAAGCAACATTCTCAGGTGCCAGGCATTAGAACATGGACATATTTGGGAAGACATTATTCATTTTATCACAGCAACCAGTATGACTCAGCAACTCATTATATATGAGTCAGCATAAAATTATTAAATACCCTCATCGGACAAACTCTTCTTGCAGACCGTGAGTTTGTAACCTTTGGGACTTCTTTCCATTTCACTCTTCTCACTTCTTGTGGCTTGTTTCTTGTGCTGGGAAGTGATAAGTGTAGGCAGTAGAGTTTATTTTAATATCGTTCTGTAAGCCAAGAATAGTGTGGGCAATAGTCTTGAAAATTTCACTTACTTTTGGTTAAAAACTTTTAAAATGTATTTTAATT
Source organism: Otolemur garnettii (assembly GCF_000181295.1). NCBI lineage: Eukaryota > Metazoa > Chordata > Mammalia > Primates > Galagidae > Otolemur > Otolemur garnettii. The sequence continues at coordinate 12,719,539 of NW_003852432.1, read as the reverse complement.
AAATACATTTTGAACTGTTTGAATATGATTCTCTAAAGCATTTGTCTACAGCATGATTTGAGTTTCTTGTCTAATGTAGCTATCAGTCCAAACAGACTGGTGGTTCTTCTTTGTAGAAATAGTATGCTTTGCCAAAGTTTATTGGCGAATCTACAATATTTACAAAAACAACCTAATAACATATAGCACATTTTATCTCAATTGCCCTTTTAATGTTTTGTCAGGACTTTTTGGTATTACACAAAGTGATAAATACATTCTTACAATAAAATAACCATCCAGGACAAAGCAGATGGTCCTAAAAATAAGGCTTGTGTGGCTTGTGTTTTAGAAACAAGTTTTGTCTAAGACAGAAGAAAAAGCCTTTGTTCTGTAGTTAATGAACTCATTATGTTGT
>NW_003852432.1:12696596-12717415 GCF_000181295.1 Otolemur garnettii | reverse complement strand
TCATATTCAGTGGTTAAAGATTTTAAAAGTTTCTAATTGATCTGTAAATTTTTCTATATGTGGCAGCAAAATGCTAAAAGCCTTTTCCTGATGATTAAAATTTAAAAATACTAAATGAATATTCTACCAAATTATATTAGGAAATAATATTCATTTACTTAACAAGCAATTACTAAGCAAATATTATTCCAAGAATTTTTTTCCTGTATTATCACTTACTTACATATTCCGTGTGGTATTTTTCCAGTTTACTTGCTTGCTAATGAGCATTCACTACGTATGACTCTTTGGAGGTGTGTCGAATTGTATGGCACTGTGTATCTCTGCTGAGTGGGTAACTCAAATACATAAACACAAACAGACATCTCAGAAGAATATTTCAGTTAAATTCTGGGAAGAAGCAGAGGCTGTTGTATGTCTTTGCAGCTTCTAATTTATGGAGAACTTGTTTTTGTCGGGAGTACTCAGATAACCTCACCAAGGATCTTCTCTCTACTGATTATTATTAATTTACTGGACGATTTGGGATCTTAGAATATACTAGAAATTTTGCTATAGTTGGAATTCTTAGGATTCTTTAAACAGTTTTTCTAGCTTGATGTTTTATAGCACTTTTAGTGTATATATTTATGTTTCTCTAACATTTTTAGAAGTTTGTATCAAAATCAAATAATCATGCATATAATATAGACTACTATTTCTCATTCATTTATGAAAAATGCAGTATAATAATATTTAATTAAGTTAATCCTAGGCTGATTCAAAGTGAGTAGCAAAATAAAATTAGAATATAGGACTCACTTGTTATTTCTCTGGGATTCCGTTGTAATATACTGGGAGTTATTTGAAATCAAGGACCATATCTTACTTTTTGTATCCTTAGGTTCTATCAAAGTAGTTAGAATACTGTAAGTACTAAATAAACAATCACTTGAATTCACATCTAGGGTCTAAAGTTAATTTGACTCACTGAAACATAGGACAATTTTCTTCTTACTGGTACCTATTATTAGAATGCAGAGACAGCTCCATCGAGATATCTCCTTTTCTGTCCCTCTCTCTGTCTCTCTGTTTCTCTCTGTCTCTCTCTGCTACAAGGTTAAATCTATGCACCTGGATGACTTACGAATGCCCATGATACAGCAGTGGGCTGGATAAAAGAATTAGTCTAGGTGTGGTGAGCAATTGGGCTGGGATTTCAGTTCTGCCTGTGTTTCTTACCAAACTTACTACTTTTCAGATCTTCTGTCCCGTCACCTGTAACACTAGACTAATATTGTATACTCTTTAAGGTCATTGTGAGCAGAAGGAATAAAGTATATTCAGCCCTAAAAGCTTAGGATATGTAGGAAGCTTTTAATTAAGATTATTATTATCAGGCCTCACCCAGTGTCATACTACCTAGTGGTTTCTCAAAACTTTCCCATTTTCTTTTTATGGTTCTGAGCCAAGAAGCGTATTTTTTCTCTTTGCTTTCCCTACTACTCTTATAAATCTGGAAACCTCCTAGTTATCCTCAAAATGCTATTGAAGAATATGCTTTGTAATGCTTTTTCTGGCTCTTCTAAGACAAGCTACTACTGCTTCCTTTGTGCCAGTATAATTCCTCGTAAATTTATTACAGCTTTTTCTGTTCTCTATTGTAGTTATTTTACTGGATGCCCATCATGCAATAGGCACTACTAATATGTTCAATAAATAAATTAAATAAATAGAAATTTGATAAATCAGTATGAATTATGTATTATATATGTTATATGTATTATTATCTATACTAGGTGAGGTAAAGACTGCAAAGAAAGGACCTTAATGGAAAAAAACAAAACAAAAAAACAGGAAAGCAAAGAATAAGCAATACAGAGGAATATGTCGGCTGGGCCTGGTGGCTCACACCTGTAATTCTAGTGGTCTGGGAAGTCAAGGAGAGTGGATTGCTTGAACTTGGGAGTTCAAGACCAACCCAAGAAAGACCAACATCTCTTCTCTACTAAAAATAGCTGGGAGTAATGGCACACACCTGTAGTCCCAGTTACTTGGGACTCTAAGGCAAGAGAATCACTTGAGCTCAAGAGTTTGAAGTTGCTGTGAGCTATGATGATGGTATGGCACTCTACCCAGGGTGAGACTTTGTCAAAAAAAAAAAAAAGGAGTAGTATGATATATAATAAACTCCATCAGGGTGGTACAGACAGCAAGGAGTCCATAAGACAAGCAGAGTAAAAAGAAAAAAGAGTTGCATTAACAAGATGTTGTTCAGATGGAACTAGACAGTTGTTAAATTTTAGACCTGAGAGGGTATGAGGGTGACAGCATGATTTCTGGGCTTCATAACTGAACAACAGAAAAGCATTCAATTAAGAAAACATTAATAATAAAAGTTAGCAAACCCTGTTCTAAACAATCTAAAAAAAAAAAAAAAATCCTTAATCTGCACCATAGCCCTATGAGGTGGATTTGCACATCACAATTTTGCATATGCAGAGATGAATGTCCCAGGTCATGGGACTCAAGTTCTTAGGACTCTCAGTTAGTGACAGGTTCAGGATTTAAGCTAAGACAGTCCTCCCCAGAAGCCAAACTCTTACCACTATCCTATATTGTTTTATGTGTAAGTCTATCCCGAATCTGAGGAGGTTTACATGGAATAGGATGATCTGAGGAGGTTTACGTGGAATAGGATGACACTGGCAGGAAAATTATTCTTAAAAAGCAGTGAGTTGAACTGCTGACTCTGTCTCTGTATGCCTGTCCTGGTGTTGACTTCAGTAAAGTGCCTCATTCAGGCCCCCTAGTGGAAGAGCAGGAGATGGCCCTGGGCCTGGCAGGCCCGTGATCTCTGTACAGGCAATTGCCTATGAGACAAATTAGATGGACTATGGCTAACATTGCACTGAAGAGTTTCCACCTCCAAAGTTGCTTCTCATGTCCACTAACAACTTTTCAGCTTTATAGCAACACAAAGCAGGGTAGTGATATGTTGATTTGCAGAGAGCCACCTGACTTGGGCCCTGAGATGGTTACTAACCTCAAACCTTAGTAGGTTTGTACCTGAAGTGTTGGATATACAGATGATATTCCAATGATATACCATTTGTAAATGAAGAAAGAAAATGTGAATTGTACATAAGGAGATTAGGTTTTGAGTTTTTAGATATAATATGTAATGTTTTCCTATTAAATTAATAGAGTTCATCTGTAACCACACAGTTGCAGAGCTGTAAGTGACCTTTTGTAGATATGAGAAGTATTTTCAGAATTTAAAAAACATTGTATTTTAGTTTGGGAACTTAGTAATTAGAGTGCAGAGAATACCATGACCAACCCAGAACTGTGGAATGGGGCAGTTTGCAGTTTTGCATAATGATGCCATCTTTTGCAGCTTTTTCATTCACCCAATCAAGAAACTGAGCCCCCAAAAGTTTAACTAACTTGACAAAGAGGTTACGTTTTCAACCTACAAAGTTCTCAACAGACAATTTTTTTTAATATAAGAGTAATAAATAAATAATCTTTTAGAGGTAGCCTTATAGTTTCAAAATTCTTTGATCCTAGGAGGCTTAAAGTTTAAAAAAAAATTTCCTGTCTATATTAGAAATATAAAAATGTGGATTTTTATGAAAACCCACATTTTCATAGGACTATATAGATGTACTTAATAATTCCTAAAAATTGACAGTCTGCCTTAAGTGATTAGGCGATAGTGTCTAATTCATCTTGCCTAGGGTAATTCCCACTGACTTCAAGCCTTAAATGAGGTATGGAGGAAAATGAGAAATGAGCCCACAGAGTTATAATATTAAAGAATCACAGAGATTGTAACCATAGAGGATTTTGACTAACTCACATTAATTATCCAATTTGTGAAAGAAATAAAAGAATTATGGAGAGCTAAATTTCTGAAAAATGACTATTTCCAGTCCTCTTTAATGAAGTCGTAGCTTCCTATTTACGGCACGTCCTTAAGTCTTGCATCACGTCTGAGGTTTTGTGTGGGTGTCTGGTTGGTGATCTGTGTTCTGTGGCATTAGCTCTCTCAGGAAGAGTACTTATTCCTCAAAGGAGAGTTTGATCTCCAGTGGGAATTGTCTAATCTTAATATGGAAATTGAATTGCTCGAGCAAACTAAACAAAACAAAAGCAAGAAACTAAAGAAGGCTGTCCATATTCTTGGATATAGAGAGATGCCTACTTCCCCAACGCACGCAGGAGTGCACGCACACACAAAACAGGAAGTATGAAGGAAAAGGAGAGATGGGAATGAGCTTTACTGTTTGTCAATGGTTTCTTAGGCACTGTGGAAAACACTGTAAACTGTGAGATTTCACAAGTTTGGACACATTTGGACTACGATCCAGTCCATCTGATCCAAGCACTGTTTTAAGCAACTCTTCTCTACCGCACACCTATTTACTTTAACATTGGCTCTTCCTGAAATTTAATTAGACATCCAGTTTAACTGAAGTCACTCTTTCAAAGACTTCAAATATTTTCCTTTTATGTCAGCCAAATAATGATGTGGAGTCTTCCTTACTCTGACGTCCTAATTTAAAAGCATTATTAATTAATGCAATCATTTTGATCATTGTTTTCCTTATATTTAGAACTTTTGTTTCTTAAGAATGTTTTGCTATTTTCCAAACCAAATTGTATAATTCTTGCACTAATGGAGGACTAACAAATCATTTTAATCTAAGAATTAAAAATTGTGATATAAATTTTATAAAATTATTTAATTAGCAAAGCAAAAAAGAAAAAGGAATTTGAGGAGTTTAAAAATATTGACCTTGATTTACCCATTTGTTTTTACATTCTTATCTAATGGATAATAGGTTATTTCAGAGGAAACTGTAGGTTGTGCCGAAACATATTAGAAAATAATTTTTAAGAACTAAAAATTATTAATTTATCAAACATATGAAGTTGTATCACTGAGCAATTTGTACAACAGTATATAAGGGATGGAGAGAGTGAGTGAGAGAAAGGCTAGGTCAGATAACTTGTTGAAGTTAATTCAGCTGGTAAAAAATCAGTGTCACAGGACTTGGGTAGGAGAGATCAATTTTTGACCTTCCAATGTCACAAGTACTTGTGGCATGAGACAAATTCACATCCAGTATGGGTTGATTTTAAAATCTGGGGTGTCTGATATGTGGTAAATCAAGACAGTTTACCTACAAACAATAATCTGAAGGTTGTTGATTTTTAATTTTCAGGTGAGTGTGAATCATGAATCAGAGCATCGTAGGTGATCACAGAAGATATTGAAAGGGGATACATGGCAGGGAAATGATGGCAAAAAACACAAAGAAGGTCTCTAGACAGAGAGAGAACATAAGGAAGGAAGGGGCTACTAAAGTAAGTAGCCCCAGGAAGAAGGGGCTACTAAAAGAGCGGTCACGCCTGATGGTACCACAGTAGACAACTCTACTCTGGTAGTTTTGCCAAGAACTGGGCAAAGGGTTGAGGACGAGGTGAGGAAGCAGCACACTATCTTCAGACCCTTCTGTGAATGAGACTCCTGACATCAATCAGATGTTGCTTTCAAGAATTCAAGGGCTATCTGGGATAAACACAAAGGGGCAAAGTGCATTACTTCTGTCAGTGTCGATTACAGGTAGAGTAGGTAGGTGTAGGCACAGCTGGCCATGGCCTTGGCATCTCCATTTCTTTGTGGAGAAGTAATAACTTAAATACATAAGTCAATTACTTGGCCATTATATTCTACCTCTCCATAGTTCTCACCTGGAGTGAGTCCATCCTAGCCAACATTTGAGTCTTAGGCTAAGAAGTACAAGAAATATCTGTTAGAGGAATAAGCCAACTGTCCTAACCCTGACAATTGCCAGTGCATTGTTTTTTCTTAACTCTAAACATATATCTCTATTTTACATCTGTAAGAATTAAGACTCATTTGTAACAGTAGCAGATTCAAATCTTATCTTGAGAATAATCCTGTAGTATCTTGATGCATCTGAATAATGACAGCAAATAGAATCAAAACAGCGCTGGATCTGGAGTCAGAAAAAACAGAGTTAAAATTAATCTTCTATCCCTTTTCCTGTTCTGTGAGCCTCAGTTCTCTCAAAAGTAAAATGGGAATAATGAAATTTACTTTGCTGAGCTATTATAAACATAAACATAAATGTAGATAAAGCATCTGGCACATTGTGGGTGCTCAGTAAGAAGCACTACCATGTTTCTATAGGAATAGTGTAGGTTTAGTCCTACACCTTTACTTAGGCAAGAAAATTATAATTACCTTCTACAGCTTCTACAATTAACCAGTAATCTATATATCCACATTTCCCCCCAAAGGAATGAAAAATCTGTGCCTCCAAAAATTATATAAGGCAAGTTTCTGGAAGTGGGAAATGGTAGAACTTTTAGGACCCATTTTGGATTCAAGTGTTTCATGATAATTCCCTCATTTGTTCTGTGAATTATGTTTCCATCCCTGTGTGATCCAGTGAGGCTAGAATACTTTTCCCCAAATTGCCTTGACCTGTGGTCAAATTTGCTTATATCTGAGAAGAGACATTTCTATGACATTATTTTGCAAATTTTCTTCTTTGCCATATATTTCCACATGAAAACAGGGACCAAAGCTTCCCAAGAGTTATATCTACTTAGAGTTCACTGGGTAAATACAAAAATTTTGGTTGCAGTGGCTATGTATTTTAAATTGGCTTTGAAAACTAATTTTAGGACAGTCGGACCTTCTCCTTTAACCAGGAGAGATTATACAGTGCTTTTCACAACTCTTCTCTCTTAGAGGTTTAAAAACACAAAACATAAAATACTAAATCCTGATTGTCAGCCAAATAGCAGCAGTTCAGAACATTAGGAAATACACAGATATATAATTTCCCCTCCTCCAAACTGACCTTGTGAGTTTATGTGGTGGATCTGTTAAGTTTTCAGCTGTCTAGTATCTTGTCTACTAGGGACAAAGAATATCTGAAGACCTGCACATCCTCTGAAGATTCAGTCTGTAGAAGACAATTTTGAGGATAAAGAAGAAAATAACATATAATTTCTTTCATCAAGAATTCTTCCATTTAGTGAAAGATATAGCCATGTACACAATATAGGGAACTATGATACAAGGCCATGTACACAATATAGGGAACTGTGATACAAGGCCATGTACACAATGTAGGGAGCCGTGGTACAAGGCCATGTACACAACGTAGGGAGCCGTGGTACAAGGCCATGTACACAACGTAGGGAGCCGTGGTACAAGGCCATGTACACAATATAGACAACTGTGATACAAGGCCATGTACACAATGTAGGGAACTGTGATACAAGGCCATGTACACAATGTAGGGAACTGTGAGACAAGGCCATGTACACAATGTAGGGAACTGTGAGACAAGGCAAAATGTTGTGAATATGCAGTAGAAACAACATTGGGCTAAGAAGGAATGAATTATAGTTGAAGCAATGAGGACACAGCTTACATTCTTGGGCCAGGAATAAAATGTAGCATTTCAATGTGTGGGTGTAAAAGTGCTTGGCATGCAAGAAACCTCCTGAGTGTGACAGGAAAGGGCACAGCGTGACTGGAGCACAGAGCTCTGCCTGGCATGGCTGGGGCAGTCCAGTGACGGTGACAGTGGGAGGACAGGTGACCCCTCGCTAGAGAAACTTAATAGAATGTTACATGCAGACTAGGGAAGAATTTGAGGTGGGAGGCAAGTCTGGAGGGGTAAGGATAGTTTAATTGGGTTTTGAGCTCTAGGTTCTCGGTCTAAGAGACAGCAGGAATTTTTAGTCTGGAGCAGAGGGGAAAAGATAGAAACTTACAACAGTTTGGCAGGCGAGATCATGAAAATGTTAGCACAGTCATCGGCATCAAAGTGGTAGCTATAGTCATCGGCATTACAGTTTTGTTGAAACTGGAAAGTGAATGAACTAACCCAACCCAACCAGAAGATACAGATTAAGACCAGAGAAAGGTGAAAGCCCATCCTCGGAGTATTCCCACTTATAGGAAGGGCATAGCCTCAGAAGTAGGGCCCATGAGAGACACAAAACAGGAATAAAGTAGGAAGAGAACCAGAAAAGTGCATCATCAGAGAACCCAAGGGGGAGGGAAAGTCCGAGGAAGAGCTGATTTCTAACCAGGTGGTGAATTCTGGACAAAGGCTGAGGATGACAAGCAAAGCAAAACAAAAGTGCCTGTAGTTACACAGTCTCTGAGGGGCATTGGTGACTTTTATGAAGGTGTGAGCAGAGCTAGTGGATGAAAATATGATTGTTAGCAGCTGAACAGTATGTTGGAAAACAAACAAACAAAAAAAGCAAGGGAGGCCTCAGATGCGGAGTGGGTAGAGTGGAAGGCAGCTGCTGATGAATTTCGGGGTATTAGTTTGAACTGTCCTAATGAGAGGCATACAGTTTTATGTGCACTGAATTTCAGTATTTTTTGGCTTAGACCCAGGGACTGACTATGTGTGTTTCCTGAGCGAGGATATAAATAAAAAGAACTGGTAGTCTTTGGAGGGCAAGAATCAAGAAGGCTATATCACTAGCTCTCCCTCATTGGCACAGATCGGTCAGGATCACATGGGAAGAAACTTCCAGAAATGGGAGCAGAAATTGACATTTGCAATAAACAAGAGTATGGCAGAAGGAAGCGAAGACCCAAGGCAGTCCTTGAACTCCCTGTTTTCCACTCTACATCTGTGTCCTACAAAGAAAGGAAGGGAAATTGTGGTTTATAGGGAGACCTAGGAATTTAAATGGAAGGAAACTTGAACTTAGGAATTTTTAAGATTGGCTCCCGGATCTTTGATTATCATCTTTGCAAAACAAACACTTTTGATTTTTGCCAAGGCAGGCTTAACCTTCCCCTCTGCTTGACTAAATTATAGACAAATTTCTTCTTGACTATAGGCCCTAATCACACTTTACTTAGAACATTTACTTTGGAAAGCTTATAATCGCAAATTCTTCCTCTGTCCTTCTGAGATGTACATCTTCTCCCAGCTCCTGGCAGTGTTTACAACCCTGGAAAGTCTTTCTCAAGGCCCTGGGAGCCATCTCTTTGAAATGCAATCATCAGGAAAGAATGGGCCTCACCTTCCCAGTCAGTGTGGGAAGGTAGGAACCTACCTCAGATAAGAGAGATTAGTGCCCTTTAGCATGCCCCACGGGCCTAACCACATTGTCTGAACTTCTCTCAATGGCCTCTAGTACTTCTCCCCTGTCTCCAAGAAGTGCTTATAAACCTTCCTCTCTTTGTGTCAATGGAGTGGAGTTTAAGCACTTTCTCGGATTGCCGTGTCCTTCCTTGACTACAGTTGCCATAGTCTTAGATAAAGCCTTCCTTCCCTGTTTAATTTTGTCTGGGACAATTTTTCTCTGATCCTTTCAGGAGGCTATTTTGTTATGACTGAAGCTTTGATTTTTATTCTTTTTCTTCTTCTGTGTACGCTCATTTATCCTCCTGGGTTGGCTTAATCCGGAGAGGAAGAATGATGTGCTTTACCGCCAGGTGGATGGACCAGTCCAATACCTCGGAAACATGCCTTCCCAGAATGACATTGGAGAGAATACTACATATACTCCAGCCAGCAAAACAGGAGTGTGTTAGCCATTCCCTGACTACACAATATAGAATACACAATGATTTAAAATGGCTTCTTTAAATGAAAAATGTCTATTAATAACTCCTGATGTTAAGGGGCTTGTTGTGCATGTCTTTGTTTTTGAGCTACTTCAGAAAAATTCGAATACGGCCCTGAAGGATGGAGTCTGAGCTCTAGGACATCCACTTGCTTTACATTCAGCTGACGCCCACATGTGCTAAAGGATAAGGCTATATTTTGAAAAGAGTTATGAAACATTTATTGAGAGGAAAACACAGCAAGTGTGTAGAAGCCGCTTTTCCAAATAAAATAATATGGTCATTTTATTTTATCCCTGAAGTCTCTAAAGGGACCCGACACATCATGGACCAAAGGTTGAAAATGAAGTGGTACTTGAGTGGTACAGAACCAGAAATAAACTAGAACAGAATAAAATAAAATAAAATGTAATGAATAAGCAAAAACATACTTTTCTTATGTGGGTGAAATGCTACTGTTTAAAAATAGCCAAGAGGACTTTGCTGCAAACTGTAGTTCCAATGAATCTAGTTACTAGGCTGTGTGCTAACTTTGGAATACCTCGAATTGTTACTAAATAGTAAGACTTTCTAGAGGGGAGAAAAAGGGTTTTTAACGGAAATGCTGATATTGTCCTACTATGGTTTCTTTAAATGTCATCCGATTCTGCGGACCTCCTATTGGAAATAAGTAAACACACATTATCAGACATTATCCCACATCCAAATAGGTTTGGATGGTGAATGATAAAAACACCATCCCTCCTTGTTGGCCACTTGAAGTTCTCAGTGTAGAGCTGTCATTTTACGAGAGTCCTAATTTTCTAGCAGCAAATTTCTGTAGGCAACGCTTTCCTGGGTGCTATGGTATTGTATCTTATAATAAAAGTAACTCCATGCTTTTATTTTTACTGAAGAAGGTGATGTCAATATAATCCAAGTTCAGGTGATACAGAAAAAAGAATTGAATAAGAAATAAGAATGAAATCCACACAAGACTTTCTTCTGGCGTCTGGTCATTAAGGCATCAAGGGAATCAGTTGAATGCACTGTTCCCCTGTATATACTCCTGAAGTATTATATGAGAATGACAGAACCTTTCACAAAAGTTTATGAAAGCAAATTTCACACTGAATTCTTTTATCATTTGAAGAGGAAGGTGTAACTTGAACATTCAAAAAACCTCTACAGAGGCTGTGTTTGGGTTAAGAAAAAAAACGGAACGTCCTCCTGACAATCTTCTCACACCATGTAATTGAATCCACATTTCTTTCTATTAAATGTACCCAAGAGTTTTTGTGTCTGTTCACCCAAAAAGGTCACTTGGCGTGTTAGCTCCTGGCATGGGGACACACTAGGTGGGTGATAATGTCTAGACAAGCCAAAGGGATAAACTTAGAAGCCACTATCTCTACAGCTTTAAAAACTCAAACCTCCTGTTGGGGCATAAAATTTTGAAAACCATTTGTAGAGGTGTAAGTGTGGGTCTGAGTATAAAAGAGGAATGATGCTTGGCACAATCCCCCAAGACTGCCTGGGCTTTTTCATGGTAATGAAGAAATGTCAGTGGAAGTTGATGGGGCGTGTGTGCATGTGTATGGATGTAGGGGTGGAGGGGGCATCGGAGGAAAATGCTGGCGGAATGAAATTTTACATCTGAAATGTCATTTGGAAATCACTTGTGTACTCCAAGCCCCAATTCCACACTCTTCCTCTGCTATTAAAAATGGTCTGTAAACCGGTCAGTCTGCTGTAAAAAATTGATTTGACAACAGCAATTTTAAGTCGTTGATGGCTTGAAGTTGGCAGCTCTTCCCTGTGCTCTGATGTGGTGTGAACGGGAGGATGTTTATCTGTTATTTATGTAACAGCCCGATGAAAAAATGGACCGTGCGCGTCCCTCCTATTTGTCTGCTGCATTAACCCCGTCTGGAGGTCAGGGGAAAATGCTATAGGTACCGATCACTGCGCGGGAGCAGCGTGATTGCTTAACGTGCCATCAACCACCAGTGTAAGTGGGCTCATCACCACCGCCACAGTCTGCGCAGAAATCATTTATCTGGGCTAACGCTGAAAAAAAAAAAATCATTAAAAATGATGACATTTAAAAATAAAGTTTAAAAGTTCTGAAAGGAACAGAAGTCACCCACACCGGGCCCTCTTGGTGCCATTAATCAAAGTTTGTTAGATCTGCAAAGAGGCATAGCGTAGCATGGGGCTGCAGCCCTTTACAACGGCTATACAACTCACTCACCTCCATGCTTGCTAGACCTCTTCTATTTTTTGAAGGCTATTAGCACACACTTGATGTGGTCTTGAAAATATATATATACATTTGATACAAGGCATCTTTTAAATGGAAAGGCCAAGTTCATTATAAATTTGAAATAAATATTCATTACCCAGCATCTGGGGCCCTCCATGTTTTTTCTTTTACATTGAGACTGTCCGTGTCACTCCACTGGGTTTCATGAGTGTCCACAGAGGCTGAGCCCTTGGTCACTTGTGAGAAGGATTGAAAAGTATATTGGGGAGCAGGGGTGTTTGGGGTCTCCCTCCACCTAATTCCTTCAGATTTTGATCCTAAAAGTACATAGAGCTCAGAGGCACAGATAATCTGTATTAAGTTTCAGAATTTCTGGCAACAGCTTTTAGGAAGACGGATGTTTTGCGGGGTTTGTACGAATGCTATGACAGAGATTCATTAGTTATCATCAGTATTAGGAGCTTTTTTAGAAATTCCAAATAATACACAATGCAGATTATACACTAGGTTTTTGCAAGCCCTATCTTGCATGTGTCATCGAGCCACAGATGTTCCCTGCATTTTAATAATTAATAAGTGAAAAGTCTTACTAAAAACTCCTTTTGCAAAGATGTAACAGGGAAAGAATAATATTGGCTGTTTATATTTTTATCTTACTCAAAAAAGAACAAAGTTATTTATGAAGCATTGTAAGGAATTTATCATTCCAAAGGCATTTTAATAGTTATAGATAAGTGCTTCTGTTTTGAAAAGGCTTCAGAATCGTAATAGAAAATGCAATAAAGGACTCATGTGGGAAGAACGTTGCAGCGTGCCGCAACTTGATTGTTCACACTTCAAAGCAATCCTAAGAAAAACTGTAAATAAGGACTAGGCATAAAACTATTCCGGCACCTGGGAATACTCAGCCCACTGCACAACAGAACAGAGCCTGGATTCTGGCAAACAGCCAACCTCTGTGGCTAAATCTGGAAAGGCTTAATGTACATTGAAGAACTGGTGTACTCAGAATCATGTGGGTGTACTTAGCTTTGTGCCTCTTACAGAACTCACAGGACTTCCCTGAATACAAAATAGTTCTGGTCATCATGAAATATCCTGGATTGTGGTACTGCTAGCAAGGCATAATAAAACCTCCGAGTTTATAGGAAAGACTCATCTTTCTCAAGAGGTATGTCTCCCTCTCTCCTTTTTAATGCTCATTTGGACTTCGAATCTCCAAAGCACTTCTTAAACACTTCAACAAGTGAGGAAATACTAGCAAAGGTAATTGGGTGAGCATTACTGAGTCTGAGTCATAACAAAGGCTTTGAGTGAGTCATCTGCCCAAGTTACCATAGCTATACATAACACAACACTGACTTTTTCTTTGTCAAGTGGACAAACTATTATAGTATCTAACATTCTCAATAGCAACATTTTTTTCCCATTGCTCATTTTACAATACTCTCAGTTGTTTAAGTTTATGTCTTATATTCTCCAGACTAAGTCTCTTTGGAACAGAAACCACTGTTACAAGGATAGGCAACAGATCACTGGTGTATTTTAAAATAAGAAATGCAAAGGCATTGTAGAGATTTTTTTTTTCATGATAGCCTAGTGGTAAAAAATTTTAATACAAAACCTTTTGTCTTCAAAGGGATCTGGAAAAACAGTGAGTATTCAAGGCAATAGCAAATGTCAGATGTCTATTAAGTTAGCTCGGTTTTCCAGTTTCTCTTTTCTTTCCCTCAGAATTCCTTTCCTCACTGCTGACTTCACCAGAAAAATAACAGCTTCAAATGTATCCCTAAGCTAAAACCCATCAAATGATTGACAAAAATCTTAGCTAACTTGAAAAGTGACTTATATAAAACCTGGTTTGCTATTTGGGGACAGATTACACTCTCAGTAAATGAACATATATATATATATATTTTTTCTCCATTGATCCAATTTCAGCAGCAAGAGCTGAAATTCGTCAGATGTGAAACTTTCTTATGTAGCTAAATATCTTTTGTGCTATGATAGGTCATACATGAGCATGTTTTTTATTCATTTGTGATTTTATCAAAGCTCATATATTTTAAAAAATATCTTGGGGTTTCCAAGTGAAGTTCATAGGACATATTTTCCTGCTATGTGCTCTTTCAAAAAGGTATTAGGGCTAATCTAGATCCCCACATACCATCTTCCTGTGTTTCATTAACTGATCAATCTCCTTCTGAAGGTAACAAGAACTTCAATGTTGCAAATGAACATACTCCCAAGTGCTTGAAGCCAAGAAGACACAGTGAGTGAAACTGAAAGTAATAACCTGAGTATATCTGCTGTTTCTACTTGTTTCTAAATTCTTATTAGGCTCTGTGTTAGCAAATGAGTTTTTGGTGCACATAACATGGAGTTGATCCTCATCTTGTATCACCAATCTGGCAATGTCTGTGGTTAAAATCCTGAGACACTTCTATGGGGTTGGTAGGTAGCTGCTGCTGTGGACCCTGTCTTCTCCTTCTCTGGCCCCACCACAAAACCATTTATTCTATCAGCTCAGCAACCATTAATGCCTTTGCACAAATGATTTCTCAGGCTCTGCTCCTGAAATATGATTAGCATCTATTCTGGTTGGTTGTTACACATGCCACAAATATATTTTAAAACTCATCCTAGCTTATCATGTGTATGGGAAGCAATGGGGTCGGGCTGCCCTAGTTGAATTTTTCCTTCTGCTATTTACTGCTGTTTGGCTTTGGACTCATTGTTTAACTGCTCTGTGCCATACTTACCTTCTCTATAAAATAGAAACAGTAACAAACATTAGCTCACAGGGGGTTATGCACACGAAATGCCACAGGTGTATATGAAGTGCTTAGAATAGTGCCTATCAGTAAGTGCCCCACATTGTTGTTATCTTTGCTGCCCAGAATACAAATAGAACTCACATTTCTTAACTATAAATTTAAAAGTTTTCTGCTAAATAATATAAAAAAAAAAGCTGGTGATATAATAAGGTACTAGACTCTGGCAACAGTTTGAGTGAGAAATGAACCCATTTTCGATTTTTATTGACTTAAAAATATGTTTCCTTTGGGAGTATTTCATGCTGATTTTCATTATTTACAAAGATGTTATGTAAATAGAAAAACTAGAGTTATAAGTTGCATACTCCATGCCAAGCAGAATTTAAATTTGTCAAAAGGGGAAAGCCAGACAGCACCTCCCTGCTGTGCAGCCCTGACTTTCAGAAGGACAATTTGAACAATTCTACCTACAAATTGTGCCTCCTTGGCCTGACCAACAGTGGCTTTTCTGTCCAGGTGGAAGTGGGGTGGAGCACTTGGTGAAGGGACCACACAAGGGTGAGTTGTCAAGGAACCAACTTTATTCTCTCAGTTGTATTTACATCTGCGGCAGCTGCCCTCTCCCTGAGGACTGAAGACATGTGGATCTAGGACCTCGTCAGTCAAACTTAGCAGTTCATTTAAAAAATAGCTCCTGTATTCAGTAGAACTACCACATCCTATTACTTTCCGGGTATGTGTGTATGGGGAGGTAGTTGTTGAAAAGTGGGGATAAGCGGAGGAGGATGAAGGGAGATGCCAGCTAATCCAATTAAGTGACCTTTCTTCTTGTGAATTATCACCTTCCTTTTGTCTCCACTTTCTGTGGAGAGAGCATGGCAAGAATGAGCAATAGCAGTAATTGTAGGAGTAGCGACACTACTACGTTGGCAGAGGTAACGGACGGTGATTCACTCCTCCATTCCTGGACTCTGCATCATAAAATTATTTTAAATTAGCTGATGAAAAAAATCAACAGGGTGGGCAACCACAGCTTGGTGTCAGTCCTGGAAGGAGCCACACATGTATATTTTGTATGTGAGAAAAGAACAGAGAGGGCAAATTGCTGTTGCTCACACTTCGGAGCGTTGTTGGAACAGAAAATTGAAAAAAAAAAATTCTTTTCCTAAGGTATAGACACATTTCAACTCTATTCCTAGGTTATCTGGGTGTAATGTTTATTAATTTTTATAAATGGGTCCTCCTCTCAAAAAATAACTCTTAAAGGAAAGGATAAATGCCTGGACAGATGCTATAGTTTGAATGTGTCACCCCCAACACTTGGGTGTTGCCTGTGATGGTATTAAGATGTAGGGCCTTTAAGAGGTGATCAGGCCATGCAGGATTAGGGCCGCTATAAAAGGGGCTTCACCCTGTCTTTGGCTTGCTTGTTCTTCCACCCCTCTGCCATAGAGCATATAGAGTTACTTGATCTTGCCCTCTGCATTTCACCACAAAAGGACGCATCAAGAGTCTCTCCCCAGATGTCAGAACCTTAATCTGGGACCTCCCTGTCTCCAGAACTGCAAGAAATAGACTTATGGTCTTTATTAGTCTCAGATATTCTATTACAGCAGCAGTAACAGAGTAAGGTGAGAGAAAAATGTGATTCATTAATGTCATGATCAAAATTGCCTATTTAGTAAATGTGAGTTTTTTAAGTAAAGAAAAGAGAGAAAAGTGAATGATGTGTGAACACACAATGGTTAGAAGACTCGGCAAATACTGCTGCATGATTCGTGAACGCACGTGTACAGCTCTGAGCATGGTGTGCTTTAAATAAGGAAATGTGTAGCAAAATCTATTTCTGCTCTTCAGGACACACAAGATTTTTTCACAACCAGGACTGGATTAAAATTTTCAGTAACCAAAGTATTAAAAACCATTACAGAGGTTTCTGTCTCTACCCTCCCATATGTAATACAGCCCACCCCCCCCAAAACTACGTAATCTGTAAGATGTGTGTGAGAAAGTTATATATAAAATAAAAAGAAAGTTTGACAAAATTCTACCCCCCACACCTCATTTACCTACAATATCTTTTCTGGAAATATCAATAATAAAGCATCTCAGGTTTCTTAATTTTTGTGAACTTTTTCTACAGCAATAAAGGTACTCAGTTTCTTAGTTAGATGGTTTAGTGTTTTCATTTGTGAAAACATGAAATAATTTTTTATCCCATATACTTTACTGCCCTTGTGATCAATCTTAGCCTTCACTTCTGATTCACAACACTCCGTGTGAAGGAGAAGCTTTTAGAAGTGATCGCTTCTAACTTGCTTCTACAGTTTGTCTTGCTCTCTTTCCAAGCAATTACAACGTCTTACCTGACAGATAGAATGATTATCTATTTATGACACTTTCCTGCTTACAACTCCTAAATACCTTCTTGTTTGTGGTGTTGGTGGGACGATGATAAGACAACCGCAAATACTCATGGAGCATTGCTTTTTGTCAGGTTCTAAGTGCTTCATCTGTATGAACTGATGTGATGGTGAGTAGAATTCTACAAGGTAAGTACAACTATCATCTCTGATTTACAGTTGCAGAAGTTGGAGGAATCAAATAACTCAACTAAGATCACAAAAATACCAAAATAGCAGAGACAGGATTTTAATTTAGGCTTCAGTTTTAAACTATACGTAGAATCTAAATTTCTTATTTTTGAGCAGAAGAGAATGATGATAAGAGCTCTTCAAAGCAGCATCAGGAGCTAAAAAGCCATGCAACAATGCCCACAAAACTGTTCACAGAAATCTTTATTTTCAATTTGTAATTCTATACTTGGAGGAATTATTGATTAAGTGTGATAGTTAGAATAAAAGATGTTTCAGACATTCAAGTCTCAAAACAATAGGTACCTTTTATGGCCCTTTTCTCAGGAAGTTACTGCTATAGTATATGATCTACAAAAGTAGTGAGTAATTCAAAGTAGAGATGGATACTGAATCCCAGAATCAGAGCAACAGAGCAACCAATAGAGCAAAGACATGAAGAGATGTCCCAAATGTCAGTAAGATAAGTGTGTTGATGGCAGCTCTGCTACAGTTCCAGAGGACAATCTACATAGGACCAGAAACCTGGGGGAGGGAGGCTTCAGAGAAAAAGGAAAAGACACTGAAAAATGATAGGAAAAATTTGACCAGGTGAAACACTGGAGTGATAGACATTTTAAAAAGTAGTCAGAGCTCGTCAACGGATTCACAAACTACCAAGCAAATAAAAAAGAAAAATTAGAAAAGCAATTATTTACTCCAGCAAAACAAAAAATGCAGCACAAAAATGGAAATGTAATCAAAATATCCTACTTTATTTATTAGTACAGAATATGTTCATGATTATAATGGTGAAATCACTGAATATGGATTTCACAAATTATGATTTAACAAAATTGGGAAAGTAACAGTTCTTATGAAGAACCTCATTCATCATAATAGGAAGTTAGTAGATAATGTCTAAAGTTTATTAATCTGGAAAATGGCATTAGACACACATTATTTAGAATAAACAGGTAAGCACCAAAATAAACAAAGTGTTCAAAATTGTTGATTCTGCAAACAAGTTGGAGAAGGAGAGATTGTTATTTTCAGTATAAGTCTGATAGGTCTATTGGAATTTTTGAACAATACATATGCATTCGTTTGACAAAAATAATTTACGGTTAGCACTTTCAACATTTGTCATGGTACATATGAAATCCAACATTTTTGATATAAATCCACCACTATTCATAATTGATAAAATAATAGCTGCCATTAGTGTTTTGTCTCTGACAAACACTCAGACAGGGGCTTTATATACAATATCCTATTTAATTATGGCCCAGTCCTATGCAGTAGATATTCTTCTTCCCATTTTATGTACAAACCCCCCTAAGGTCCAGAGAGGTGGAGGAACTTGTCCAGGGTTATACAGGATTTCTAAACACCAGATTTGGGCTTGAAGCTGTCTGACTTTCAATATGTTTGTTTCTCCCCCTCTTTTAGTTGGCCTACTCAAATTATATGTCACAATAATGTGCAAATAGCTTCCATTTAAGATTACAATGTTTGGGACAAATTTAGAAAAGTTTTCCCTTAGAAGTTTGTCTAAGAACCCTACTTCTCCCCTCCACCATTTTGTGAAATATGGTGAATTGTGAATACCAAATGTCATTCTATTTTCTTTGTCAGGATAAAATTCCTTTTCATTTTCATAAAGAGCAGTCATTCCAAAATCTAGATGTTAGAGTTTTCTAAATTCAGAAACTAATGCTGTAACTCAAATTTGCCATTTTTGTAATCCCTGGATGTCTGACAAGTTTTGACTGAAATACCTAAGATGAAATTGCAAAAATGAAAAAATCATCTTTATCATTAAACATAAATTATGTAAAGAGTGTCTCTCCAGCTATATTTTCAGCATGGTTTATATTGGTTCATTGCGTTTATTACTATGTTATATTTTGTTGCACTGATTTGTTTTTGCCTCTATTCCATTAGAACGTAAGTTCCAGGAAAGTAAGAACTTCATCTGTCTTGCTACTCCCCAGGGCGTAGAATATGAGTGCTGTTTACAAAGTGTCCAGCCATGGACGTATGTGTCTATTTTTTGTATTACGTGGCTGGATAGTTTCCGGAGAGCTCTGGTAGAGTGACATTGCATGATTATTAAAAGTGTTTTGTCTTTTAAATTAAAAAAATATTATTTTAGAACAAATATAATACTATGAAATTACTGTTAAGATAGTATAGAGGTCTTATATACTTACACCTTGTTTCTTCTATTAGTAACATTTTTCATTTGTATGATACATTTGTCATGATTAATCAATCAATATTGATATTTTGTCATTACTAAAAACCATACATTTTCTGTTCTGGGATCTCATCCAGAATACCGTATTACATTTAGTCATCAGATCTCCTTAGGCTCTTTTTGGTTGTGAAAGTTTCTCAGAATTTCGTTGTTTTTAATGGCCCTGATAGTTTTGAAAAATACTAGTGAGGTATTTGGTAGAAGTCCCCAAACTGAATTTTATCTGATTTTTTAATGATAAGATTGAGGTTATCACTTTTCTATAAGAAGTCCATAGAGGTAAGTACCACCTTCCCACATCACATCTAGGGTACATAATATACTCTAGAAGTGACCTTTTACTAAAGTTGTATCACATGGCTGAGGCAGTGTTTGCCAGGTTTTCTGCTATTTTTTCCCCTCAATTTCTATAATCCTTTGGAAAGAAATTCACTATGTGCAGCTCACACCTGGAGTTACTCTCTACCACTTTAAGCGTGGACTATCTAAATAAATTATTTGGAATTCTTCTGCAAAGATTTGTCTACTCTCCCTTATTTATTGCATCATTGCCTATATCAGTATGGACTTGTGAACATTTATTTAATACTTTCAGTGTTAATCCATCACTCACTTATTTTGTTGCTCAATTGTTTGAGCTATGCCTATCAGGGAATCCTTTAGTTGATTCTGTATCCCTTTAACATACTAAAATATCATTGTGGTTTCATTTTTTTTTCCTATCTTTTTCCTTCCTACTTCCCTCCTCTTTTCTTTCATTCTTTGTAATACTTTATTTTTATCACACGGTGATTGAGGCTTACCTTGCATATTTCTTACCCTAGTCAAGAGTTGGAAAAAACCAAAATTCACAATCTTTGATGAGTTTATTTTGGTTCTTGAAGTATGTAAAATGCTTTCATTGTATCTGAATTCTTATGTAATTTGATTTTAAAGAATCTCATGCTCTATCACATCTCACTGGTAGCGTGCAGCATTCAAGCATCTATGTTTAAGTATAAGAGAAATACGATTGCAATGAGCATCATTTAAACATCCAAATCTTAGTTAATTTAGAATACTACAACAAATGTAGTTGTAGGTTTTTGAAGTTAGAATTTTCAAATATTTTTTCTACAGATTATTTACTTACAGATTTAGCATATGCACAAGTTCCCTGGCAGTTTTTTCTTCTTTAATGAGACCTAACAGTGGGGCTGAAATATTATTAGAAGACTCTCTGAGCTGGTCAAACTGCATATTGCTAAAAAATAAAAGGACGAATGTGCCATTTTAAAACACTATTAGTAAATGAAAGGCAGCGTAAGTCAAATATTTTTGGAATCAA
>NW_003852432.1:12677059-12696049 GCF_000181295.1 Otolemur garnettii | reverse complement strand
ATCTTGCATTAAATTGTTTTCATACAACCTTAGTATCATTCATTCATTCCTCAGTATCCATTGTGGATCAGGTTCAAAAACTCCGTGGACAATAAAACCTCTAGGTGCTCAAGGACCTGTACAAAATGGCCCAGTATTTGCATAAATCTGTGCCCAGTTTCATTTTTTATACTTAAAATAAACTCTAGATTACTTATAACACCTAATAAAATGAATACTCCTATGCAAAATATAGTTGTTATATGCTATTGTTTCATTTGTATTTTTTATTGATGTATTGGTTTAAAAACTTTTCTTTCTAAATATTTTCCGTGTATAGTTGGTTGAATTCACAGATGCAGAATCCATGGAAGCAGAAACCACAGATACTGAGGGTATTGTATTAAAACATTATATTTATCTTGACTATGAGATTTTGGCATTCTGTGGGCTTTTGCACCTAAAATAAAGGCCTCATAGTCCTTGGTCTTGCCTGTGGTCCTGCCCTTAATTCAAGTGGTTCTTTGAATATTAGCTTCCAGACAGCGGTTAAGGCTCTGTACAGATTAAAATTATCTCAGATTATAAAGTCATATTACAAGGAGGGAGAACCTTGTTTAAAGACTAATTGGCTTTTAAGGGCATCTAAAGCACATTTTAAAAAATTTGAAGTTTCATTTTCTGAAAATACGATAGAAGTGTATACATTTCTTAGCAAAGGAGAGTGGGGTGGTCATAGTCTCCAGATCCTAGTGATGTACAAGGGAAGTGAGAACCGTACAGAAAGTGCACTACACAGATTAGGAAGAGTTTTATTGTGATTGTTGGAAAGTCAGGGGTGAAATTAAAAATCCAATCAGATTTGAATATTTCAGATGCAATATTCAAGCCAGGGACAACTCTGCTTTTCAATAGAAGTTTCCACATCTTTAGAATAATTGGATAATTTTAATAATCATACGTTTTATCTGTTAATGATTAGTTTTGGTGACTAAATTGGTAAGAAAAAGTAAGCTATTTACTCAACTTTAAGATCCCTGGTGAATAACTCAGAAGAAAGAGTATTGCTGTTCCCCTGGCATAATGTGCTGGAGCACTAAGTCATGTTTGCTATCTTTTTTCTAGATTTCCTTCTGTCCTTACCGGTAATATCATTCAGTATTGGAAAAAATATTCCAACATTAAATTCTCAGTCACATAAATGCGTTTTCATAATTATAAGTTGTTTATCTTTTATTAAACCAAATATAAAATGAATTAAAGAGAACATTGTAATGACCCTATTAAAGTTTCAATTATATATTTTTTCACTCCAGATTTTCAGAGGTGGATGGACCTTTGGGATTGTCTAGTCCAGTTCTCTCATTTAATAAGGAAGAAGCTAAGAGAAGTGAGTGACTTATCCGAGGTCACAAAGCTAATTAATTGTGGAATCTATATTAAAACCTAAGTCCTCTGGGCACAAATCCATAAAATCCAGGGGTAGGGTGAATGCAGGGCAGTGTTAAGAATATGTCCAATCTAAAATCACTCATTCTTTTTACTTTTTACTTTTTCAATTAAATTTTTCAGGTATAATTTACTTATACTAGGTTGGACAATCAATGTTTGGCAAAGGTATACCCTTAGATTCGGAAGAGTCCTAGCTCTAACAAAATTCCCTTGTATCTCTCTGAAGTCTATTCTCATTTCCCATTTCTGAGTGTAGGCAATAGCTGATCAATGTTTTTTGTCATTATACATTAGGTCTGTTTGTTATGGAATTACAAATAAATAGGTTTCCATGGTATAGATCATTTTGTGCCTGAATTCATTAGTTCAGTGTCATAGTTTTTAGATTCTTCAAGTCTTTGGCTGAGCTGACTTCCATTGGACTATATAACCATATAGTCCAGCCATTCACCTTCTAGAGCTTGAGCTCTTCCTATCCTTTGTTTATTGTAACTTTCAATAAACATGAGTTTGTCTTTTTTTTTTTTTTTTGGAAATACAATTTTATTTTTTCTGGTATAAACAAATTAGAGTAGAATCATTGAGTCATGTGAATACATATTTAACTTGATTAGAAAATGGTAAACAGTTTTATATAGTACTACATTCCATTTGCATTCTCCTATATATATCATATATATGAGATATATATGTGTGTATATATATATACATATGGTATATGCTATAAAATAAATTCTATGATCTTGGTGATATAAGAAAGTTTCAATTGTTCCATATCCTGTAATTATCCTTCTATTAATTAAATTGCCACACATTTTAATTTTAGTCATTTTTAGTGCATGTGGATTTTTATTTGTCTTTTTCACAATTGTTTTTGATTTTCTAGGTACGTTTCAGATGAGTATGCATTTTAGAATTGGATGTCCACCAAAAACCATATGAGATTTTTATTGGCATTGCATACGATCTATGACGATTTTGAAGAAAATATACCCACATGCATGGTATTAAAAATTTATTTATAAGGACAAATTTTACTTTTCCTATTTTTTGTTATCTTTTTAAATAGACTTTATTTTTTAAAGCAGTTTTAGGTTTACAGCAAAAGTGAACAGACCATACTGAGGTACCCCTATGTTCCGGCCCCCTTTGCCCAGGGTGCACAGCCTCCCCCAAATCAATGACCCTCACCACAGTAGTTCATCTGTTACAAATGATGAACCTGCAGGGACACACCGTCCCCCGAAGTTCATGGTTTACTTAAGGGTTTACTTTTCGTGTTGTATTATGCATTCTCTGTGTATGGACAAGTACATAATGATGTGTCTCTACAGCATAGTGTCATGTAGAGTTGTTTTATTACTGAAAAATTCCTCTGTGCCCCACATGTTCACTCCTCCCTTCTCCCCAACCCCTGGAAAGTGCTACTCTTTCTACTGTCTCCATAGGCAAAGCTATCATAGTTGGAATTATATAGCTATTTTTTCAGATTGGCATGGCTTTATGTTAATTTTTCTTTCCAAAGATTCATGGCTACCATGTAGAAATACAATTGCTTTGTGTATATTATTTTTGGCCTTGTACCATGTGATTTCACTCTACTTCCTTATATGGTTCAGTAGATGGTATATAAATTTTTCATAAACCTGTGGCTATGTTTTCTCTCGATCAGAGAATGTTAAATTCATTCTTTCCAATCTACGTTTGGTTTATTTTCTTCCCATGTCACTGGCTAGGACCTAGGGTACATTATTGAATACAAGTGCTGGGAGCAGTTATTCTGAGCAGTTGTTCAAACACTTAGAGAAAAAAGTGTTCATCACAATTATTTCTGTATTAGCTATAGTTTTTTAGCTGCTTTTCAAAATTTGAGTTCTTTTATTCCCAGTTTGCTGTAAATTTTTATTATAAGTTGGTTTGTACACTTGCCATTTTTTCTAAATCTTGTGAGATGATCATATGAATTTCATTATTTTTTCAATATGGAGAGTAATATTATTGACTTTCAAATCTGAGCTTATCTTCATATTTCTGGCAATTTATTTGGCTATTACCTATCATCATTTTTATATATTGCTGACAATTTTTGAACAGTAGTTCGAAGACTCTTATGTTTTCATTTGTGATTGGCATTGCTCTGTATTTATTTTCCTGCAACTTTTTCAGCGTCCCTTTGATATCAGAGTAATACTGACTTCAACAGAAATTTCTATTTTCTGAAAGTGTTTATATAAGATTGGTATTAATTATTTTTTAAACTTTTCATAAAATTCACCAGTGAACCTAGATGGACTTAGAGCTTACATGTTGGAAGGCTTTTAATTAAAACCTCCTTCATAGATATAAAGCACTTGAAATATTCTGAAGCAATATATTTTAATTTTAGTTTTTGTAATTTGTGCCTTTCAAGAAATTTATTTCTTCTAAATTATTGAAGTATGCCTTTTGTGCAATAAATGTCTTAAGACGTTTATATTAGTAATTTATGTTTTTCTTTTAGATTGTAGCTAAATATTTTCTATTTTATTTTATTTTATTTTATTTTGAGACAGAGTGTCAAGCTGTCACCCCCTAGGTAGAGTGCCATAGTGTCACAGCTCACAGCAACCTCATACTCTTGGGCTTCTGCGATTCTCTTGTTTCAGTCTTCCAAGTAGCTGGGACTACAGGTGCCTGCCACAACGCCTGGCTATTTGTTGTTGTTGTTGTTGTTGTTGTTGCAGTTGTCATTGCTGTCTTTCTAAGCTGGCCCGAGCCAGGCTCGAACCTGCCACCCTTGGTGTGTGTGGCTGGTGCCCTGCCGACTGAGCTACAGGTGCCACCTATCAATATTAGTTTTAAATGAGCAAACTTGTTCTTTTTTTCATTGCTTTTTGTTTCCTTGATCTCTTCTATTTCTTACTTCTTTTTTACTAACTTCAGTTTTAATTTCCCCTTTTCTCTTAGATTCTTACAGTGGAAACTTAGAGTTTAATTTGAGATTGCTCTTTATTTCTAATATGGGCAATTAAAGTTACAAAGTTTTCTCTGTTCAACCTTGTCTGAATCCCATAAGTATTAATTGGTGACATGCTTCATTTTCATTTAATTCAAAATATTTTCTAATTGTACGTATTTGTGATTTTTTCTTTGATACATGATCTATTAGAAGCACATTGTTTAGATTTCTAAGATTTTGGAGATTTTTCCAGAAATTTTGTTACTGATTTCTGATTTAATTCTACTCTACTACCTTCCCTATAATTCAATCATCTGAATAAAAAGACCACAGATTTGGGTTCTCTTGGTGTATAATACGTATGCACTTGAAAAAAAATGCACCTCAGATTATTTGTTGTAGTTTTCTATTTCTCATTTGACTCAATTTGATATTGTTCATATTTTCTTTTTTTTTTTCTTTTTAAAGACATAGTCTCACTTTGTCATCCTTGGTAGAGTGCTGTGGTGTCACAGCTCACAGCAACCTCCAACCTCTTCCCTCAGCCTCCCGAGTAGCTGGGACTACAGGCTCCTGCCACAATACCTGGCTATGTTCTTCTTGCAGTTTGGCCAGGGCCAGGTTTGAACCCGCCATCCTCAGTACATGGGGCCAGTGCCCTACTCACTGAGCCACAAGTGCTGCCCTGTTCATATTTCCTATAGTCTTATTTTCTCTCTATTGGCTCTATTATTTAACGTGTAAGTAGTTTAACCTAACTGTGAATTCATCTCCTTTCAGTTCGGTCAGTTTTTGCCTTACATATTTTGAGGTTTGGTTAGGGGGTGCATGCTGACTTTTTTACTATGTCCTTGTGATGAATTAATGCTTTTAATTATCTGCAAGTTGTCTAATTATCTTTAATAATATTCCTTGCCCTTATTAGTGATTTAAAGCCTAAATCACTAATATTTAGATAATCACTCCAGCTTTCTTATATACAATTTGGCAAAGCAGACAACAACATACACTGTGGAAAAGAATCCCCATTCAACAAATGGTACTGGGAAAATGGGATAGCCACATATAGAAGACTGAAAAAGATTTGCACCTCTCACCAATCCCAAAAATTAATTATCAAAATATGGGACCTGATTAAATTTAAAAAACTTCTGCCCAGGCAAGGAAACAATAGAGTGAATAGACAAACTACAGAATGGAAGAACTCAAGAAAATCATCTAGAAAAAATTCAGGCTTGGCGCCTGTGGCTCAAGCGGCTAAGGTGCCAGCCACATACACCTAAGGTGGCGGGTTCGAATCCCCAGCCCAGGCCCACCAAACAACAATGATGGCTGCAACCAAAAAAAAATCAAAAAATAAATATTCAGTTGGCCGGGCATTGTGGCGGTCCCCTTTAGTCCCAGCTACTTGGGAGGCTGAGGCAGGAGACTCGTTTGAGCCCAGGAGTTGGAGGTTGCTGTGAGCTGCGATGCCATGGCACTCTACCCAGGGGGATAGCTTGAGGCTCTGTCTCAAAAAAAAAAAAAAAAAAAAAAATGGCCGGGCATTGTGGCGGTCACCTGTAGTCCCAGCTACTTGGGAGGCTGAGGCAGGAGACTCGTTTGAGCCCAGGAGTTGGAGGTTGCTGTGAGCTGCGATGCCATGGCACTCTACCCAGGGGGATAGCTTGAGGCTCTGTCTCAAAAAAAAAAAGAAAAAATTCAAACAACACCCTAAAAAAGTGGGCAAAATACATGAACAGAAGCTTTTCAAAAGAAAATAGACTAATGGTCATCAAACATATGAAAAATAATCAACATCTCTAATCATCAGGGAAATGCAAATCAAAACCAGAAAGAGGTATGACTTAACTCCAGTGAAAATGGCTTTTATAAAAAAAAAAAATCCCCAAACAATGGATGTTGGCATGGATGTGGAGAAAAAGGGACACTCTTACACTGTTGGTGGGACTGCAAACTAGTAAACCTCTATGAAAAGTCATATGGAGATACCTCAAAGTACTAAAAGTTGACCTACTATTTGATCCAGCAATCCCACTACTGGGTAATTTATCTAAAGGAAAACAAGTCATTTTATCAAAAAGATACATGCACTTGAATGTTTGTTGTGGCACAATTTATAATCTCAAAGATATAGGTTCAACCCAAGAGCCCATCAATTCATGAGTAGATTAATACAATATGGTATGTCCGCCATGGAATAATACTCAGCCATAAAAAATGATGAACTAATACCTTTGTAATAACTTGGATAGAACTGTAGACCATTCTTCTAAGTGAAGTATCACAAGAGTGTAAAAACAAATACCCACATGAGCTCCGCATTAAATTGGAATTAACCAACAAACACCCATGTGCACATTTGAAGGTAAAACTCAAGCAAGCAGGTGATATGGGGTGGGGGGAGGGGTAAATTCATGTCTAATGGCTACAGTGCACACTATCTGGGTGATGAGTGTGCTTATAACACAAACTGTACACAAGCAATGAATGTAACCAAAACTTTTGTACCCCTGTAATATTCTAAAATAAAAACATAAAATAAATAAAAATAAAGAATTAGTTTTGAAAATATATTCACATGGTATATCTTTTTCATCCTTTTACATTTTTCTTTATGTATTTTTGCAGACAGCATACTATTGAATATTTCCTTCTCCAGTATGGTAATTTCTGCCCTTTAATGGCAGTTTTTAAACCATATATGTACATTCAATCTAATTTTCTTATTGCCATTAATTCTTCCATTATAATAGTAATTTTCTATTTTCTCATTTGTCCTCTGTTCAATTTTTCTCTTTTCCTTTTATTTTTTGATTTAGTATATTTTAATATTCTATCATATCCACTAAACTGACTTATTGGTTTTTTTTTTCTCCTTTATTTTGGTTGTGATGGTTGTTCTAGAATATCAGTTAGTCTGCTTTCAAATGATATTGTACCACTCATGTCGTTTATGGAAGTTTATCTCCATTTCTCTTATTGTTGTCATATGTAAACTTTTTTTTTTGTTTTTGTTTTTATAATTAAATGATAGCTGTGTACATTAGTGCAATCATGGGGTACAGTGTGGTGTTTTCATATACGATTTGAAATATTTTCATCAAACTGGTTAACATAGACTTTATGTCAATTTTCTTAGTTATTGTGTTAAGATGTTTATATTCTACTTTTAGAAAGATTCACTTGTACCCTTGTAAGACAAACCATAGAGGTGATCCCTCCAATCACGCTCCCTCCACTCATCCACCCCTCCCCCCTCCCTAAATTCTTAGGCTGTAATTAGGTTATAGCTTTCATATAAAAACTATAAACTAGTTTCATAGTAGGGCTGTGTACATTGGATATTTTTTCTTCCACTCTTGTGATACTTTGCTAAGAAGAACATTTTCCAGCTCCATCCATGTAAACATGAAGGAGGTAAAGTATCCATCTTTCTTTAGGGCTGCATGATATTCCATAGTGTAGATATACCACCATTTATTGATCTGTTCATGGATCGATGGACACTTGGGCTTCTTCTATGACCTGGTAATTGTGAATTGGGCTGCAATAAACATTCTGATACAAATATTTGTTGTAATGTGATTTTTGGTCATCTGGGTAAATGCCCAATAAAGGAACTGCAGGATCAAATGGCAGGTAAATAGTTCTCTAAGTGTTCTCCAGATGTCTTTCCAAACAGAACGTATTAGTTTGCACTCCCACTAGCAGTGTAGAAGTGTTCCCTTTTCTGCACATCCTCACTAGATATGTAAATTTCTTATCATACTTTTAAATCCACTTACGTGTTATAACTAAATCTTTTGGGCATTTGATTTAGAAAGTCCAAAAGCATGGTACCAGCATCTGGCAAAGGACATATCTGGAGAGAGGGTGAAAGATGAAACAAATGCACAAGACAGAAATGAAAGAGGGACCTGAATTCCCATGATAGCTAACCCTTTCCATCTATAATAGCACTCATCCAATCATCCAATCACAAGGGCAGAAACCTCAGAACTCTATCATCTCCCAAAAGCCCTGCCTCTTAATATGGCCATGATGACAACCAAGTTTCCAGCACATAAACTTCTGCAGGAAATATTCAAACCATGGAATTCTACCCATCCTCTCTCCTCAAATTTATGCTGTTCTCTCATGAAAAATACATTTATTCCATTTTAATGATCTTGAAAGGCTTAACTTATTCCAGAACCAATTCAAAAGTCCAAAATCCACAGTATTATCCAAACCAGGTCAGATAATGATAAGACTCAAACCATGATTCTTCCTATGACAAATTTCCGCATTGGTGTACCTATGAAATATCTACTTCTACAACACAGTGGTGGAACAGGTACAGGATAGACATCCCCATTTCAAAAAGAAGAAATAGCAAAACAAGAAGGTTCTAAATAAATCCAAAACACATAAGGGAACACAGCATTAAGTCTTAAATGTAAAGAGCTATCTCCTTTGACTCCATTTCTGCACCCTGGATGCACTGGGGTAAGAGGTGGGCCCATGGCCTTGGACAGCCTCATCTGTACAGTTTTGCTGGGCTCAGCCCATGCAGCTCTCTAGTCTGGCAGTGCAGGCTGGTAGCCCTACAATTCTGGGGTCTCAGTATCACCCTGTATCTAGGACTCCATTAGGCATTGTCTCTTAAAGGTCCCACTTCTTAATACTGTTAAAATAGCAATTAAATTCCCAATACGTGAATTTGGGGGACATATTTTAGCCATAGCACCAGAATATCATACTGTGTTCTGTTGTCACCATCCTGTCTCTGTAGCCTCTTCTAAGCTGTGACATGTCTCAAGCTTTCCTTGCTTTGCGGGACTTTGACAGTTTTGAAGAGTGCAGATAATGTATTTGATAGGATATTCTTCAATTTTTGTTTATCTGTTTATTTCTCCCCCCATAATTGTATCAGGGTTGTAGCTTTGGGGCAAAAAAAACAAAACAAAACAAAACAAACAAACAAAAAAACTACAGAAGCGACCACCCTTCTCATCCTATCTTATCAGAGATACGTATTATCTACACGACATTCCTAATGATGTATGGGTATAGGGTTTGCTGGGCTTTCCCACTGAAAAGTTACTGTATTTCTCTTTCCCTTCCTTGATTTTTTAGAGTTGCCTTACCAAGACTAGCGTACACTCACAGTCAGGAGAGCATTCAAACAAATTATTTGGAATTCTTGTGCAAGAAAGGTTTTTCTCACATCCTTATTTATTTTTATTATTTATACTATTACAGTCTCTTATACTTACTTTCATATTTTGGGCTATGAAAAAACTACATCTTAAATTTCGTTGCCAAATCATCTCAGTTTTGGCAATGAAGAATATTCTCAGGTTCATTTCTGGGTCTCTTCAACATGCCCCATTGCTTTATATTTCAAGAATTTCCTCACTTTCTGGTACTGCAAGATGCTCCAGGCTCATTTCATATTTTCTTTCCCCCAGCCCTAGGAATGGCCATTTTCTCAAAGAGCTCTGGTTTCTTTTAATAAAAAATGTTATTTAGAAAGCAAAATTTAGGTTCTAGGATGTTCATTTTTGTCAGCTTTCCCCCCATCTGTTTCAGTTTAAATAGTTTCTATTGCCATGCTTCTAAAATGACTGACATTTTATTTTTCATTGTTGAATATGCAGCCAAGGACGGCAAGGATATAGTTAGATTTTCATTAAACTTATTATGTTTTGTTTCTGATAGATCTCCCCTTTTCTCACTAATATGTTCATATATTCCTTTAAAACCATTTTATACTATTTGTCTTAAACTTCTTTTTACTGATTCCCTTGTGTCTGTCATTCTAGGTCTCTTTCTGATGCTATCCTTTTTCTGTTTCTGTACGCCTTTCTTCTCTTGTCTTACCAATAGTTCAGCATTAGAGGCTGTACATTGTGGACGCCGTGTCATGGAATGAATGGATTATGTTTACTTGTTTTGGCAGGCAGGTAAGCTGGTTGCAGACCAGCTTGTTCATTTCTTGTCTTTGACTTTTTAAAATGGGTCCAGTATGTAACCTCTACTTTGGGGCTTTTTTACTACTAAGCCATTCTTTTGTGCTAACTCTTCTAAAGTGATCAAAGACATCTTCACGTTGCCTGGTCAGAACTTAAATAGTCCCCAGTCCTATTTGTTCTAAAAACTGGTTAGCTTATCAATTCACTGATTAGCTGTTCCTTCCCCTTGCCTGGCTTTCTGTAGTCTCTGGTCATATGTATATCTTAGTATTCAGATGAAGACCCAAACACCACCCCCTACACACACACACAGATTTCTAGAACACCCCCTTTTTTGGGGCATAGTTTTCACTTTTGTAATTTTTCTCCATAAATTCTAACCTCATTAGACTCCTCATTAGACAAATCTAATTCTGTTTCCTCAACTTAGCAATATTACTGTGCTATTTGGGGTTTCCTTCTCTACATTCATGTCTAGAAAATCAGAATCTTTATAAGGGTCACCCCATTTTTTTTCTTTTCTTTCATAGTTAATAATCCTGTTTGGCCTTTTTCCCAACTTCTGATAATAGCTATTTATTTATTTACTTTTTTAGATATCTGTGGCTGGAAAGAACCTAGCTCCCAATATACCATCAAGGTCAGAACGATGTTTCTAGGGAAAAAATGCAGTTTTATTTAAACATTCTTATGGTGCTTTTAGGAGTTTCCCATTATTACAAATGCCATTTGTCTATATGTAGGCAAATAGATGAATGTGAAGATAGACTGTGTTTAACAACTATAAAAGGAAACACAATTGCACGTACAGCTTTCTTTGGGTTTCCTTTTCAAATGAATACTTTCAAAAGGATACATTTTACCTAGTGTCCTTTAATTATTTGATGCAAAAAATGGGTAAGTGTAAGTCTATAACTTATATAAGGTTTTAAAAAAATGTTCAAGTAAACCAATGGCTTAAAGCAAAATAATCAGCCCACTCTACACACACACACATGCACGCACACACACACACACAGATTTTTTTTTTTCTTGTTAAACTGTCAGGTTTCTTTTTTTCTTTTTCAAGACCTAGTTATTTGTTAGGTAAAACTGAATGCCAACACCTTTTAAAACTTGATATTTTAAGCTGAAAAGTTAAGCTGTGGGAGTTTGGGAAACTTGCTTTAGAAATATAATTGCTTTCAAAAACATTTTCTGGGACTTGAATGTCACCAAAGGAATAAAAAATGAGGCGAAAAAGTAGACTATAATCCTGAAAGCATTTGGAAGAGAAAAAAATTTTTTGCTGGTTTCATGATATTAAATACCCTGCTTCCTTTGCTTAAATCTTGGCATCTTTTTCCCCCCTTTTTGTTTGTTGGGTATCATTAAATAAGAACCACAATTTTAACTATTGGCATTCACAACAAAAGGAAAATATTTGAATCCTGTTTGGTGATAGTTTAATTGATTCTATGCCTGTCCTTTAGCACACACTGGAATGGCAGGTAAGTCTGGCCTGTTAAATGCTGATGTAGTGTCAGGGGATTCTTGATCCAATTTTTCACTAGAACATAGTCTCTCATCTTAGTCTGACATTCTACTCCACTCGCCACTGTCAATGTCAGAGGAAGTGTCATTATTTGAACAATAGCATCTTCCAGAAGAAAGGACACCATGTTTACTTTTAAGAATGTCAGCCGTTGTACATTCA
Organism: Otolemur garnettii; assembly: GCF_000181295.1. Taxonomy (NCBI): domain Eukaryota; kingdom Metazoa; phylum Chordata; class Mammalia; order Primates; family Galagidae; genus Otolemur; species Otolemur garnettii. Next base: position 12,684,024 of record NW_003852432.1, on the reverse strand, counting down.
GAAGCATTTTCTGGGGTTAGCAGAAACATATTTGACCGGACTAAAAGCAAAACTCCTTTCCATGCTGAAAGTCATAGATTCCAGACTGGAAGGACCTTTAAAAATGCTAACCAGCCGAATCTCCTGCTTTCTGGTAAAAGACAAAGAGATTTTCTTTTCCCTAGATTTTTAATGATTTCCGTGAAGCGCAGTGTGCAATTATTTTAATTATTTTTGAGGATTCAATAATTCTAATCCTGTTTGTCATACTTCTGTTTGTGATATGCATTGCATCAAAAGAATATTTGTTGGAAAATATACATTCAATTGCTTTGAACTCTAACCAGTAAAATAGTATGCACAAATTTCACTCTTATGAAGTAGTCAGTAGTCGTTTATGTAGTTGGTAATTTTCTACTGCAAGAATGTCAAATATTTTCTGTAAAGGGCCAATTTCTGTTGTATTGCTAGTCACGAGGTCTCTACTGTAATTTCATAACTCTATCATTGTGGCATGAAAGCAGCCATAGATACTGTGGAAATAACTGGATCTGACTGTGTTCCAGAAAGTTTATTTACAAAAGCAGACTATGGCCAGGATCTGAGGGTAGCAGTTTGCTGACCCCTATGCTACTTCTTGGACAAATCTACTGTTGGGAAAGAAGTCACAATTGTGTGGTCTTTTGACCCCCACACTGTTGCATAAGAATGTGTCTCGAGCCTAGAACATTTCCTTACAAAGAGATAAAGATGGCTGCCTGGGCTAGGCATATCTCTTATTTGTGAATATATTTCCTTTCTCCAGACTTGTTGTCTACTTCTTTGTTCTGCTTAAGTGTATGCCTCATATGGTACCTGGCCAACGTGCTGTAATATCTGCCTCCTTGGGGAGGGAACTAGGTCATTTGCCTTTAGCAAAAAAAGGGGATAGTGCAGACCATCTCCCTTCGGGGGCTGCTGGGCAAGACCTGCTGGCCATGGGACCAGCAGTGATGCTCATCTCACTCTGCTTCTTCCCTGTGTGAGTAAAGTGTTGTCCTATCCAGCACCTGTGCAAACTGTGTCTTTTTTGACAACCCTGATACTGAAAACCACGAAATAGGTAGACATGTTGGGACCGCTGCTGCTGGTGGCAGACTTTGTTATGCTATTTCCTCTGTGTTTTGGGACTCAGCCCTTCTCAGAGGTGGCAATATCTACCACCTACTTAACATCTACATTTTGTTTTTCACTGTTATTTAACATCTACAGTGTTTTCTGCAAAAGTGAATTTTCCAAATGTGAAATCAGGTCAAATAATTATTTTTGGTTGAAACTTTTACTAACTATTCTTACAACATGCTAAGAGTTGATGACGTCCATCCTAGGCTAATTCCAATGGATGTTTCATTTTTCCTTGAGAATCCTGGGTTATTAGGTCAAAACGCAAAACACCTATTGTACGTTGGTAATGAAATAACTCTGGGTTACTGTACCGTGTTCCAGTGCAACACTATAATGTTAATGAGCCATTCTATTAAAACAAATCTATGTGAAATTAAAATTAATATGCAAATACACATAAAATCTAAATTTGTTAACAGAACATTGACATTTTAAGCTGATGACATTTATTAAAATATTTCTTAGAAAGTAAGCTTACTTTAATTCTGGCACAGTAAAATCTTTGCTTTTATGTCTGTGATTTCAGCTACGAGAATGTTTAAGCCAAGAAAATTTTTGTATAAGAATATTAGTGAAAAATTTGAGTAATATATTAATAATGTTTTTGTCAGAAAGTGTATGCAATTTAGATTTTTTTCTGATCTGTCTCCTCTGAGTAATGGTGAAGTTAAGTTGAAAAAAAGCATATTTTTAGATTTTGCAGTCTTGGGATTTTCATGATGTTTTAGGTTTTTTTGGTAGGTTTTCATGTAGTCTACTTGAAGTAGACTTTGTCTCTTAATCAACTTGTGAATTGAGGTGTAGTTGCAAAACTAAAATATTGAGGACATTTATTTGTAACATTGAGAAATGAAAAAAGAGTTTTGTAAATCTGTTTAGAAATACAGCTAGATGTAATTAAAACAATAATCACTTACATAATTTTTCATTTCACTTCAAATCCCCTCTCTGAATTCCCAAGTTCCTCTTCATAACATGACTTGTAGGAGTGAGTATAATTCTGATAATATCTGTGTTTTTGTTTACACAATAAAAAATAAACCTTTGATTCCTTTGTATGGAATAAAATAATGCTAATCAGTTCCTTTTGGACATGGCAAATATTCTTAGTTGAATGAGGATTAAATTACTATGTATAGTTTCTTTTCTTTTCTTTTTTTTTTTAAGAATCAGGGTCTCACTTTATTGCCCCTGGTAGAGTGCTGTGGCGTCACAGCTCACAGCAACCTTCAACTCCTGGGTTTAGGTGATTCTTTTGCCTCAGCCTCCTGAGTAGTTAGGACTACAGGTGCCCACCACGACGCCCAGTTATTTATTTGTTGCAGTTAGGCTGGGGCCAGGTTTGAACCCACCACCCTTGGTATATGGGGCTGGGGCCCTACTCACTGAGCCGTAGGCACCAAACATATGTATAGTTTCTTATAAAAACTTTGATGAAATATTAATGAGTCAGAGTTAAAACAATGGTAGGCATGAAGAAATAAAATATCTACAGCTCAAGGAATTAAGGGTGTTGTACAGTGACTATATGCAGCAACTTTAATGAATAAACAATCAGTAATTATAAAAACAAAAGAATTATATTAGTTTTTCTTTGCTCATTAAACAAACAAAAAGTTATAGTTCTGATCGTTTTGGAGAAAAAGGAATATCACTACTTGTAGTTGCATTAACTTAGGCCACTAATGGACCATTTAGAACACTGGATGAGTCAATATATTATCAGCTCCCCAGACAATATGAAAGAATTAAAAGATTTCATAAAATTAACAATGTATAATCTCCTTTTATTGGTGAGATTAGAACAAACATGTGATACCATATTTGAAATACTCAACCTTGCCAAGTCTTGACAAGAAGCATTCAATGTAATATCGAAGATAATTTAGTTAATTGGTAAAAGCTTGACTACTTCTCTTTTTATAATTCATTGGTAAATTCTTGGTAGATTTCCCATATTTTCAAAGTCGTCTTATAAAAAATATCAGCATGATAAATGTATGGGATTCAATCTCTCTTAGAGATGGCAATAGCTACCACCTCTAAATAACTATTCAATAACTATTGATTTTCATTGCTAAAATACATACATTATTACAATTCTCAGTGTGTGTATACACATATGACACCATCTCAGTACATTGCATTAGGAGAATATAATCATATGTGATACTTTCCATTTAAAAGATTGAGCCCTTTATGAAATGTCAGTTTATTTTTCATCAGAAATTCTTTATTATCTACTTTATCTTACCTTCACTTGGTAAAAGGGATAGAAATAGATTTCCTTAAATAAAAGTTAAAATAAGAATGTTCTGTGGTAATAGTATTAATCAAGTCTGGATCCCAAAGAATTAAAGCAACAGTTTTATAGAGATTTCACTCCACAACAACAAAAAATCAGTTATGTGGAATCATCTAAGGGCAAGGCTGCTCTTCCTATTTCCACCACACCACAGATCTGACCACATTCAACTTATCACAAAATACTTGACTTAGGTATAGATTTCAACTGAAAATGTTGCATGATTTAATTAAATTCAATTTTTACTTATTTACAAAGGAGAGAATTGAAAACTTGACACTTTATAACCTCTATTCCAAATTAAACGAGAATCTCTCCGAATTTTGTTCACATTGGAATGCCATCACTCTTTAGAATTGACCTGGAAAGAGCACTATTTCTTGCTTCAATAAATACTCCATGCAGTGCTCTGACAGTCCCTCAATCTTTTTGAAGGAATTTACTTCTTAAAAGATAAATTTTATTAATTATTGCAAAATCATCATTTTATCAGTAATGAGGGAAATAAAAAATCTACAGCATTCCATAGAATACAATCTTTTTTCATCCTTTGTTTTCAATTTTTCGCTTCTTTTTAGTCATTACCTGAATAGAGAGATTACTGAAAGTTACACTCATATTTAGTTAAATGTCTTTTTTAATTTTTGCAATGATTTTCTAGTTATGTTATCATTTTAATAGTTTATAATATTTATATTTTGTGGTTGAACTAAAATTTGCATAGCCTCTACTATGTTATTAAATGCTTAAATTTTGTCATTGTGACAAATGTTGCATTGTACATTTCTATGAACATAGTTTTTCAGGGTTTGAGTTATTTAGGACTTAACTAAACTTCTAGAAAAAATTACCAAGTGTGGTTAAAATGTCATATTGTCCTCCACTATCTACTCCTTCCTTATGGAAGGATTATATGTCCATGCCCTTTCTCATGTGACTTGAAGAGCTTTTAATTTGTGGGATAAAATTTCTTGCCTCATTATCAGGGTTGTTTATATGACTAGTTTAGGGCAATGAAATATGAGCTTAAGTAACAGTGTGCTAAGTCTTAGCAGAAGTATTAAATGAGATTATGTGCCTCAGGGTGGCACTTCTTTCATAGCAGAAGGTCCTAGAAAAGAGTTCTTCTCTCAGCCTGTGTCCTAGATTAAGAATGCATGTGGAATAGTCCTACAGATGGGAATAAAGCTGTAGTGTGCCCAGTAATTATATATCATTAGAAATAAATGTTATATTGTGGACCACTGTGATTTGAGTTTTGCTTATCAGTATAGCAAAGACTGACTGATAGATATGTATGATATATATATATATATATGTATGTATGTATATGTATGATATATATATATGTATGTATATATATGTAGATATATAGATATGAGATTACTAAATCAAAGTTTTTGATCAATGCTTGGCTCTTGAGAGGTATTGCTAAAATGTTTTATAAAGATGTTACACTAATGTACACTTACACTAGCAGTGTTTGTGTATATTATTTATCATGTCCATGTGTTATCATTTAGGATTCAGTTAATAAAACAAAAAGCAAACTAGGTATTTTAAAAAGAAGTAGTTTAATAGAGATAATTGATTACACAGATGATAAAGGGGAAAAAAGCACAGTGAGACAGCTGAGACAGGGATCAAACAAAGATCATCTGATCATCTCAAAAGATGCAGAAAAGGCATTAGCGACAGGAAGTAGCTGCCCCTTTCTAGAGGGATGGAAGCAACAGAGAAAAGGTTGGGAGTCAAAGGAGAGGCTCTTCAGAGCCTGAGCTGGGATTGTCAGCTTCGGCAGGTATCTCTAAGGGGATGTGATGAGGCTGATCAGGAAGTACTGAAGGAAGTGGGAGGACAAAATGATGTCCTCAGCTAATTCCAGTGGGAAAGACAGGATCACATCAGCAGTGAACAAGACAAGAATAGATAACAGTTTAAGCTTTGTTCATCTGGGCTTTTCATCCTTATGTTAAAATGATAGAATGAGGACTTCAGGGAGCGGTTCTCAATCTGTGGGTCGTGACCCACAGGAACTGTATTAAAGAGCTGTGGCATTAGGAAGGCTGAGAACCAATGATTTTAGGCATGACCAGCCTTCATATTCATAGATTACGAAGCTTTTATGCTTTTATAGAACTCTTTTTTTATTTTAAAGAGAAAGTTTCTCGCTCTGTCACCCAAGGTGGAGCAGTCATCTGATCATAACTCACAGCAAACTCGAACACTTGGGTGCAAGTGATCCTTCTGGCTCAGCTTCCCAAGTGACTATAGGCACATGCCACCTTGCCTGGCTATTTTTTTAAATTTTTTTTTGTGGGTAAGGGGTCTTACTATGTTGCCCAAGTTGGTCTTTTATATAGATGCAAAATCCTTAGTAAATTTCTCTGATAGAAAACAGAGTTCAACAGCACATCAAAAAATAAATAAAGACTCCACCATGACCAAACGGACTTCATCCTAGGGATGCAAGGATGGTTCAACATATGTAAGTCCATAAAATTGATTCACCACATAGACAGAGGCAAAAACAAAGATCAGATGATCATCTCAAAAGATGCAGAAAAGGCATTTCACAAAATTTAGCACCCTTTCACGATAAAAACTCTTAACAAAATAAGCATAGATGGACTATATCTCTTTTTTTCCTTTTATAGTCTCATAAAGTTTAATGGAAAAAAAATTTACCTTTTTTAAATTAACCTCAGTACAAAAATACAGTTGATGACTTGATAAAATGGCTACACCTAGGGCTTAAAGATTTAGGTTTCTCCAATGGTACCATGGGAAAGTGTGCTTCCAGCAGAAGCTGAGTCCAAGCACACAGCCATCCTGTGCAAACAAGGAAGCCCAAGCAGGAGAGGAGAATAGCTATTAACGCCAATATGACAATGCCACAGCCAATATTAAGGAAAGGAATATCATGTAATGAAAAATTGAAAGCGTTCCCACTTAGAACTGGAACAAGACAAAAACGCCTACTGTCATTACTTCTATTCAACCTAGTGCTGGACGTTCCAGCCAGAGGAATCAGGCAAGCAAAGGAACTTCAGGGTATCCAAGTCGGGAAAGAGGAGGTCAAGCTATTGATCTTTGCTGATGATATGAACTTATATCTAGCAAACTCCAAAGATTTCACCTAGAGACTCCTGGAATTGATGAACAAATTCTGCAAAGTCTCGGGGTACAAAATCAGTGTACACAAACCAGTAACCTTTTTATATGCCAGCAAAAGCCAAGGTAAGAATGAGATCAAAGACTCCATATGTTTTACAACAGCTACAAAGAAAATAAAATGTCTAGGAATATATTTAACCAAGGAGGTGAAAGATCTGTACAAAAAGAATTATTAATCACTGAGGAAGGACAATGTTGATAGTGAAAATAAATGGAAAAACATATTATGCTCATTGATTGGCAGAATCAACCACGTGAAAATGTCCACACTTCCCAAATGCGCTGCAAGTGTAGTGCAGTACCCATCGAAATACCAACGGCATTTTTTTTTTTTTTTTTT
>NW_003852432.1:12671717-12676516 GCF_000181295.1 Otolemur garnettii | reverse complement strand
GTTTTTTTTCCAGTCATTTTCTCTTTGCTTCTCATTTTTTAAAAGTGAACATTTAATTCGATATTGCAAAAGGAGTTGAAAATTATTAGAAACAGAAGTCTGTTAGTGATAAAAATTATATTATTAATCTTTAATTTCTTTTTTAGGGGATTTTGACCATCTGTTATGTACAGCAAAGTGAAACTAGGAATATGTCTTTAGAAGACAGAATTCTTTCTAAATTCAAGTTTAAAATGCTTAAAAGGAATTAATGGTCTTAAAGACCCAAATGAGAAACATTCAATATTAATTATATCTCATTTGAATCATGATAGTTTGACACAATAAACATTATATGTATTTATATTTTTAAAGAACGACCAACAAATTAACAACTCAGAGTTTTCTTTTCTCTATTCTTTTATTTTCTTTTCCTTTCTTTTTCTCTCTTTCTCTCTTTTTATTTTAAGACAAATTCTCACTATGTTGCCCAGGACAGAGTACCATGGCATCAGGCTATTTCACAGCAACCTCAGATTCCTGGGTTCAAGTGATCCTACTGCCTCAGCTTCCCGGGATACTAGGATTACAGGTATTAGCCACCATGCCTGGCCACACACTCAGCATTATTGAAAGAATGGCGTGCCAGATCATCACAATTAGGACATGAGCACCTGGTGGTGGTTTTCCAACTGTTGCATTCTTTTTTTATCTGGATCGTCTTGACTTCCATCCAGGAAAACCCAAGGGAAAATGGGGAATAACAGATGCAGAGATAGATCCCCATTTCTACTAAAGACTCTCTCAACTTGGCAATTAGGCAAATAATCAATGAGAAAATGGTATACAACATATAATCCATAACTTACAGTCCATACAAGGCCTCAGTCAATTTGAGATATTGTCAATTCTGTCAAAAATGTTAACACTCCAATAAGATGTTTATGACACAGAATCTTGATTCTTCCATCACTATGGCTGAAGCCACAGATTTTGAGACATGAACCAATATTGTAGGCTGATAAATGAATTTTGAAATGCCTATAAAAATGTGAATAAAGGTAGTCTGTGAATAAGTCAACTTCTTTCTGGGTAACCTCCCCAGGTCTTTTGTGGACACTGTCCCACAAAGCTTTTGCATCCTCTGGATGTATGGCATAAGAAGTGTCCAGACTTCGAGGGCCATAGGGTGCAGACCAGAGAAATTCGGTACGAACCATGTAATGATTCATTTTGCATGCAATCCACATAGCATCCATCCAGGAAAGTTTACATGCATTGATTGTTAAAGGACTAAAGTAAAAGTCAGGGTCTTCTGAAACCAAGTTCCAAGTAAAGCTGTATTAGACTCTGCTGTATTTGCAAGGAATAAAGGTAGACAGGTGAAATCTTCAGAAAGTCTACAGAAGGCTATCTTCAAATATACAGCAGAACCAAGCAGTCCACCACACTTTACCCTCTCTGTTCTCAGATGGCAGTTGAGATTTTGACAGAATCAAGTTCAACATCTTCAGTTTCTTCAGTGTCATTCCTCTGATGACATACATTCTCTCACTATTCTGGGCATTCTTCTCTGAAATTCTTCAGTCCATTTGCATTCCTTTCATTCCTAGGAGACCAGAGAACATCACTTTGATATTAAAGTCTTCTCCTCCTTCCACAGTAAGTCCTTTTAGTTTTTTGAAAATGACAAATGCACTCAAAAGTCTAGAATACTCTTTGAGATGAGTATAGGAGAATTCATACAGGGGAGTTCAACTATATAAAGCCCATTGTGACATACTGTGACACACAAGGAATGCAAACTTTTGAGGATCACCATCTTCCTGCAACTGTGAACTCTGGGGAATTTTCCTTCCAGGTGGAGTGGGAAGACTGCTTCCTGACGGATTCCCATCCTTTCTGCAGAGGGGTGGCACCTATAAAGTCATTTTCAGGCCCTGAGGATGCACTTTGTCTAGGAGTTGATTCTGGCCCATTGTTAAGAATCCATGGTCTAATAAAATGTTGTAACAATGTTGTCACTCCCTCTGGAGTCACTAACCATTCTTCCAGTCTGGTTCCAAAACTATGTTTAGAAAACTGAAATCATCCCCAAAAGAAAAAAAAAAAGCCCTCCAAATGACAGCTCAGAGAGAGGCCTGTGCGACCCTTGGCCATCCCAAATTCCCTCTCACTCCACAGCAAGTGGGCTCCCAGGGACACAAACACACCCGGTAAGAAGATCTCCACTCCTCCGAGTGGCCCAGTGACTTCAACCCAGGATGGACAAGTGCCCTCTGCTGGCCACTAAGCTCTGCGGACCTCGTTCCTGCGGAGTGGGCTACTGTCCTCAGAGGAAAAGGCAAAGGGCAGTGGGTCCCAACTCGTCCTCCTTCAGCTGAGCCCTGAGGGATTCAAAACCAGTCTGACACCACACCCCTGAGAAACTGCAGTTCAGCCCCTCCGCCATCTCATCAGTTTAAATTCTGCTTTCATTCTGAATTGTTGTTTGGAAATTCGATGATTTTCTCTTCTGCGATATACTTCCACAGTGCTAATGCCATCCATTATTGTTTTACTCCAGACACTGTATTTTTTTTATCTCAAGATATTCTATTTTACTTTTTCCCCTTTGCACATGTTTCCTTCCACCTAGTTGACCGTATAGAGTCTGTTTATAGTGGCTTCCTTAATGTCCTTTTATTGATTTTGTTATTTCCATCATCTGTCTCATTGTGTACTATTTTTTGAATGCTGATTATAGATGATATTTTCTGCTTCTTTGTAAGTCTATTTGAGTGTCAGACATTGTGAATTTTACTTGGTTATATTCTCATAAAGAGTTGAACTGTGTTCTGTCCTGAGATTAAATTCCTTGAAGTCAGATGTGTACTTTCAAAGATCTGGCAGGGGCATCCAAAGGTGGCCCACAGCTGGCTATGAATGTTGCCTAAGAGTTGTCTTGGGCCACACTTCAAATACACAAACATGAATGAAAGCTGATAAGCAAAGAAAGGTCTGTGCATAATTTTTGTGATATCCACCCCCACAGATAAGCATTCATAGCCAGGCATGGGCCATGGTTGGATGCCCTTGCTAGTTTAAATTTTGTTAGGACAGGTTCATGTAGTCTCTCCTGTTACTAAGAAGTACCCTTTTGTGGATTTTATCCGATACTACTTACTTATTTTATAGTGTCTTTCCAATCAGGCTTGTAGAGATATTTATCCCCATCCCTGTGTTAGCCCCAGCAATGCTCTGCAGGCCCCTCTTCTCTGATTTTTCACTTGGCCACGGGTAGTTTCCCTCACGTGTTTGCATTTCACTTTGTCCCTGAAACCAGAGAGTTCCCCTTTATACAACTCAGAGCTCCCTTTCTGTGTTCCTTTCCTCCTCCCTAGTGGACTCTCTCGCAAATTTTAGCTGTTTAATTCTTCAGACTGTTGATCTCTGATTCTTCAATGCAGGGAGACATCGGGACATTCGTGGGGTTCTCCCCCCGTATGCTGCCTGGAAACTGCCTCCATTGAAACCAATAATTCGTCTTCTTTTTCTTTTTCATAAATTACCTGTTGCCCAAAGTTTGAAAAGTGTTCCTTTACTTTATTTAATTCTGTATTTGCATAATTCAAGAAGGTAAATCTGATCTCTGTTCCTTTACTTTGGTCAGAAATGAAATTCCTAACTTATTTTTTCCTTTACCTGTAATGTATTAAGTTTAATAGGAAAGGAGATTTTACTGTGCTAGCCTGGTACATAACGTGCTACACAATCCAAACAGCTGTTAGAATGAATAATCAGTAATACATAATGAGTTTGAAAGCATACTGTTCCTAAATATTTTTAAAATAAATGATGTTGTAGGAAAATTAAAATATAGTAATACAGGCTCCTTCAGACTCCTTAGGGCAGGCGTCCTCAAACTACGGCCTGTGGACCACATGTGGCCCACCTAGAACATTTATCCGGCCCACCGGGTGTTTTTGCTGCCACTGCCTGTCCTGCTTAGCAGCCGACTCGTCCCATGGCCTGCAATCCGGCCCTCTAACGGTCTGAGGGACAGTGAACTGGTCCCCTGTTTAAAAAGTTTGAGGACACCTGCCTTAGGGGATAGATTCTCCAAACATGGAAGTGAATAGATGCTTCTTTATATGAATTAACAGATTCCCCAAAGTTCGTGTGTTTTAGGCAAATTACAATATTAGTTTGGAGCCCACATTATACACCTTCATCATATTTTTCTATATGTTTGGGAATACATAACACAGTGACATGTTGTCATGTTTCAGTTTTGAATTATACTTTAAACATTTTTATTTTACAGCGAACATTCCTTTTTAAAGTAGAATCTCTCAGTAGAATCTCATTGAACTCAGGAGTTTTATTTCTCCTCTCTCCTTCCTTCTTCCCTCCTTCCCTCCCTTCCTTCCTTCACTGAACCGCCACCTCTCTTTAACAATAGCCTGCATGAAATTTTGGGACATAATGAGCTTGAAAATAATTAATGTTGCTATTCCTAATCTAGATGCCTGTTGAGAGGTTCTTTCCGTGGGCATCATGGCCCATGCTATCTATGCCCCAGCCCCTGGTAGTGAGGGAAATGTTCTCTCAATATGCACTATATTTTCGTTTGAGAGCTTTTAATATTTCTGTCAAACACATAAACACATTTTTGTAGTGTATTTCTGAAAACACATTCTCTGAAGTATGCATTAGACAGAGTTCCCGAAAGATTCTCAAGAGATTCTGAGGTCTTCTGAAGCTAATTACTAAAATGTGTAGCCTTTTAGCAATTATGGCAAAACAGCAAGTACTAGCTTGATTATGGTAAAATTCAT
>NW_003852432.1:12664234-12671120 GCF_000181295.1 Otolemur garnettii | reverse complement strand
AGGTATCTTGTGACAATGTTGAAAGATCGTTATATAAATTATTTTCAAAAGAAGTTCAAAAAAAAAAAAAAGAAGTTCAAAGCACAATTAAGTATATTCTTATTTTTACTCTTTTTTTTTTAAGTTGGAAAACACCGACTTAGACTTATCTCCACTGCATTTCTCTGCTTATATGTTTCTGCATCCAAGAATGCTGTCCGGTTTTCGCCCTGGAGCAAACAAAGAAATATGCAGCTCAGCTTCTTCCCTGTTTTCTATGAGAAATTCGATAATAGCACTTCGTGGTTCTAGTAAATACACGGAAGTGTTAATGAGGTTACAGGGAGTCATTGCATTAGCAACACTGCCTGCCAACTCCACTCTCCTGCCAGAGGAGTAATCCGGCCGGCTCGTCTGCGGAGCCCGGTCCGGCCCTCCTGCTCACTGCTGCTCTTGCAGAAACCAGCGTCTCGTGATGCACTGACTATCCAAGCACACTCTAGAATTAATTGTTCCCTTTTATCATGTAAAACTGGAAACTTTTATTTGTGTCCTTTATAATTTTTCCTGGAGGAATGAATAAGACATTTAAAAAATAACACTAGATATTTTTGCTCCCTGCCAAACAGACTGTAATAGCAACTCTACAGGCCTCCCTCTCATCACCTCCATTCTCCAGCCCCTTCCTGTGACTTGCAGATGACCAGTGGGCTTTTCTCGGTTGTCTCTATTTATAATTTGACTGATTTAACTAATCAATTTATTTGTTGGCCTGTTCAGTCCAAAGGAATTCCATCCTGGAAGAATCCCCTCTGGGCCGTCATTTTCTAAGAGAACCTCATTCGTTTATTCTATTCCAAATGAAAAGTGTTGAGAAAGTCCTGTGTATCCCTTCAGTTCTTCCTTGTATACTTTCAGTCATGTAAAGATTAAGAATTAAAGTTAGGAGTATATGGAGTACATATTAAAATAACAAGCATACTCTTCCTTCGTGCTCTTGGCTCCTCTGGTGTACTTGTAAATATTTCTGTAAATAGTTCTATGATCCCTAGAAGAAGAATTTATTTTAGTATTATTTGCTTATCTTTCAACATGAAAGAGAGGAAGACTGTATAGTCTTAGAACCTCATATAATATTCTGAGTAAATGCCTATGGAATGGCTGAAGGAAGAAAGACAGTGTTCAATGTGACACAAACTAATAGAGTGGGAAATATAAAGCTAAAGATTAATATTGGACAAAACACACGTTGAAAGTTTGACTAGAAAAAAATACCCTAGTACTGAACATTGAGGAGTACAGAGGTTATACTTAGATGAAGAAAAATATCAGGATAGTCTTCGAAAAGACTTGAATAAATGCAAAGATGGAAATTGGGATATCTGTTGGGATATTAAGGAGAATGACTTGACTTGGTAGAAGGTACATTTTGGAAAGTTTCAGAAATAGCTTTGAACATGTTAGATGAACAAGATTATCCAAAGTCACGACTTTGTGACAAAAAAATGTTTAGATTAGGCTTAGTGAAGTACTAGTACTATGATTCATTATAACATCTCTGTCCTTTTTTCAACCAAGGATAGGACTGCCTTGAAAACTCTAGCTTTATTCTCTATTTTGACTATAATGAGTAGCTAGGAACGGTTATAGCCACCAGATGGTATAAAATAGGGAAGAATGCACATGGCCTTGTATTATAAAAAGTATGCTCACTAGAGCTTTTCTGGCTGTCTTTTTCTTTGAGTGCCAGGCCTCTGAACCTGCCTGCCTGCCCAAACTGACAGCACCACCTGCCTCTTCCACTTTTGACTACATTGGCTCAGAGCCCGGAAAGAATGGGCTTGAAATCCAACAAAGCAGCTATGACAATAATCCAAATGAAACAGAGAAAGCTCAAACTGCACTTGTGTTAGTGAGCAGACAGAAGGGTTAGATAAGAGAGACAAGTAATGGAAGAACTGACAAGACTTAATGACATCATTTAGGACCATCATGATACAAATGATGATGGAACCGATCATAGTGGCAGAGTGAGAACTGATTTGCACGGGCTAGAAAGTTAGGGTTTGCAGATGTTCTATTTAAGGTGAAGGCATGCCAGCCAAAAAGAGTGGAGTGTGGCTTAGCAGAACCGGAGATTTGGCAGGACAGAAAACAAGCCCAGGAAAGAGAATTAGAGTTCTGGGGAAAGGACACGCACTTTCCTAGGGTGGTAACTGAAGCTATGAGAATAGGTAAGTTCTGGATAGGATGCAGATGGAGTAAAACAGATGCCATTTTGGTGTTTTCACATCACATATAACACATCATTGGCTTTAAATAGGAATCAATTAATTTCACATTTATTCTATTAATTGAAAACCTTCCATTACAAGATTACTATAAGCAAGAGCACTTAGGCAGAGGCTAAACCTTTTGTTAGCAGGCTCTACATCATGAAAGTGAGAGAAATAGAAGATTGGCTCCCAGTGGGACAATACCAATACAGAAATAGTGAGGACCCATCACTCTGAATAGCCATGGTACTGAAAGTAAGCTGTGCTCTTCACAGAAACCTGCTATCACCCTGAATACATCCGGGGGTCTTTGAAGACAAGAAAGGGAAGAATACATTTCACAAGATGTTCCTTTTTATTGCCAAGGGACTATAGTTTGCATAGCAGAGGAAAAAGTATGGGCAGCCAGGAGACAATCTGTACAATTTTGTAAGACCAAGGAAGCTGCAGGCTGGAACCATAGAATATTTGCTGTCCCAATAACCCATGAGCAAAGTCTCTCTGCTAAGGCAGGCAGCAAGAGGATTCACCAGTCTTTGCAAGAGACTGTATAAAAAAAGTTATACTGGCATTGCTTGAGGCAAAGGAGCACAGACCTCTGAAAGTATTCCTGTACTTCAAGTACTCCCATGAGGCCTATGTAAGCCACCTTGGGGGGAGAAAGTGCCAATTCATGCCACCCAAGTGGTTTGTAAGTGAAGGACACTTGTGGGCTATTTATCCAGGGAAAGCTGGAAAAGGAATTTGATAGAATGTCTCCTAATAAAGAAACCAACTATTGATCTTTCTGCCTGAGAACTTACTCAATGGGCACAATGTTAGGATATGCAGAACACCCCCTGGGTGAGGGGCTCAATTAAAACTGGAACTAGACCCACCAAACACAAAGAGAGAAACCTAATCATTTGTAACCTTATGTTAAACTGAACTAAATTTTACAAAGAAACTTTACCTACTAAGATAAATGCAATATTCATTTTCTTTCACAAGCATGAAATTCTATAAGGTGAACATCAATTTTTGCTTTATAAAACTGTATCAGATGGATATATAAATTCCCACACCAATCACTTATTTTTTTAAAGCAGAAGAGAGAAACTGGATTTTATTCCTAGGCACGATAGGTAGGAAGCTGGGGACTATATTTCTCAAAGAAGAATTTTTTTTTTTTTGCAGTTTGTGGCCAGGGCTGGATTTGAACCCACCACCTCCAGCATATGGGGCGGGTGCCCTACTTCTTTGAGCCACAGGCACCGCTTCAAAGAGAAATTTTTTAAAGCAGGACTTGAGAGTTGGAGAAGAGCTATTACCCTTCAATATGGCCACATTCTTTGGGGCCTTGAATATAAAATTTTTTTTAAAAAGCAGTGAAGGAAAAGAAGGCATTTAATTTGTGAATGCTTTTAATCATCAATCATTGCCATTTTTAAGATTCAAAAGACAACTCCAGTTTTCCAAGATTTGCAGGATCATGAATGGTAGGGTAATTAAAGTTATGTGGGTGACTTGTAGACTCACGCTTTTCAGAACTGAATTGACTCAGAAAGGTCAGAAGGAAAGTCCTGCACAGAATCTAAGTTTACAATGTCGCCTAGACTTCATCATTAAGGCAAATCAGGTAACACTTTGGTGAATGGTTGAAGAGAATGCAACGGGAAAATGTTATGCTTTATCCATTTAAAATACATTGATGACTTCAGTTTTTATACAATAAAGTTTCTTCTAATAAGAAACTGATATTATACAACTGTAAAATGTATGTAACAAGAGTTTATAAAACATAAACCAGAGTTTATAATCTATAAAAATGATATGATCAACTTTGTGTACCCACCACTTGGCTGAAAAGGTAGAACATGACCAATCCTTTAGAAATCCACTCTGTGTCCTTCTCGGATCAAATCTCTTCCCTCTCTCACGGCATTAGTAACAACTAGCTTTATTTCGTGTCTATATTTTTTCTTGCCTTTCTTTAGTTATTCCATCCACATATATGCACGTGTACACATAAGAACATGAGAGCTCATGCCCTAGAAAAGGGCTTCCCCATCAATGAATACACCATCTATCCTCTGGGGGGCGCTGGAGAGCCCCTGCCTGTGGCTAGTGAGCGAGACATCTTTGAGTCCCAAGGATGGAAGCGAATGAAGCTGCCGCCCTCCCACACTGCCCGCTAGAAATCTTAATTTATTTCTTAACCTTTGCTACCTAAGGGTCTTTGGTGTTTTTAAATGATTGTTTCTTCTTCATGCTTTAACTTCCACTATAGTCAATAAAATCTCTTGTACTGTGTTACTGGAAAAAAAAAAACCCAACACGTGTATATATGTGGGTGGAATAACTAAAGAAAAGCAAGAAAAAATAAACACTGTCAGGTTTTAAACTTAATATATGTAGAACCATTGTGTACGACACTTTTACATCAGTTTTATTTAAAATCATTTTTCTAAGGTTTATTGTGTTGCTTTGTGTGGTTGTAGCTTTTTCACGCTTGTATTGTGTTGTTTAAGTGTATTAAATTATACCTGTTCTTGCCTTGGATATTTGGGTTGTTTCCAGTTTGGGGATATTATAAAAAGTACCATCACAAACATACCTGCCCATGTGTATGTAGGAACATGGTTTTTTATTAGCTTATTTGTCTAAGCATGAAAATACCAGGTTTTATTATAACTATGCTATCAACTTGACCAGGTAATATAAACCGATATTCTAAAGTATATGTAGTGACTTATATTTCAGTGAGTTGTAGGTGAAAATTTGCTCTATGCCCTCAGTAGCATTAGCTATTGGGAGTCTTTTTTAAATAATTTTACAATCTGGTAGAAATAAGATGTTCTCTCATTATGATTTTTGGTTGTATTTTCCTGATTGCTAATGGTACCCTATATTTGTGTAAAATTTAATGTTTCATCAACACAAATGGTCTTTGGCAATTTTCCCCTTAGAATCTTGGTTTTTTTGGTTATTGCTATGTAGAGGTTCCTTACATATTGTGAATTTTACTCAGTTATAAATTTTTCATGTAGATAGTATATATTTTCTAGTATATATATTTTCCTTTTCAGCTCTTGATGTTTTTTGTTGAACATCATGCTTAATTTCACTATGTTCTTTTCTTCCTGCTAATACTGCTGACAGTTTTTGACAATTTAGCTGTTTTCACTTATTCTAGAAAACTACGTGATGTCCATTGGTGAAATGGATCTATAAGTACCATTTTTAAATAATGGCCATGTTTCATTTTATTATCAAGGTTATATTATGACTTAGAATAAACTGCAGACTGGACCCTCTATGTCTCTTTTCTGAAAGGAAAAGTTTATATAACTAAACTTGCCGATTCCTTAAAAGTTTGATATAATTTTGGTCTAAATATGTATGGGGTTACTTCTTAAAATTGCTGCTGGAAGTACTAATTGGAAGAATCCCAAACATAGGTCTAAGATTATTTGTATAGCAAAATGTTGGAGAGAATAAAAATCTCTATCTATAGGAGGTTAATTGGATAAATTATGCTATAGTCAAACAACATATGTGTTGCTATGTATGTGAAATAGGCCCTGGTTTCTAATTTTTGCCTGGTATTCCACCATATTTCTTTATTCCTTCTGTTAGTGAGGGACAACCAGATTGCAACCAACTTTCTACCACCATTAATAATGTGGCAATCAGGCATGAGGAAATATTAACAACTGGCCTATCACAGGCCCTGTGCCATCAAAACAGATGCCAGTCTTAGTAATGGGCAGTTTCCTAGCAACTAGGATTACTAGCAATCTGGGATACTTTGATATTCTAAAAATAGGTGTGTCACATTGTTATGTAATGGAGAGTTTACGGCTTTGATTATGAAGGACATACTGGCACATTCTCCTAATGTGAGCAGTATTTTGAGAAATAAAACTTGATGTGAAATTCCTGTGTCGTTATTTATGGTTTGTTCTCTAGAATGCATGCACCAGGTGACACTCCTCCTGCCTGTGGCATATATTATATCCCGACGTCCCTCTCTACACTTGTGAATCTGAAAGGCGTCAAGTGTTATCTCTGGTTACTAATAATGTGGAGAATCTTTTGTGTTTTATCTTCCATAAATTGTTCCTTTCCTTTGCTCATTTTCTTATGGTAATTCTTCTTTGATTGTCCGGAATTCCTTATTATTGGGATATCAGTAATTTGTTCTCTGATATTGCCTGTATCTTCTCTGCTGTCATAGTCACATTTACTATTCCCTTCACTGTAAAGAGATATTTAATTTACATATACTCAAACAATGAGTTCGTTTAAAAACACTGTTCGTTATAGTTTTATAGTTTTAATTACAGTTTTTGTGTATCAAGAACAGAAAGTAGTTTCTTAGTTTTGTTTTCTTCTAGGTTTGGGGCATATGATATATGTTTTATTCTACTTTTTAAAAATAACCTGCTTTGGAACATAGTGGTAACCTACAAAATGTCTCAATTTCCTGGCTTAGTTAATGGTCATGCATTCTTTCTAGTATTAAGTTATGAAAATTTCAAATACACATAAAAAATAAGTGTGGCAATGAATATCTACCTACCCATTCAATAACGGTCACATTTTTTGCCATATTTGCTTTAACAATACCTATATTTTCACTTCTTACT
>NW_003852432.1:12650233-12663638 GCF_000181295.1 Otolemur garnettii | reverse complement strand
TAGAAGTATTTGGTATTTTTATTGCTATATAAAATTCTCTTATGTGAATATCCCATGATTTATTTATCTATTCTGCTATAGATGGATAGTTAGGTTGTTTACCAATTTTGGCTATCATGAGTAATATTTATATAACCACTTTTGTACATGTCTCTCAACATATACACGCATTTTAGTCGATACATACCAATGAGTGAAATATCTGAATCATAGAATAAGCATATGCTCATTTTCAGTAGAGATGACCCATGATCCTAAGAGGTATCATCAATCTGTCATTTGCTGCACGTTTTTGCCAACAGTTGAACTGTCGTTCTTTAAACTATCAGCCATTCAGGTGATCATGCAGTGGGATCTCATTCTGATTTTTCATTTCTCTATTAACTGATGAAATTTGCCATTTGTATTCTTAAAACGTGCCTGCTGATGCCTCTTGTCCGTTTAAAAATATTGAGTTGACTGTCTTATTAATTTGTAGGCATTCTTTACCCTGAATGTAAATCTTTTGTGTATACATGAGCATACGCACAAATGTACATGTATATACGCATCTATATGTTTATAGATTATACACATATCACTGCCTGAGGACTTTACAAAATAATAATTCCAGTTATGGTAGATACTTCATCATAGGCAGGAACACAATGCCTTCTCCATTCTTTTGTCTGAGCTGACTGCATGATTTCTTATTGTTGCCTTTATCTTATATTATTTCTATACATCTTCCTTATTTAATGATGTGGTAGACTGTATTTTCTGAAGATAGGTAATGCAGTAATTTTAATTCTATGGAGTCTTCTTACAATGTGAGTTTTGCACTTAGCCTGCTGAGAGATGGAATCTTCATTTCCTCCCCTTGAATCTGGATGCAATTGTGACCATGGTAGAAGCGATGCTATCTGACTGTAAAGGCTATGTTGTTAACACCCGTTTCTATTGGAAAGCTGGCTTGTGAAATTCAGCCATCATTCTGGGAGGAAGCCCAAACAAGTCCAGCTAAGAACCACAGAAGAGGCCACGCGATAGCATCCTCACTGCCAGTCAGCACCATCACTAGACAGAAGAGAGACGATGACTCTGTTCTAATCCGTAGCTGTTCGTTCACTCACGGATTTTAAACCTTTAAATGCAAGAATCTAGGCATTGTGAATCAGAAAATCCATCCCTTCTCTGAGTGCTAAAATTTCAGACCTGCATAATCCATGAGCATAATAAAATGGATGCTTTTTATTTATAATTCTTTTTATTATTGAGGATTCATTAAAGGTACAGAGAAGCAGGTTACACTGGCTGCATTTGTTAGGTCAAGTCCTCCTTATAATTGTGTCTTGCCTCCAAGAGATGTGTTACTCACTGTGGCCCCCTCTCCCTCCCTCCTTCCCCTACACCAAGTACTAGGTCATCAATCGTCCTCATATTACTCAATAAAACTGATGTTTTAAAGGTTTGGGGTGGTTTGTTACACAGCACTAGTAAGTGAGAAAGGAACTTTCCCTAATTTCTTGTACTTAAAAGTTTTAAGGAAGAATCTATCTGTGCAGAATGGTGAGCAAATGTGGCTGATTTTTTAATATAAGTTTATTTGCTTCCTACATTTCCACCTAGTCTTTCTCCTCAATCGTCTACGTGGCAAGCTTCTCAGAGGACATATTTAGCTAGTGTTGATACCCCATCCAACCAGCTATGTTTAATGCAGTGTCATCTTATAACAGGGGTCAAATTTCTTGGAAGAAGACTGACAGCTAACTGTTTACAATCTCGAACAGCATGTATACAAGTGTTAATTAAAAAGTAAAAGTTTACTATAAAAAATTAAATAAAATGCAATATCGTAGGTTATAGGTAAGCTAACTCTTGTCTCGACTAGACTCCAACATGTAGGCTGATGGTAGACTGCCTGTTATAACAAATAGACCCCAGAATGCATAATGATGCAAACACAGTATAGGTGTACTTCAGGCGCACACAGCTATTCTAGTGGGTGAGTAAGGCAAACAAGTAGTTCTCTTTCACGCAGTCATTCCAGGATTTAGCCCATCAGAAAATTTACAATTTTCAATATATGCCTTTCAAGCTAGAGTAAAAGAAAATAGTGGGAGGTGAGCCAAGGATGGATTTTATGGACACAAGTGTAAGGCTGAAACTAACACTCATTTGTTTTTCTGTGTACACTTCATCAGCCAGGACTCATATGCAGGGAGACTGTATTATTGTTGTGTACTCTGGAAGACATAAAGAGCCTGAATTTTGGTGAGCTGCAAACAGTCTCTGTAATAAATTCAAATGATGCACTTAAATCAAATTTGGCATATATACTGTTAGTGACTGTTTACAAAATTAAAGTGGAATTTAGGTTTCTGTTAGCAATTCTTCTGGTGCTTTTCATCCTTTATTTGCTCTGTTGTCGCCTTGACTAAAGTCTGAACCAATTCCACTGCGACCAAACCCTCTCCAGGATGTGAAACTGAGAACATTTCCCTAATCAGAGTCTTTCATAGATAATTCAAAATGTCATTGCAAAAAAAAAAAAAAAGGCTCAGGTACTCTGGACGCGAGTGGCTGTTTTCTGGGGGCCAAGCTACCTACGGGTTACACCAACATGACATTTTATCTGTTTCTCCACTGCATTCTTTTTGTGGATTGAAAAATATATTTTCCTGCATACTTCTCTTCTGTCCCTGTGCCTTATGCAAACTCTTTACCACTGAGACACCTGGGGCTGAATAACGCGTCACTGTAAATCAACACAGGGCATGTCTGGGTTGGATGTGAAAAACATGAGCTGGAATTCTTAAATACTGGTCCAAAGCAAAGTAAAACATTGTGGGGATGACTTTTTAAAGTCAGAAATTTCTAGTTTGTGTATTAAAATGTCCCCTTTTAAATATATAGCTATCTCTATATCTATGAGATGTTCACAGTAAACTATATGTACTTAAACTGTATTATAATGTGACAAATACAAATTTACAGGTATATCATCCCACAGTTTTGAACTATTTCTATCCTATGAAAGCCTAAGTTTGAAACCTGTGGCATATAAAAAGCAAATACCAAAGGGCCTGTCCTTGGGCAAGCATTCATCCTGGCCTTCTTTTCAGTATTATTCACTTATCTTTCTGTTGAGTTTCATCTTGGAGTCGTTCAGAGTCCACATTTTAAAACTTTCATCTGGAACACTACAGACCTGGAAAACACAACTTTCAGGTTTACATCTCTATCACATTGTTTTTATACCATCATGAAAAATGTTGGTTTAAAAAAGAGTAACACAATTACAATGCTTAGTAAAAATTTAAAAGTATTATTATTTTTCAAAAAAAGACACTGATGGTATTATTTAAAGAACCCCTGAAATTTAAGTGGTGTTTAAAAATAAAATCTATAATTTTAAAATACTCTGTATGCATTGATTTTGAACGGAATTATCTCTTAAATTGATGTCAAGGACATCTATTAAAGTTGGAAATATTAGGAGATTCGCTTTTGGTTTGAGACTGTTCAAAGTGCTTTTACCTTTGAGCAAAATAACCAAGTACTGAATAAAAAACCCACGTTTTGAATGTCTGAATGATGCTGAATTCTTTGCAGCTAAGCTCAAACCTGAAGCAACCACACAAATTACCTGTAGTTTAAAAGTTCGTTAAATTCTGAGCCTCTGATGCATATTTTAATACTACATTGCTGCGACCTTAACGAGGACTGCATTTGTCTTTAAGTCCACACGCTAGTGAAAGCTTAATATTAAAAAAAACTTTTGTCTAGCAAAAGTGATTTGAAGATGTTTTGCTCCATGCATGTGAACTCAGCAGGTGATTCTTGCCTATCTTTGATGTCAAACAGCACAAAACTTCAGTGAGTAGTAGCTTCAGAAATGCAATAGACATAGCTGAGTCTTCATATGAAGCTTATGCTTGAACTACATCAGAAGAACTGACATCTATTATGGTGAGCAAAGACAAGTGTTTGAAAAGAGATTCAAACAGAAGTGTCAGAATTTACAGTGCATAGTTTTATATAAGTTGATTTTAACCAAGCATATCTCTATGAACTCTGCAGGGTAGAAAAGAAATTTCAAAAGGCAGAGAAATTGTTGTCATCTAAGGGCATGGAATGTTTTAATAGCTTAAGGAAGACCATTTCTGAAAGGTTATGTGGTGATCCATTTACTTTGACTGAGTAATAAGACTTGTCATTTTGATAGTGCAGTTTTTAACCCTTAGAACAATAGAAATGTACGTGAACCGGAAAGTAGAAAGGGGACACTAAAAAAATACAGAAGAAACCCGAGGTCCATTTTAAAGTTTGAGGATTCAGTGACCAACAGACGTGCTGTAAATTTTGAGAATATCATTCATTCACCCAGGGGAAAACAAACACGAAGCAACAAAGACGGTTTTTAGACCTACTGAATGTTACTGACCTCAATAGAAATAAGACAGGGAAATGTCAGCTGGGCTTCTAAATTAGCACGCTTCAAAAGAAAACAAACATTAGCACTGTTTATGTTTTTTTTTTTCTTTTCTCCCACACAGGCTTTGTGTATGTTTTGAAAAAAATTAGCATGGGTTTGCATTTGTACTGGTGTGGTGAGTGGTGTGATGTGTGGTGTGCTGCAGGGCACGGTGGGTGAGGGTGTTAGAGACCTCTCTTAGGTGAAGATTTGTTTGAAATTCTGTCCTACTGGCTTAATCACAGTAGTCCCCTAAAACTCTCCCTAGGGAGTCTAGTGTCACAAACTAATCCAATTGTTTTTCAAGTAATGCTTCTCCACCCCATACCCAAACAGATTCAAACAAAAGCAAAACTCCTTGGCTAAAGCACAGAAACTCAATTCCTATGCAGCAATTTTCAGCTTGTAATCAACATTTAGCAGTGTGAGATCTACCTCTTCTTAACCTACAATTAGCACAATTAATGCTCCACAGGCCAAACCACTTGTTTAGTTATTATATTCTAATGTTTGCTTTTAACAACAAATTTCCCTCCTAGATTAGCTGTGAGAGCCTCCTTCTAGGAAAAACAATCTGGCTTGTCAAATTCGAATTTGTCGCTTTCCTGAATGCCACGTTTCAGTTCTTTTATATTTAATTCATGAATTTGTTATATTACATTTAAATAAATACTTTCTCCGTCTAAGTGCATCTTTGGAAGGAAAAGAGAATCGTATGAGTTGGGTTGTGGACTGGGCCAGCTACGTTATGGATACACCATATAGCTTGGGACCGCTTCTTTCTTGTCACTGAATGCAAGTGAAACCACAGAAAAGTAAATTTAACATTTATGAAGCATAAACATCATACAAAGCATGGTACAGTGGTGCTATGAGGAATTAAAACATGATATAATAAAAGCCAAAATAACCATCGTTCACTGAGCTGTTAGTGTCCATTTCCTTCACTGCCCTTATGAAATCAAGAGTAATTTTATTCCTTTACTTGTTTAATGTCTTTTTCTCCTTCTTCATTTATAAAATCCAAGAAGGAAGGGATCTTAGAAGATTTTCTTAGTGCCCTATCTCCAATACCTAGCACAATTTCTAATACATATTAAGTGATTTATAACATTTTTGTAGAATAAACAAATGTCCGTGCTTTATTACATTATCTCGTCTAATGGTCATAATAGGTTCATTTTATTATTGTGATCTTACAAATGTGGAAACTACGTCTTAGGTAGATTAAGTAAGACTGTGGGATTAAGTAATACTTCAAACACAGGTATACCTGACTTCAGTGCCCAAGCTGGTTGACTGTTTCACTATGTTGGCAATTCAGACTTCATACCCAGTTTCTGTTGTTAAAAGACAGTCTCCAGTGAATAATGTCAAAGTATTTACAGTCGGGGAGATAGAGATATACAGAAATAAATCATAAAAGACAAATGCCAAATTGCTATAATAGGATTACAAATATCAATAAATAAGGTGAAGGTTAATTTTAACCAAAGGATGAAGAGGAGCATGATTGATTTTATATATTTTATAGTTTAAAACCTTCCATTTGCTTCTTTTTAGTAATATTTCTCTATAGAGTTTTTTTTTCATTTTAATTTATTGTACATGTACTTTCCTCAGTATTATTGAATGGTGCTGTGATAGCTGATTTACAGTCCTGTCTGCCAACTCTAACTTATACATTGTCTCAGGATCGTCTTCATTAAATGTCTTCTTTTGACAATGCTTCGTACTTTTTTATTTCTTCATTTGCAAGCCATTTTGAATTTTATCCTAAATGTTGTGAAGGTTATATTTTGGAAATCCTGGATTTAATTGTATTCCTCTGAAGAGTATTGTTTTTTCTTTTGACTGTTTTTGCCCAAAATGGACTTCATTGGACTCAAACCACAAATTTATTCATTTGGGCACCAGCCCAAATCTCAGTTCCATTTCTTCAGCCTTAGTTACATTGCTTTTGTCTACCCAGTGCATAAATTGTTCAGAATTCAGCTAGAGATTGGAACAGAGTACACCTAGAGGATTTGCAGTTTCTCCTTTCTGATTTCCTTCTTTCCTGGATTCCCTCCACCCTCACTTTGGAGTGGCTATGGTTACTATGAATTTTGTATTGTGGTTCTTCAAACCATTGGTGATTGTTCACTTTTCTGTCAGAGTTTTAGCACCTGTATTTCGTGGGTGCAGATTGAAGCCCTGTGGCTGGCAGCTAGAAAAATAAGAAACTCACCAGCCAATGTTTCTTTCCTCAAAGTTCAATTCCTCTTATAAGTCTTCCTCCTTTGGGTTAGATATTAAATTATCTTTTTAAATTTTGCCTGAAGTTAATAGTCGTTCGTGACTTGGTTAATTTAAGAGTGTACCAGGCCTTCCATGGACATAGAAACTCTGAAAAGTAAGCTTTAAATAACCCTGATAAGTTTTTCATGAACAGAAAAGGGGCTAGGGTGATGGTGGTGGTGCATTTGCCAAAGAGGACTTCTGAACATTGAAGATGAGAGATCACAGCGTGTTGATTTTCCAGATGGTGAACAGGCTAGTGTAAGTATTTGGTTATTTGCATTTATTTACATAGGTATAGATGTACTGTGGGAGAATGTGAGTATGTAGGATGAGTGGGTCAGTTAGCAAGGAAGGCAAAGGTACAAAACCACCTTTTAAAATGCCAGGTGAAAATTTTGGGATTCTAATCTCTTAGTGGTGTAAAGCCATGGAAGACTTTTTGCACAGGAAAGAGATGACTGTAAATGTCTTAGGATATTCACGGGTACAGAAACTGACTCAAAGAACCCTTGAGGGAGGTCATCACAGTAACCCGGAGAAAAGGCTTTGGCAGTCTCAGCATACATCTATCTAAATTGAGCAAATACATTAAGGTTCAGGAATATTTTTCCATTTATATGCTCTTTGGTAGTTAAAAGGGCATGTAAAGTAAAATCTTGTCACCAAGGAAATCTAACTGTTAGAATATTTTGCTATCAGGTTGGTCATTAAACATTTACAAATTGTGATTTCAACGTCTAAATAAAAAACTAAACTCCTTTGATAATTTAAATATTAAATGTTCGTAATTGTTGTCAATTAATTAGCATTAGACTTGAGAGTAAGCATAAACTGACATTTGCAATTGCTTATTACATTCCAGGCCCTTATCACCTTCAGTGCCCTTTGGAACTTGAGAAATAGTCATTTCTGTCCTTGTTCTATGAAGTTAAAAGTAAAATTTCCAGCATCACACAATCCGTATGTAGAAATTTATTTAAGCCTCGAATTATCTGATTCTAATATTCAACATTCAGCCTAACTTTCCTTTTAAAAGTAAATCAATGAATGTACAAAGAAGTATACCTCTTTTCTTGGAAGTATCTTTACTATTTCCTCTTCTTCAGTGTTCTCTGATAAATTATATTGGATATTATTTAAACAGTAGACATAAATTGCATGAAAGTACAACAATTTTTTAAGGAAATAGTCTTTCTAGCCTTTTTATATGGAATAAAATGGGCAGAATTAATTCTTAATGGAGTAATATGTATAAAGAAGACCATCTCAATTAGTAATAAAAATACATGAGATAAAATAAATAATCATTATTCAGGAAAACCAATTGATTTTTTTAATGAGCTGACAGAGATAACCAGCAGCTACCTGGAGAGAAGATAAGAATATTTAGGAATAGTGCTTTAAAGGCTATACCTGTATTTTCATAAGGAGAAAGCATGAAGTAATAAATCATTTAGTCCTTGATAAAGCCTTTAAATGTTACAAATATGCAAGAGAGCCTTGAAGATGTACGCCTCATTTAATCTCATGCCCCCTTGTCATGACTTCAATATTAGGCAGCATGTCCTTTTTCTAGCTGACCCTTCCTCAGACTGCTGGACTCATTTGAGGTGAGTGAGACACAGGAGAAGAAATGTCTCAGCATTCTTGTGCAACCAAAGACGTCCAGAGAATGGGAGAAACTCCACCAGTGTCTCATTAAAGATCTGACTGAATCCAGCAAAAAAGTGGCTTTGCTATTATTGAAGACTTCTTACATTTTTGGCTTGCTCTAAATTATTTTAATGAGCCTTTAATAAAGACGGGCATGAAAACACTGGCCATTTCCAGATTTATTATGATGTGTTATGTGGGGAAAGAATCACATAAACCAATTCAGAGTGTAGTTAGCATTACTAGGAACCAACACAATCCATGAACAGTCATCTCAGGAAAATTAGGTTGTGATGCCAGTATAAAGGAGGTATAGATTTTTTTTTTTAAGGGCACACTGAATAGAATATGTTGAGAAAATATTTTTGAGGGTCACCTTAGTACGGCTGCTGGCCATCTGAGAAGGAAGAGTCATTGAAATTGGAAAGATTGATGGTTCTTGCTCAAGAACTGAGCACAATCTCTAGCTGATGACTGTGATTTGTTTTTAATCCCCAAATGATCTTACTTATCAGGAAGCATTTCTATGGGCACTATTGTTTTAAAGATTAAGCTCTGTAGATCATTTCGACCCTTGGCCCAAAATGTAGGAAAAATACTTTTGATGTTAAACATACCATCACAAATATAAATATGCTATCTTCACGATTTTAAAAAGTTTTCTGTCGGGTCCTGGCAGAAAGATCATGCTCATGTTCTAGAGTCAAGATTTCTCTAAATAACCTTGTAAAGATTGCTCTGAATTTATGAAGATTACAGTGTATCCTGAACTGGGCTTACCACGTATCATTTAATTGGACTTTTCTTTTGGGAATAGTGACCAAAAATTTAAAGACATTCTTGTCATGTTTTAAAGAACTATGTACGTTGAATATCCTATATTTAGAAAGAAATTTAGGGGGTATTATAATACCAAAGTCATATTGAAACTGCATGTTTCTTTTTACTTTTCTCTGAGTAGAGTGTTTAATACTTCTTTTTTTTTTTTTTTGCAGTTTTTGATGGGGCCAGGTTTGAGCCCGCCACCTCCAGTACATGGGGCCAGCGCCCTACTCCTTTGAGCCACAGGCATTGCTGAAGTGCTTAATACTTTGATCAAAAAATTGCAAATTTATACGCTTTTGTCTTGCAGTGAAAGAAAACTGTTTATATTTCATGGATGAAGAAACTGACGCTCCGAGACAGAGTGAGACACTTCAGCATCACACACAGAAGTGTGTTATCAGAGCTGGGTTTGTCTGAAGCAAGCATCCCTACTCTTTTTATCATGCTGCTTAATACTCTCTGAGGTATTAGTAAATAGACTCCCTAAAAAAATGAAATATCTTTCATGTTGTATAATCTCTCTATAGATGATAGACAGATAAGTTATCTTTATTTATATGTTAAATCAGTCTAACTAATTTTTAAACTCATCTCATAGTGAGTGCGCCTATTAAAGTGTCAGTAACCAAGACCACTCAAAATGACCGGTCACCAAAGTATTTCAGGATCCCAGAATGGAGAAGCCTAATTCTGTCAAAAGGTGCCCGGACAGCTCTCTCACTGTAATTTCACATTGTCTTTGGCCAGAATGAGCCAGCCTTGGTGGGCTTACGTAAAAGAAATAAAATGTACATTGCATGACCCTGCGATACAGATGGATGTTTACGTCCCTAGATCCATAGTTTGCTCACAGTTTGACAGAGATATTTTTTTCTGAAAAGTTGAATGTATTCAATAATTGTGATTTCTTCATATACTCAAAAACATCCCTTATGTCAAAAGTTGTCTATTTAGCAATGAAAGAAACTTCGATGGTGAACTTGTTTTTCCCAATGGGCAGAAGGACTGCATTTGGCTTCTAGCAAGCACTGTGTTTATATGGATTCTAGAAAAGTGATGATTATCTTTCATTTTGGACTATGTCATAAAAATATACATCTTTACCAAATGAAAGACAAATTTATCCTATGAACTGTATCTTCACGACAAGTCAATCTACATCTTGCAAAATTTTATCAAGTGGGAGAGCAACAGTTTGAAAACTTTATTTAGTCACAGAACTCCTTCCCATTTCATTTAAATGGATCCCCCAAATACAGCTAGTTTGAGGCACCAGGGGAAAATGTGGAAATTGAACCTATAAAGAATTTTTGAACACATGTCAAATGTCTTCTTGATAGTGAAAAAATACAACACAAAATTCTAGAGGTCAAGTGGAAAATTAAATTTACTTGACAATGGAGTAACAAACATTTTGAATTACTATTTTATATTTTCCAGGAGCAGTTCGACACAGTTTTTAAATATACGTCTGCACAATAACCCAGTTAGGCTTTCCTTAGCACTACGCGTAAATCTGCCCGTGACAATAGATAATATTCTTATATGTAAAAAGAATCTGTGCAATGCATTTGGTACTCAACCAACTGGAAAAGGGCCTTGATTTAAAAACTTGAAAGCCAAATGTGTTCTCTATCAAAATTACAAAGTACTGTTCTGATATTGGGTCATTGCACCAGCAGCAGACCACAGATATAATAGGTTTTATTAAAAAATAGTGGTATGTTTCAAATGTCCATTAATACATGTTTAATTATAATAGAATGACTATAAAAGTCCATGTGACATCTACACGAAGATCGAAACAATTAATTCTAATCAGCATTAACTCAATGGATACGAATGAATTACAAAGTGATGCTCAAAAGAAAAAAATACTGAAGTAGAAAGCTATCATATGAATAACAGTGGATTTATTTTTAATAAAGGAATAAGATAATTTTCTGTCACATTTTATACACATTTGATATAATTAGTAAGGTTTTTTAAATGTATATTTTATCAGTTGCCAAAAACTCCACACACATTCACCAAACTCACAAGTAAAAATATATGAAAATAGAATATATGTTTATTTCCTCACTTATTCATTAACTCAGCAAATATTTAACAATTGCTATCAGACATTGTAATAGTAAAATACTCTACCTAGTCTACAAGTAGGTCATACACTTAGTTTAGAGAGGTATATAATTACGTTACTGTGGTTGGTATAATGGGAACAATTATAATAAGAGTTATGTATCCAAGAAAGAAAATAGTTTTTTGTTTGTTTGTTTGTTTTGTTTTGTTTGAGACAGAGTTTCACTTTTTGGCCCTCGTAGAGTGCCATGACATCATTGCTCACAGCAACCTCCAACTCCTGGGCTCAAACAATTCTCTTGCCTCAGCCTCCTGAGTAGCTGGGACTACAGGTGCCCACCACAATGCCTGGCTATTATTTTTAGAGATCGAGTGTCACTCTTGCTCAGGCTGGTCTCGAACCTGTGAGCTCAGGCAATCCACCCACCTCGGCCTCCCAGAGTGCTGGGATTACAGGTGTGAGCCACCTTGCCCAGCCAAAAAAGAATAGTTTTAAGGTGTAGCTATGGATTGAAGGGATTGTAGTAAGCTCATACTTTAAAGAGACAAAATCCTTTAAGAAACCCTGAAGAATAGTGGTAATTAAGAAGCATAAAAGCATAAGATTACTTTAGGGAAGAAGGAGAGAATTTACAGTGCCATGAGGTGTGGAAGAGCAGCATCTCAAAATCTCTACATTGTCCACCTCTACAGAGCCCACTAAGGCCAAGGTGAGTGGTTTGGACTTCGGGAACCTGGGAAGGACTAAAGTGTTCAAAATATGGTGGGTAATACAATCAGTTTTACATTTGTAAAGACTGCTATATTTACAGAGAGAGTAAATATCAGAAAGGATCAGAGTTAAAGTTAGGGAGGCAGTAAACAGAGTGCTCCCATAACCCAGAGGAGAAGGTACTGGGCTCAGAGAGTGGCAAGGAAGCTCAAAAAGAGAATGAACTTGGGGTGGCGCTGAGGAAGGAAGTGGAGGAAGTGGATAATAGAATGACTCCCAAGTTCTCTATTTGGTGACTTGTTGGATTGCAGTATCTTTTACTAAAATTAAAAATGCAGAGGAAGAAAGGTCTGGGAGGAAATAATGAGTTCAGTTGTGGACATGTTTGAAATTGATGTGCCTCCAAGATATACATGAAAAGATCTCAAACATCAGTTGCATATTTAATTATGGGGCTCAGAAGAAAAAGCCAGAATCAGAATTTTTGCATTAATTACATTATGTTCAATGCTTTGAAATGTTTAATCACTATACACATATATGTGTTAGACTGTAGTACTTCCAGTGTTTCAGATATTTCCCTTATGGACCAAGTTGAAAAAGCACCTGTGGTAAGCATCGTAGAGACAGAGAGAACTGCAGATGTGGAGGTCAAAGGTCTGTGATGATGTGTACTCATGGGCCGGGACAAGAGATATTTTAAAGGATAAGTCAATATATAAGAAAATATTAATCCAAAATCAGCCATTTACTTTCCCTACTTTTGTTTGCATATCTGGTTCTTTCTTTTCATTGCTCAGGCACTATTTTAGATGCTAAGGAAATAACAACAAACAAGGGGGGATGTTTAGGGCTTTGTGGAGCTTCTAACGGCCAAAGCTCACCAGGAACACATACAGATATAACTTAATTTCAGATAACTGTAAACAGTGAAGAAAAAGCAGGACAACGAGAGAAATTGTGAAAAGGGACCATTTTGAAAAGATTGGTCAGATAATTTTTTCTGAAGGGAAGAAAAGAGGGAGTCGAGGAAATAGATGAGAGAAAACTATTTTCAAGTGGGTAGGATCAGCACTTTCAAAGACCCTTGGGCAAGAATCGTCTTCCCTTGTTGAAGGAAATAGACACATCATAGTGGGTAGCAGAGCCCGGGAAGCAGAAATGGCAGGAGATGCACTGGAGAATATGCTGGAGGTGGATTTTATACGGGTCAAGTGGCCACAAAGAGCAGTGTGGATTTTATTCCAGCCTCTGTATACCTTCAATCCAGTGGAGGGTTGTGAGAAAAGAGTGCAAATATCTGGCTTCCATTTTTAAATTAACTTTGGTTGCTGTGGAGAACCGTGATTGTAATGGAGTAAGACTGGTAACAAGAAGACCTAGTGGAAGGCAGC
>NW_003852432.1:12592140-12648398 GCF_000181295.1 Otolemur garnettii | reverse complement strand
AGCATATGGGGCTGGCGCCCTACCCTTTTGAGCCACAGGCGCCGCCCAGAATTATCATTTTCTAATATATGCCTATGACTGCTAAATTATGAGTGGGCTATGATTCTCTGAAGAATACAACTTAAAAAAAAACCCTGACAGAGCACCCAAAAGTCATGACATAGTGCTGGGTTCCATCCATGATCATTGCCTTATTCTTACTGTAGTTTTAAATATGTGAAAAAGATACATAATTCACTAATGGATCTTGGTAGGGAGCTACAATATATAGACACAAGTCTCCCAAATATTTTAGCCTTGTAATGGCAATATACAAGTGTCACTTGTAACATGCTGGGCAACATGCTGGATGGCCCTGAGGAGGATTTCCATCCATCCACAAACAAGATTTTATTAGACTTGTTCGTTTTTTGAATAAAGAAACTTCTTGTTCATTTTCAAAAATGCGTGAGACATTCATTTGAAGGCCAGTGAATTCTGTTTTGTAGCCCAGACCAGATGAGCACGAAGGAAAGAAGTTTGAAAGTCATGAAAACTGGAGTTTACTCAGGAAATACCGCGAGCATCTTAACGAAAGTGCCACGCACGCCCCTTCTGAAATTTAACAAATGAAATGAACCTTCCCCCATCTGTGGCAAATGCAGACTTTGCTGCCTTAAGGGCTTGGCATTTTCAGATAAAAAAGAATCAATGTCATTATACAGTGTCTCTCTAGAGCATCGTAATTATTCTGCATGCATACAATATTTATTTAAAACTTAAAATTAAACTTCAAGAGGTGGTCATTTGAAAGCTGCCACTCAGTGAACAGATCCCGTATTCATGAAAAAGAGAATATTTCTTCTAAAAGTTGAGAAATAGATCAAAACGGTCTTTCCAGTAACTGACACTTTAGTCATATAGATGCTTTTTATGTGTCAGATTTATTAATAAAGAAGGTCCATGGGAACGAGAGAAAGAAATCTTGAGGATGTGACTGTCAGTTTTTGATATGTCAGGTATAATTTTGTAGCTGTGATTTTCGGATTGCAGTACACACGCAGCATTGTACTGATGTTTGTGTACCTCTTTGTACTCATCATTTGTGATGACTGGAAAAGAAGATAAGGCGGAGATGTTTTGATACAGGATTGAAACTTGAAACTACAGTCCTTCAATTTGAACAGTATTCCTGTTTCATCTTTCTTTTCATGTTACCTTTTTAACTTTTGCCACTGATGTAAAAGGGAAAAAAAAAAAAAAGAAAATTTGAAAAGATGCCAGGTGTTGGTTCTTATCTGGGTGAAGGATCACAGAAGTAGAGGATAAAATATAGTTTGTAGCTTGTTACAGCAGCAGACTTATGAAGATCAAACACTTGTCAACAACAACTGTTTGTCCTCCTGTGGCTATCACAGAATTAGTAAGGCAGTGACATCTCTTCATAGCTGGTGCGTTTTGCTAAGATTGTAGTGTATAATGCTCCAATTAGTGTAACAGGGTGTATTCTGCTGTGATGACTGCAGTCCTCCTTAATTGCTTTTGGCTGCTTCCTGAAATAAAAGGGTAGTGTCTTGTTACAAATACCCTGGTCACTGGGAAATTCAGAATTTTATGATTCCTCTTAAGTCATCCAAAAAAGTAACACAAAAAACAAGGATTTCCAAAAATTCAGGTAAGGCAGTTTAATTTTATGGTGCCTTAACTGAGAATACATCGAAACCAAAAAGCAAAAGAATTGGGCCGAGCTGTTTTTCACTTGACTTTTCTTGCCAAACAGACAATTTTATATCCACCTATTGATTTGCATGAATAGACCAGCTGCTGGTGTGTTACATTTTGCACTGTGCCATGCAATTCTTCCTGAAAATTTTCTCCTTTCACCAAAGAGATCAAGAATGAGTGACTGTTTATTTTCCATAATCTTACTATTTTTTTTTTCTTTTTGACTCCTGCAGATTAGTCCTTCCTGCACATCAAACAGTCGTGGTCCATATTCAATTCTGATTATTTCTATCAATCTTTTTCTTTTTTGAGACAGAGCCTCAAGCTGTCCCCCTGGGTAGAGTGCTGTGGCATCACAGCTCACAGCAACCTCCAACTCCTGGGCTCAAGCGAGTCTCCTGCCTCTGCCTCCCAAGTAGCTGGGACTACAGGCACCTGCCACAACGCATGGCCGTTTTTTGGTTGCAGCCGTCATTGTTGTTTGGCAGGCCTGGGCTGGATTCGAACCTGCCACCTTAGGTGTATGTGGCTGGCGCATTAGCCACTTGAGCCACAGGCGCCAAGCCTCTATGAATCTTCTATTTGTGACTTCTTAGAGACAATAGTGCCTTTCCAAGTTTACACTGATGCATTTCTTGCAACTCCTTCCAGGTCAGCCTTTCTTACCCTGAGTAGCTAGATGAGGTCCCAAAAAGCCTGAGAGGCTGGATGAGAATTTAGAGCGACCACATGGGCAAAAACAAAAGGGAATCCAGAAAGAAGAACATTTTAGAAAGAAAGACATAAAGGGTAAAGATGTAAAGTCATTAAAATGAAGACATCAAGTTTTAGGTGAGAAATACACTTATTTAATACCGTCAGGGATTTTATGTGATTTTAATTTTAATTTTTTTTATTAAATCATAGCAGTGTACATTAACACTATCATGAGGTACAGTGTACTGTTTATGTATACAACTTGAAGTACTTTCATCCAACTGGTTAACACAGCCTTCATGATTTTAATTTTTAAATGAGGCTTGTATTTCTATACATGCCAAACAAAACCAGCTGAGGAAACCAAGTTAAACATAATAAAATTTTGTGCATATAAACTAATAAAATGACATCATATTTATAAAGTAATCTTTACAAATTGTGACTTAATCTATGTACGTATTGTAACTTCAGATAAGTCTAAATTTGTCCAGACCATTCTAATTAATGGACAATTCCTGGAAATAAAGATAAAATAAAGGCCGCAACTGAGCCTAACCAGTTACTTTGCTGGATTTAAAAAGAATTGAAATCAGGGGTTCCTTGGGTGTTCGTTCATAACGATAGTGAAGTGAAATTACAAATTTAAGAAAACACAAGTAATGGAAATGTCTTGGTATTTGGGAAAGACTATGTGAGGGATCTTTAAATGTAAGATTTTATGTGTCTTTCACTGGAGTTCTTTATTTTTTCCAGAAAAGAATCCTCTGTAGCTCCTGGGGGTAAAAAAGAGGAGAGAGTGAGTGTGAGATTGGCTACAGCCACCTTGGGTGTCTGTAGGA
Source organism: Otolemur garnettii (assembly GCF_000181295.1). NCBI lineage: Eukaryota > Metazoa > Chordata > Mammalia > Primates > Galagidae > Otolemur > Otolemur garnettii. Next base: position 12,645,156 of record NW_003852432.1, on the reverse strand, counting down.
TAGAGCGGAGGTGGTTTACCAGCCCCCACACGCACATTCTCCAGCCCCTGTCATCCCTACCTAACCTGGACTCAGTAATATTTCTGGTCTTTCCCCCACCACACCTCCAAAATAAAGCTCTGGTCTATGAAGGGAAGCTCTTCAGGGCAGAAGTAGCCTGAGCTCTTCGGGGCAAACCTCCATATTTCTTTGACCAATACTAGGCTTCAAGAGCTTGGCTGGGCACTTTAACAGGTAAAAGCTTGCAGTTATCTCAAAAGTCATGTTTCTTTTCTACATAAGATAATTTGAGCTGTGTTTTGAGTTAAACTTTATAGAAAGCTAGCTGACCAGGTGCATTAAGCTGAGTACTTTTCCTTCATCCACTAATTTTGTTAAAGAAAAGAGGGCTTTCTTTTTTCTGAGTGACATTCCTCCTGTAAGATCCCATGGTGCTTAGTGCTCTTGTTTCTATTGTCTTGTGGAGGCAGGAGGGGTTTTTTTTTTTTTTTCCTCTCCAGGGGCCTCTCAATAGACTTTCCAAATTGTAATTATCCCGGCAAATCTTTGTGTTCTGGTGAATAAGACCTATGTGTTTTATTTTATGCCATTTTCTGGAGCTACCTTGTGTAGCCTAAGTTTTCAAAAGTAATCACTAGTCTTTTTTTTTTTTTTAACCTTGGGGGTGTATTTCTTTAGACCTTGTAATCTACATAGTGTAAAACCATTTAAAGTTATGTTAATTTTTTTAAAATACTTTTTCTAATACTCATGTAGAGAAACTACAGTGAAAATGACTATTATATATCAGCTGAGGACCAGAGCTGTTAAAAAGTTGAGAAGTAGGAAAGTTTAAGCAAAGAAACGTGAATTATTTAGCCAAGAGAAAAATCTAATAGCATCCACAGATCAGAGACATTGTAGAAAAATAATAATCCATTGTTTTATGTATCTAGAGAAGAGAGAAAAGGAATGAAGTATAAAGTGAACTTCAAGAATTGTGAAATGTATGAGATGCCCCCACCATAACTTTTACTAATGCTTTGGGGAGCTTTAAAAATGAATAACCAAGGTGATGGATCTGCTAAAAGCCCTGACTTCACCACTCTGTGATCCATACACATAACAAATTGCACTTGTACCCCATAAATTTATACAAATAAGAAAGGAACAAGCATATAAGTTAAGGATATTTAGGTAAAAACATATAAATGGTAATAATTTGTACAACTAAATTGTCCTAAGAATCCTGACAAAAATATAAAAACTTTCATTTAGAGATATCAAATTTAGAACCAATTTAATGGGTTCAGTAAAAATGCTTCATAATATTCATCCCAACTTTTAATAATACCCCCCCCAAAAAAAACCCTAGGAAAACAAAAACAAGGAGAGTGTGTGTGTGTGTGTGTGTGTGCTTGTGTATATCCACTGTGCGAGGGATCCCCTCCAGAAGATGAAAATAGGTAACCCAGGTTCAGAGACTCCCATCTCCAAGTGTCTGTTGTCTTTCTAAAATTTCTTTTTAACCTCGTAACTTCTGGTAGAGTATACCAGGCATGCTATTACTGTAGTGTTGGATCTAGGCCCCACCAAGCCAGAGGGCTCAAAATATGTCAGAATGATTGTATGGAGGATGGCGTGGGTTTCTTACTGTACTACACGTATTTATGTCTCTACCATTTTTCTTTTTCTTTTCTTTTTTTTTTTTTTGAGACAGAGTTTCACTTTGTCGCCCTTGGTAGAAGGCCGTGGCGTCACAGCTCACAGCAACCTCCAGCTCTTGGGCTTGGGTGATTCTCTTGCCTCAGCCTCCCGAGCAGCTGGGATGAAGTGTATTTCATATAAAGTGAATTAACGGGGGAGAGAAAAAGTACTTAAAATTACAAAAAAATTAAAATTGCACACGAATCAGGTAACCTTATAGATGCTGAATTGGAGAGTCAAAAATAAATCTCCCTCTTTTTCTTCTTGTTCTGTACACACTATACACTAATTTCCAGTCTGTATTGCAGTGAGGAGGGGCCATGTGACAAAGCTTTATACAAGGAAAGACAAGTAGAAACTCCTGCAAAATGCTTCCTCTTCTTCATGCTTGGAGAACTGAGCGAGGAAAGAGGTACCTGGGTCACTGAACCACACCAAATAACAAAACCCTTCAGGCTAAGAACATTAGAGTAGAAAATGGAAAATGTCTCACTAGTGCCTCGCTAGTTTCTGTGACAGCCTTGGACCCCTTCCCTTACATATCTGTTATGTGATGATACCCCTTCCTGTTTGACCAGGATAGCAGGAGCTCCGAGTATACTATTATGTGCAACTGAGCACAGAGCTCTGCAACAAGAGGTTAAACAATAAAATGATTCAAGGTGAAGTAATTTCAAGAAGACCTTGAATAATCCGTGTTATGTAGTTATGTCATTGTTTTTTTGTTTCTTAGACTAGAACACCTGAAACTAGATAATTTATAAAGGAAAAGGATTTTTTTTTCATACTTAGGGAGGCTGAGAAGTTCAAGTTTGAGGGGCCACATCTGGTTAGGGCCCTCTTTCCTGTGGGGACTTTTTGCAGAGTACCAAGAGGGATGCAGGTACTCAGTACATAGCAAGGGGGCTGATCCAGCTAACTCGGGTCTCTGTTTCTTTATTTAATACCACTCCCATAAGAACCTATTAATCCATAAATCCAGGAATGGATTAATCATTCATAATCACTGCTTAAGCCCCCTCCCCATACTGCCACCTTAGGGGTTAAATTTCAACAAGTATTTTGGAAGAGATAAATATTCTAACCATAGCAAATTATATAAATATAGGAAGTAACATTTTAAGGCAATTATCTCATACCTTCATAAATTTTCCAAGCATGAATATGGTATATAGGCCTTCTCAATGTGTTCAGTCGTGATACTTTCCACTTTCTCCAATTTTTTAACACTTTTATTGAGATATAATTTAACTGCTACATAATTTTACCCATTGAAAGAATATGTTTGGGTTTTAATACGTTCCCAACCACAGGTATAATTAAATTTTCGAACTGTATATTACCCCCAAAGAAACCTAATTAACATCCATGTTTGCTAAATACTCTGAAGAAACAATTATCATGAAATACTTGCATTTTGTGGCAAAGAATTTTATTATTATGGAGCTATATACAAAATGAGCATTATCTTTCAATGGTGGCAACCTGAATTTGGCAAGATTAAGTGTGATTAAGCCAATATCTGAATTTATACTCTTGATATCCTCATATCTATCATACAGTTGCACCAAAGTTAATCTGTCTACAACAGATTAGAGAGCTGTTACGTGAAAGGTGAGCCTGTGATAGGTAAGCATTTGCCTATTTGGATATATTTAAGTTGGTGTTGCACATGGAGTCAAAGCATGTTCAAGGAGAAATTCAGGTAAGAGGAGAGATGACTGTTTAATTTTTCCTGCTATAAAGTTTTCCCCAAACAGAGTTGCAAAGTAAGAAAAACTTCTTTTGGGGTTTCCTCTTTTAAACCTTGTTAAGACACTGCAATTATAATGAACACATCTAAAAACTCAGCCGTTGAGACATCACAGTCTAGAGAGAGACAGTCCACGGAGGCCTCTGCTTCAAGAAGTCTTCCAGGACAGGTGCCTCCGATCATGGTGTTCTGCCATCACCTAGGGGACATGCTCAAAGCTTGCTGTCACGCACACAATTGTGTCCTCTCTCCACCCTCAAATTCATATATTGACGCCCTCACCCCCAGTGTGTTTGGAGACAGGTCCCAAAGGAGGTAACAAAGGTTAAATGAGGTCTAAAGAGTGATGAGGCCGTAATCCTACAGAACTGGTGGTCTTATAGGAAGAGAAAGAGAGGCCAGAGATTTCCCCCTTCTGTATATGCACAGAGAAGAGGCCATATGAGGACACAGCGAAAAAGTGGCCATTCACAACACCAGAAGACAGGCCACAGGAGGGGAAAAAAACCTGATGGCACCTTGATTTAAGATTTTTAGCTTCTAGAAATATGAGAAAATACATTTCTGTTGTTTAAGCTGCCAAGTCTGTGATATTTTGTTGCGGCAGCCCCAGCAGATAACTAGCATTGGAGAACTAGTATCATGCCCTAGTTATGCACACAAGGAGAAAAGAGATGTGGTGAGGATAAGCAGCTTCCTTTTCTAGATATAATTTGCTCATTACAAATATTATTCCCGCTTACCTTGCACTGCCGTAAATTAGATGCATAGCCATACTTAGCTATAAAGAAGGTAGGAAGATGTCTCACAAGTTGACGTTTTCCCTGCTAAAATGTGTGTGTGGGCGCACATGCGTGCGTGTAAGAAAAGAAATGAGTGCCTGCAGGGGTGAGTCAGTACTGGAGACTTAATACTCTCTAGCTCAAGCCTCTTCTTCCCAGTTTCAGCATCTCCTTCCAAGGGCCTTTTGGTTTTTCAAAAGCGTCCCAACAAATGACTATAAATTTTGCCTGTTGACAGTATCCTGTACTCTAAATTTTGACATTTGATTCAGCTCCTTAATTTTTTTTTTCAATCTCATTTCTTTTCCCATATATTCTAAAAGAATATTGATCTTACTGATTTATACTAGAATATTAATGGATGATATATCAATGGCTAATGGATAATAGTGTCCCCAAATAACTTCTTTTAAATAGAAACTTAAAGGAATTATTACTGAACCTTATCCTAAATTGGTAAAATTTTAAATATTAAAATTTCAAATCCTTATGTCATTAAATAAGGAAATAATTCTGACCAGTCCTTATTTCTCTTACACTGAGATAATGGACATAAGTACTTGTGTTTAGGATCTACTCCTTAAAGATAAAGCAAGGAATAATATTATTTTGGATTCTTACTACTTTTGAACAAATTGTCCCTTTCCCCCTTTCCGTTTATTCACTTTTTAAAAATTTTTATTACTTTTAATTTGTTGATTCAGTTTCATTCAGTGTACAAAGAATTAGTTTATAGTGTTCGCATGTGTCAGGTAAAGTCCCTCTTATAGCTAGGTGTGCCATACACCGTTAATACCCCATCCCTACTCCTTTCTGCCCCTGTCCTTCCACTCCACCTTGAATTTATCTGGGTTTTTCTCTTATGTCTTCCTATTTATTTTTTGGAAGTTTTTTCCTCAGAGTCATGTATCTATCTCTGCAGTCAGAAAGACTTCATACTATCCATAGATGGTCCAGGGATAGTAAAAAACCGTATGACATAAGGAGATCTAAGGGAACACAGTCATACTAATACCAGCCTGGGATATCTTTTTTAAGTCAAGGAAAGTTTGTTGCCTGTGTGCTACATTAAGATGCTGGGGGTACATGGAGCCATGAACAAGATGGCCCTGGACTCCTTTCGCATGGTGCTTGGAGATTAGTGAGCCTGTAACAAGGGGGCAGTTTGTGTCTCTATTTGCACGCAGAAAAAAATAACTCCTATTTCTATCAGGTTCAGCTATTGAGAGGAGAAAAGGGGACGAGAACTCAAAGCATTAAAATAAATACATATACTTTCTTAATCCATCCCCATTTTCCTTTCTTCAAAAGCTGCTTCCTACATACTGTCAGTGCCTGTGACACTATGAAACCACATTTGAACTCATTTGCGACATTGTGCTGGTCCCTGGTTCGACACCCTCAGACTCTACTGGCTCCCTGCTGGTCTGCCCACACTTCCTGATTCTTTTGTAGTTACTGTACTCATAGTCGACAAGTGAAAACACCTAGCATGGAGCAGATGTGAACGAGGAGGGGATTTTTCAAACCGATAATCTTTAATTAAAAACATAACACTCTCTAGGTTCACGTCTCAGGGCCACATAACACATAAAGTATTTTTATAATGAAATTCAGCTGGTACTTTCTTCCTCTAATGGGTCTTCTTGGATAGAAGCCAAATGGATTAAAGTTGTACCAAATTTGATCATGTACCAGGAGGTATTATCATCAAGCTTTAATATATACAATTCAGATTATGCATTTCTACAAGGAGAGCCAAAATTAATTTAATTTTATGAGGGTCAAGGGACAACCGTAGGGAGTGTATAGGAAACCCTGGAATGGGGTTTGGCCTCCCTGTCATCAAGTATGTCAGCATTGATGCTGCAGGATCATCCTGGTCCAGTGGGATGAGCAGCAGGAGGTGAGTCCGTGGTGAGAGAGCTGGTGGGGCAGAGAGCCGGGCTGAATGTGGTCTTCTGATATCTACTCTGACAACAGCCTAGTGCGGTCACCAGCAAGCTTTCTGTCAAGGGCCATTTATTGCTACTTGGCTATTGTAGGCTTTGTGGATTAGAAGTTTCCTATTATCATTCTTCAACTTTGCTATCGTAGCAAGAAAACAGTCATAGACAAAATGTAAATGAATGAATGTGAGAGAAGGAGACTTGAACTTTATGTAATTTTAGAGTGTCATAAAATATTTTTATTCCCTTTTTTAACCATTTATAAACATAAAAACTATTTTTATCATGGGGGGTAGGTAAACAGGTGGCAGGCTAGATTGCCACTCTGGCCTAGATGTGCCTTTCATTCAACAAGGATTTACTGAGTGATTCCTATATTCCAAACACTGTTCTCATTGCTGAGTTCTGACAGTGAACTAAGGAAAAAGTCCCGGGCAGCACCTGTGGCTCAGCCCCATATGCCAGAGGTGGCATATGCCAGCCCCATATGCCAGAGGTGGCAGGTTCAAACACAGTACCATCCAAAAACTGCAAAAAAAAAAAAAAAAAAAAAAGGAAAAAAAGAAAAAAGTCCCTGCCCACACAGCACTTCCATTCAATAGTCGTCTGCTGTCATTGCTTCCCACCCAGAAAAGACATACTATGGTGATGACTCTGTATACCACCCTGTTACAGAATTTCATGTTCACATACCAGCTGAGCCATAAGTAAATGAAGTTAGGATTTTGTGATTTCAATAGCAAGTGTTCTCTTTGTACACTCCAGTATTCTTCTTCTTCTCAGATCATATTAAATTTCTTTATTGATTCCTCATCTCTAGCACCGTGGTTGGCACAGAAGAGGCATTTGCCATAATCAAATAATAGCTAACAGTTGGTTTGATACTTAATAAACAACATTTACTGTTTTATAACATTAATTGTCTAATGATGGAATCGAAGATGTTCTTCCTGCTATGTAACATACTAAAGAAAAATGCTAACAAATCTGAGATGGTTGACATTGTGAAAGGCATCCACATTTCAGAAATGCTAGAATATGAAAAAAGAAAGGTCAGGCTTAGACTCTATAAAATACGGTAAATGTTTCCTGAATAAGTTGTGTTTATAGACCCATTCATTCTGCAAATGTGTAATACTAATTTGTAATGAGGCACGGGGAAAGTCAAAACCACAAATAAAGTCTCTGGGATAATGTCACGTGGGAGTGAGCCTGGTGTCTTCCGGTGACTCTGCTGCAATTCCGTGCTGGAGATGTTCCCTCCGCGAAGGCCTCTCTGGCTTTCCGGAAGGCTCCAGAGCTGCCTCTCGCACAGCCCTGCCTCCTCCTTGCCGGTCTAGGGGTGAGTGATGCAGAAACATTTTAATTAATGGTGAACTTCTCAAAGTTGAAGTGCAAACAATTACAGCTCAATTTTACTTTTGGCCTCATTTTCTTCATTTCCATTCTCTCCTCCCTCCCCATTAGATGACTCGGTGGGTGTCACAGTCTGTAAGCTGGCTAATGGCTCTGCTTGTGAAGGAGAGGGCATTGTTTCTCTCTCCTGCAATTAATAGCAGCAGAATGACAAAGAACTCTCTTGCCAAACACCTCTAGAAAAGTCCTTCCAAAAGGTGGACAGTCACCCTCCTCTATCTGAAAAAATGATTTTTTTCCCCGAAGAGGAACACGTCTTTCCTGTAGCAACTGTTAGCATGTAAGACTCAAAGAAAGTTCATAGCACACATCACAAGTACTCTGATATGTAAGTGAAGTGATCTGTAGCACTGTTAATTAGACCTAAATTCTTGATTTACTATTTATAAAACAAAATTGATTATTACTTCATCAACAACATTTAAAGCATCATTAAGAGAGGTCTGCTCCAGCAGCCTCAGGTTAAATTTTTTAACAAGCACTTTAGTTGCTAATCTGTGTTATTGCCAACATATGTAAACTTCCTAATGCTAATTGCATTCAGCTGTGAATCAAACAATGTCTAATTCTCTTCAGGATTAATTATGCACATGTGCTGCCTGCATTCCTAAACATGGTTCTCATAAATAATAAGAGATATATCTAAGCAGATGGGATTTTTCCAACTAAATGATCTGTTTATCATGAATAAAACAAATGACACATACTAGACTTCAAATGCAGAGTCACAGCAACTTCACATATTTTTAGCATTAATAATTCCCCAACAATTGTTTGTGTGAATATAATTTTGAACAATTCAGCAGCAAACCATGTTCAGTCATATGCCATATTTATCGTTCATAACTTTTTTTTTTAATTTGAACTTAGAACCGGGAAGAGACTGGTTTATTTCGCGCACTGACTGGGTAAGGATAATTGCACAACAGAAAGATTCAAACCTTACAGTCCCGAGGGAGCTCTGTGTAAACGCCCTTGGTAATCAAGTTGGTAAAATGTTATATAGTCTTCTTACTCTACAGAACACAAAATGTTGATGGACGCCTTTTCTAGATGTCCATCAGGACTAGAATCTTTGGATTATCAATAGTTTAATTCAAAAACAGTTGAACTTGGGGTGGCACTGTGGCTCAAAGGAGTAGGGCACTGGCCCTATATGCTGGAGGTGGCAGGTTCAAAGCCAGCCCTGGCCAAACACTAAAAAAAAAAAAAACCAAAAAAACCCCAGTTGAACTCAATTATTTATTACTGCAACAAGATAATTTGGAAAGAAAGTGGACTTGGGGCAAAAAAAGAACATAGGAAAATACATAGATTTAAGTTAATAATATATCCTATTTTGTGGTGTCCTGGGGATTTGTTTATTTGTATAATGTATCCACAGCAAATATACAGCATGTATGAACCAAACTGGGATTCATTGGTGTGCTCGGACATTCCAGAAAAAATTAGAGCAACTTTTTTTAAAAAAGAGAGAGATCCAGGTGGCACCTATGGCTCAGTGGGTAGGGCACTGGCCCCATATACTGAGGGTATATGGCCCCAGTATATGGGGCACTGGCCCCATATACTGAGGGTGGCAGGTTCAAACCTGGCCCTAGCAAAATGGTAACAAAAAAATAGCTGGGGGTTGTGGCGGGCACCTGTAGTCCCAGCTATTCAGGAGGCTGAGGCAAGAGAATCACCTAAGCCCAAGAGCTGTAACTCTACCGAAGGTGATAAAGTGAGACTCTATCTCTCCAAAAAAAAAAAAAAAGAGAGAGAGAGAGAGAGAGATCCATAACATCTTTTTCAAGAAGAGTTGAAAGGAGAGAGATATTTGGGATGACAAATGTCGCCCCTCCTCTACTAGGTCAAAGGAGTGATCCCTTCCATAACATAATACCAGAACAAGATAAAGATCTAGGATGCACTGACCATTGATTACATCCTAGCCATGGGAATCACTGGCTACCTGTGACCACTGAATACTTGAGAAATGGCTATCCTGAATTAAGACAGATTTAAAAAAATGAATACAAAAGAAGTAAACATTCCCCCCAAACTTTTGTATATTGAAAGGTAATATTTTACATATACTTGGTTAAATAAAATCTATTATTAAAATTAATTTCACCTGTTTCTTTCGCTGCACACTGTGGCGGCTAGTGATCATAAATTACATACACAGCTAATACTGATATTTCTATTAGAAGAAGTTGGTCCAGCAGCTTTGAATTATCCAGTAGATCCCGAGTGTGGAATAGACAGACGTATTTTTAACATTCCTTAGTTGTATCTGACGCATGTCAGACTGAGTACCAGTGCTCTAGAAGCCAAGGAGGGGCAGTGTATGGACATGGCTTTACAGCTGGAGGTTTGGGTTATGAAGATAACATGAGAAAACATGTCTGAGATCGGAGAGCTCAGGTGACTTGCCCAAAGCCAGGCAAAAGAGTACACAGACAGTACCACACAGTAAGTGACAGAGCCAGACTTGGTTTCTGTGATCCGGGTCTGTGTTATTTCCTCTATGTAATACTGCCTTCTAGAAAAATGAATGGAGAAGGGGGAAGCACTATAGAAGCAGACCCAGCAGCACAAACCGGCACTGGAATCAGAGAAAGAGCTTCCCAGAGCAAGGTAAAACTGAAGCACCATCTACGGGACAGGCTTGATGCTATGGCTCCTTTCACATCTATTCTCTTCAGTCAACTCTCACTGAGCTCATGCCAAAACGCTCACTTGTGCTAAGCCACAGACAAAGTTGCTGAGACAACTCAATTTCACAATTTTCATTTCTTTGACTATTTTTCATTTTTCCTTCCAACATGCAACACTAACCCCATTACAATCTCCCCTTCTCTCCTTTTTATTTATCCCATAGTGACCAAAATGTTTTTGTTTTGCCCATGACCCTTTTTTATTGGATTTTGCTATGTGATGAATTGCTTAACACACGCCACTAAAGAAAATGTAAGTGTATATAAACTTCGAATACAAAAAGACATGAATTTACATTACTTACCAGCAGTGTAAGTTTATAGATTATTTAACCTCATCGTGAGGTTTATTTTCTTCACTCTATAATGGAGAAAACACCACCTCCTTTGCCGGTGGGAGTAAGCATTTATCTGTCACAGGTCCTAGGCCTCGTCTACGCAGGTGCTGAGCTCATGATAGTTTTTTTCTATTTTTTCTTCTTCTATCCCCGTATCATTTACCTTTTAGCCCTGACGTGTAGAGCCTTAAAGATAAAAGGAGCTCATTGGGAGATAGGATGAGCAAACTTTTTGGTTTTACCAGTAAAACAAAATAACCTTGCCATTGCTTCTGCAGGACCACTCAGCAATGTCACTTATGTCATGTGTAAATAAAATAAAACGTTGGGTCAGATATTAATTTCACCTGGGAAACCCGAGCACTTTGGCTGTTTGACTTAGTGGCAGTGGCTATTTCAAACACTCATAATCACGCATTTTTGCTTAAACAATCAGCCCATGGCCCTACCTTATGGTTCTAGGAAAAGCTCCCAGACTTCTGAAGGAACACTGTCGAATATTGCTTGTTAGGAGGTGATAGTGTGGATGTGATTAATGGCAGAAATAGAATTAGAAGAAAGTGTCCTTTGGCACAAACCTTTTCATCGCGAACATTTACATAAAGACCTTCTCGTGTCTTCAATTTACACCCGTCCCAGTGCATTGGGACGGCTACTTATCCCCTCCACCCTCGGCTCTGGGCAATCCTCCTGCCCTCACTCAACATTTGACTCACCTAGAAGAACTGGAAATAGATTATTCAGATTCCGCAAGTATCTAAAAAGTTTTTTCTTTTGAATTCAATCAAATTTTAAGCTGAGATTTCTACTAGATAGTCACAAGCAATCAAAGCTGAAACGCAAAACAAAAATGAAATCAATAAATTTTCAAATTTAATGCTGACACTTGTAGCACAATTGTCGTTAATGTTAAACAATTGAGGCATTAACGATATTGACACATAAAAAAGAAAATTATATTTAATAGCTACATTTCCAAAGTTAAGGACATAGATGTTTCAGGCAGTTTCCCACCAAATTTTAAAACTAAGATGGTTATTGAACTTTATCTTTCATCAATATCTTCCTCTATAAAAGGGAGACAAAACTAGAAAATACTCAAAGATTCAATAAAATAATAGTTGCAAAATGCTTACTACGATGCCTGGCAATAATGAATACTCCATAATTATTTCCTCTATTTCTTTTTTTTTTTTTTTTGGCCAGGGCTGAGTTTGAACCCACCACCTCTGGCATATGTGGCATACCCTACTCCTTTGAGCCACAGGCACCACACTATTATTTCCTCTATTATTTCATTAATAATTTACCAATTTAACCAACTCAAACATTTCCGCAGTTTTGACCACATGAAGGTCTTAATGTAACTTTCTTATCAATCATGAGTTTGAGTAATAATCAAAGAAGTAAAAAGTGCATGTAGATTTATTTTTAAAAAATCCAGCTGTCTTAAACCTTGAAAAGCATCCAAAAATACAAGAAGAAGAAAAAGAATAAAACGCCAGATTAATGAAGGAAATGGTGCTATTGGAAATTCTGGTGCTGCCTAATATATCCGCCCTGGGCATGGAGCCTGAGGGCGTTTTTATGGGTTTTTTCCCCTTCACTTTTCTCTGGGCTTATGCCCACATGTAAATGCAAGCGTCAGTCTATTCTCCTCCCCATTAGTGTCCTTCCAGACTTGATAAGGATATTCATGCTGTTCCCTAGGGTTTAATAATTGCCAAAAGATGCATTAAATGATAACATTGATGGTGAAGTACTTTAAGTTGATAAATTCTCTTTTTAACAATTAATTTCATGTGCTTTCAAAAACTGCTTGGCACAGACTATAGGGTACTTAATATTTTACTGATGTTTAAACAAGTCTAAATTTGCTAGTTTCATTAAATAGCTTTATACTAAAAATCATTTAATTTATAAAACTGTATGTTTGGCAATGAGTGTGCCATCTTAGGTAAGATAGAGGGTACACGGGTAATAGGCTGTAAGTCTAAATCTGTTAGTTATCTTCCTAAGCGATGCTAGAGACATTTCTCCTCTTTAGTAGCAAATTATTAAGGCAGGAATTGGAGACAAAAATAAATTTATGAATAAACAAGCTAATTTCTCTAAGATCCATTTGAAATGTAAAAGAGCAATTCAAATTATCTCTACCACTTTTAACTATTAAAAATATTCTCTACTTGTTTATATATTGTACTATTTTTTTAAGTGTGAGGTCCCAGCTTAAGTAAAACAAAATAAGAATAATCTTAATTTACTTTCCAAAAAGGAAAATTATTTTCTGTTCTGGATTGTCACATAAATATATGTTTTAACTTCAGGAATGAATTTTATGCTATGATTTCTAAGGTTTCTTCCAGCTTAAAATTATATTATTCCTGTTTCTTCTAAAGTATTGAATTTGGATACAAATTTAATTCCATCAGTAGTTAGTATAATATAATTAATATAATGACATTCCAAAGCAATGGGAAAATAGACTAGTTGGTTAAGTTTTTAAAATACTGTTTAATACAAAAATATATTTTATAATGCTCAAAAGTAAATGTTAAATGAGTCATAAAATAATTAGATGAAAATTTAGAAGGATATTATAATAATATTGGATAGAGAAGGTTTTACCAACCCCAATTCCAGAGGTAAAAATCTCAAAAAGAAAGACAGTAATATATTTCTACATAAAAATGATAATCTTCTTTATATCAATCACCATAAATGGCCTAGAAAAAATATTTGTTGGTAAAAGGTTAGCATATTTATTAGATGAAAAATAAAGAATATTTATAAATCAATCAAAAAGACAAATAAAACAAACGCCCTGATAAAAGAATAAGAAAAAGATGTGAGCAAGCAATTAATGAGAAAAAAGGAAGAAAATTGGTTATATATACATGAAAAATATTGAGTTTCACATGTAATCTAAGAAATGAATATTTAAAGAAAAACAAAATCTATATTATGGTTATTATATTAGAAAGTTGAAAAGGAATATTAATATTCAGTGTTAGAAAGATATGAAGACATGGACCTTTTTATATGTTGTTTCTCTCAGTAGAGACACTATAATTTAAAGAGCTTTTTGGTAATAAACATCAATAACCTAGCACAATGTCAAGAACAAGAATGAAGATGAGCAACTGTTCAAGAGTAAGGGTACCTGAGCAACAAACCCAACATATCCCGGTACTGGATTCTGGAGTGAGAAGGTAGGAAATGAGAGCGGGGGGCTATAAAAAACCTTGCTGCTGGAGTTGGTTACATTCAAATATAGACCGTGCAATAGATCCTAGTAGTGTGCCAGTGTTACTTCCCTGAGTTTGCTCATGGTATCCTGGTCACATAACAGTGCATCCTCCTGCTCTTAGGAAAGGCAAATTAAGGGGTTATATTTAGTGGTAAAGTCACAGAGTTTTGTTAACTTACGCTCCAACAGTTCTGCTAAAGAAAGGGATAGAGATAAAGAGGAGACGGAGAGAAAGAGACAAAGATGAGGGAGGGGGACCCAGAGACAGAGTAAAGGAGTGAGACAGAGATGGCAGAACCCAAAGCCAACGGGGCACAGGGCCAGACTGGTGGCTCTAGGTAGGTAAGGAGAATTGAGGACCTCTTTGTATAATCCTTGCAGCTTTTCTATAAGTTTAGAGCTATCAAAACTGAAACTTAGTAACAACTAAACAAGCTTAAAAATCATATACTCAATGAACCAATAATTTCACCTTAAGAATTTCTCTGAAGGGAGTAATTGTGGCTCTGTAACAAAGATATTTATTTATCACAGGGTCATTTATAATAGCAATAAGATGAAACTAAATGTTCAAATTCACTGAAAGTATTCATTTTACAAGATGGACTTGCATTCTGTCATTAAAATATGTTTAGAGAGATTTTTACTGTCATGGGAAAATGGATATCAGTGAGATGGTGCTAATTTAAAAACAGAACATCCAAAATAAATACAGTAGGTTTCTTTCTGAAATGAATATTTCTGAATGTTGGTGGTACGTTGACTGTATAGAAATGACCGATTTTTATTAAGATCTTTTCTGGGGGTCTATAATTTCTTTCTGAAAAATGCATCTAACAGTTAATGACAAATACAAAGAAGGAAATTCCATTGAAACAACTGTCCAAGATTTCTTTCATTTGGGGAATATTTTGTTATACATCGCAAGCCTGGGAACTTTTGCCTTCTTGGGTCCCTTCCTCCATAAAGATCATATAAATAATAATATTTTAGAGTTTTACTAATATGAAATGAAATATAGTAGATCATCCATTAAAAATATTTTCTTCCATACGAAAGTTAGTTTTTGATTCTGATTTTAAAAGAAATCAGTCCAATTTGATGGCCCTTTAAAGTTCCATGGTCTCTAGGCGCTGTGCCCATTGTGCCTAACCAGTAATTTGGACTGATTCGCCACCTCTACCTTCTATATGAGACTCACAAGGCATTTAGAACGGTTCTAGTCAGCTCGGCGCCTGTGGCTCAGGTGGCTAAGGCGCCAGCCACGTACACCTAAGGTGGAATCCAGCCCGGGCCCGCCAAACAACGAGGGCTGCAACAATAAACTAGCTGGGCGTTGTGGCGGGCGCCTGTGATCCCAGCTACTTGGGAGGCGGAGGCAGGAGACTCGCTTGAGCCCAGGAGTTGGAGGTTGCTGTGAGCTATGAAGCCACAGCACTCTACCCAGGGGGACAGCTTGAGGCTCTGTCTCAAAAAAAAAAAAAAAAAAAAAGACTACAATGGTTCTTGTCTATCCGAATTGGTAGAATATTGTTAAAATGAAGATTCTGATGACACCAATCTGTGGAGAAGTAAGGTGCTAGGAAATAGTAGTAATCACCGTGACCTGGAGCTCCATATTCCAGTGTATTTTTCTTCAGCATCTATGCTTTCTTAGATGCTTTTTTTCAACAATTGGTCATGTTTTCTTAGGCACGTAAGAGTATCCTTTACTTCCGTCCTACTTACACCTTTTTATCCATTGGCCAAGATTGATACCTAGACCCATACCTGTACCTAAACCTGTCTGAAGGTGAAATTCCAAAATATTAGCAGAGATCAATTATGTGGTGGAAATCTGAGTGATATTTAATACTAGCTATAGACTTCTCTACTTACTGACTTTATTGAGTATTAATTTTCTAAATAGAATATTGTATATTAATATACTTAGAAATATTTACTAAAAAGTATATCCATAAAAGAAAACAAAATAAATTAGTCAAACCATGAATTATTATTATTATTATTATTTTGCAGTTTTTGGCCTGGGCTGGGTTTGAACCTGCCGCCTCCAGCATATGGGGCTGGTGCCCTACTCCTTTGAGCCACAGGTGCTGCCCAAAGCATGGATTATTTTTTAAAAGGTGCCATTCTGGTAATCAAGTTTGGGAAAGGTGGAGAAAAAAAAAAAACAAAACTGTCACTTAAGGAAGTGAAACAATATTTTAATATTAAAGTATTTATAGTAGAACTCTTAGTTTTGTGTTTAATACTACAACAGAAGCCAATTAAGTTTTAAGAATATATTATTTAAACAGATAATGTGATTCTTAGGTTTGTATGATTTAACTTTTCACCTTAATACAGTCCAACTATTTAGTGTACAATTTCAAAAATATTTTTTAGTGAGTGGAAGAATAAGTAAATTAAAAAGTATACTTATTTTAATATTCTTGGCAATGACCAACATTATTGATAATGAGCAAATCCATTAAAATTGTTGAAAATTCAAGGTCTATTACGTAGGTTGTTATTGTGACTTGAGAGACAGCAACAATGCTTTTCATTCCAACTCTTAAATATCATTGGCATATAAACTCCTAAAAATTTGACTTTGGGGATCTATGATACTGCCTCAAAGTTTATTTTTACCTTTTTTTGAAAGTTAAAACATTGCTCATGAAATATGTTCAGTTTATCTGAAAAACATAAAGTAGTATTACTTCACTTTTTCCATGAAATCTTAATGGGCAGTCTTTTTATCACCTCCATTTATTATAGAGTGGTGATTTTTTTTTCTCCATTAACTCATATTTTTAACTTATATTATGTGAGTGTTTTTTCTAAGTCTTTATCTGATCATCCATCAGGCTTTGATAGTTATGAATGCTAGCTTTAATCCAAATAATTTGAACAGAAAAGAAAATAAAAATCCATAATTTTAGATTGGGCAAATATATTTTGCTTGGCAGTCAAGATTGCATACAACTGAATAATACAGTATGTCATTGCCATATAACGAATACAGTGTGTGTGTATATATATGTATTATAAAACATCTTTGAAGTTTTAATGCTCTCTTTATGCTATACCTTTTAAAAATTTATTTATAACTAGTATATGACATATAAACAATGGAAATCTTTCAAAGTTGAATTCATTACAGGTATTAAATGTACCCATAATTATACCTTTCTCCATTCACTTGAGGTGACCTGTTATTTGGAACTTGTTGGATGGAAATATTCTTATTCAATTCATGGAATGTTTTCAACTATATTAGTGCTAGTATGTAGTAACTGCCTTATCCAGACATATAATTCTTACAGAAATACTGGAATGGAACACCATGAAAATTAATATTCTGTGTTTCCCCTGCAGACCCTTAGAAAGAGGAATTTTATATGATTTTTGCAGAAACCTGATATAAGCCTGTATAACTTAAGGATCACATTCATGTTATTTCCCGTAATTACTTAGCACCAAGCCAACACCCTGTATACAATGCCATATTTATTTTAGGTGAGCTATAGTTTTGAGGTTTTATAATTTCTTTGCGTAATGTGTATATTTAGAAAATATATACATACGGTTGACAGACGTTATAACTATTCCTGCTGTACAATATAGCCTTTGAGCCTTTGTCTTTGAGTCATATAAACATAATCTTATGAACTGTTTTAAACTTCAGGAAATAGATGACTTTATCCAGTATTTCAAATTTTAAACGTTTTATGGCCATATGTAGAGATGCAATATTTATATATGTGAAAGGGATTCATAATTACCTCTGCACGTCTGTCTCAATTAATTTATTTGTGTATTTCCCCCTGAAAGTCTCCCTGACTGCTCCTTTCGTGGGGAGAAGCATAATGGAGAGCCAGTGACACGGCTCTTAAGAATAAAATCAATTTTACAAAATTAAATCATTTAGGGATACAGCGAGTTTTTTAATGATATTAAATTTGAGATGTAAAAATAATGTGTGAAACTTATGTATAAGTTATGAAGAATAATAAGAAAAATATCCATGATTCCATTGCCCAATTTAAGTGCTAGAATATTATTGATAGGGTTTCATCAACTGAGGCATTCTCATCTCCCTTTCCCCCCTAGAAGGAATCACTATGAGGAGTTTTGTGTTTATCTTTCTAATTTTTTAAAAAATTGTTTTATTACAAAAATAGATTTTTTTTAGATTTGTTTGCTTTTGAGTTATAAACTAATGGTGTGCTGTACAATTGTACATTGTTGATGTCATGGAGCAGGGCTGAGCAATCTATGGTCAGCCAGCCACATATGACCTATGGACCAAATCAAACCACCCATGAGATAAGAATGATTTTTATATTTTTAAAATGTATAAATGTGTGACGCTGATGGTAGATGACCCCAGAGCTTCCACTGCTGGGTATATGGCACTGTACAGAACGCCCACTGTATAACAGTCTGCTATGAATATATCCCAGTTTTCATGTTCTCCTGACTATGGCTTTTCCTCCAAGGAGAAAATCTTGCTATTAACAGATGATATTGCTCTCAACAATCTCACAATATTTCTTCATGCATATATACCGGGTGTACATACCTAGGAATGCTGTTACAGTATGTAATACATGTTTGTCTTTGCAAGCCATATAGTCTCTCAAATACTCAATTCTTCAATGGTAGTACATAAACAGCTGAATGATTCGGACCTGGTTCCTTTTAGCACAAGACTGGTTAAACACATGTAGCTTTAAGGCAGTGGGAATTTCTTTAAATTGTTTATGTAAAAAATAGGTATAGCTTTATCTCATTAAAAAATTTATTTACAAAAGCACCTATCAGGCCTGCTAACTATAGTTCATAGACACTTTATTTATTTATTTTTTAAATAAATATTTAACTCTTTTTATTTTATTTTTTATGTGCAGTTTTTGGCCGGGGCCGGGGCCGGGTTTGAACCACCTCCAGTATATGGGGCCGGCACCCTACTCCTTTGAGGCACAGATGCCACCCATTCATAGACACTTTAATCTATCAAGAAATGTTTTTAGTATTTGGTTTGGGGGTCAAAATCTAATTTCCTTTTTTTTTTCTTTTTTTTGACACATAGTCTCACTTTGTCTCCCCTGGTATAGTGCCGTGGCTCACAGCAACCTCAGACTCCTGGGCTCAAGGGATTCTCTTGCCTCCATCTCCCAAGTAGCTGGGATTATAGTCACCTGCCAAAATGCCCAACTATTTTCAGAGGTGGGGTCTTGCTGTAGCTCAGGCTGGTCTTAAACTCATGAGCTTTGGTGATCCACCTGAGTTGGCCTCGCAGAGTGCTGGTAATTGTGTTTATATTTGTTTCTTTTAAAATTTAGCTATAATTTATTTTTCTTGTTTTAAAACATGGTCTTGGACTGCTAGTTCAATGCTAAAAAGAAGCATGCTTTTTGAGTCCCATAAAATTCCTCTCCTACCTTTTTTATAATATTTAAAAATATAAAAATTATTCTTATCTCCTAGTCGTTCTTTTCTTGAATATTTTCCTTTGGTTTTTGATAATTAATCTTTGCTCAGTGTTCTCTTTGATATATTTACAATTTTCTTGTTTAGGTCATTTTAATTTTGTGTGGAATAAAATTCCTAGAATGTTCCTAAGTGAGTTTCTATTGGCAGCAAACTCTACTTTTATCAACTTGTCTGTTAAAAGTTTCTCATATAAACATGTTCTTATTTGCATTTCAACTAAACATACATCTTTTATCCGATGAGCAATTTAATTGATTAACATCTACATATTAATGCTTATCTAAAAGCTTTGTAAATAAGTATTGGTGAATTATTTCTACAATGGGAATTTTAATGGTATTTAAACGTCATCTGATATAAAAAATGTATTATCTGTAAAGGCAAATTTTTCCTCATCTTTGCCATTGAAATTTGGTGATAGGATATAGAAATGTATTTTTTTCCATCTCCTAGACAGATAAACCTTTTAAAGAAAATAAAAATGATCTACAGAAGGCTTGCATTTCCAATGGCCTAATTAACACAGAATTTTCAATTTTTGAAAATTTGATCTTTATTTTCCCCTGTTGTGGGCACTAACAATTTACAATTTAGCAAATGGTAGAAACATAACGAGATATAAAATCTTCTTAATAATTTTGAGTCATCTAAACAGAGACTTCAGTTTGCACATCTATAAAATAAGGCTGTTAGATCACGTGATCCAAATCCCAAATATTGAATATGAATCTTGTTATACAGATTTTCACAAGAGAAAGCAAAATGATTATAATTTTTGTAGAGTAAAATACATACATACATATAGAGAGAGACACACACAGACACATAGATACATAAATACATACATAAGTATATAGATGTACGTATATGCATGTCAGAAAGAAAGTGATAACCAAAGATTGATAAAAGTTAATGAGATATTTGGTTAAAAGATTATCCCAATTATTTTCCTGAACCAAATAACTCTTGCTTATGATTACATCAGTTTTACCTGGGAACAGCACGTTGGCTTACGTACAATGTAGAATCATTCTATACACATATTACTATTGATTATTCATGATAAGAGACCAGAAATGACATGGGAATTATATATTTCCTCAAGTCACTTAACAAATTCTGCCTTCCTACTTTATGGTAAACCCCAGTAGGACACGTGCTTTGTTTATTATTAGTGGTAGAGGTGATCTAATTACCAGTTGTAGCTTGCCTCATTTTTTATTCTTTTTTTAGTAGCTGATCAAGGTGGAAGCTTATGTTGAAAGGGAAAGTGCTAGAAAGATACCAGCTGAAAAAATAGAGGAAAGAAACCAAAACCTCAGGTGGGTCTATAACCAGATAATAAGATTTTATTTGCCAAAGAGTCTAGTTCTGTTTCCAAATACATATAAAGATGAATTATAAGAAATAATATAGACAGAATATTGTTGAAAGTAATATTCTCGAATTTAAGTATGTATCAGAAGCACCTGGAAGTATTAGAGTTTGCTGGGCTGCAGCCTCCAGAGTTTCTGATTCAGAATGTTTGAAATATTTGCATTTCTAATAAGTTCCTAAGTCATGTTGATGCTGCTGGTCTGGAGATCACATTTTTTCTTTCTTTCTTTTTCTTTTTCTTTCTTCCCTTCCCTTCCCTTCCCTTCCCTTCCCTTCCTTCCTTTCTTTCTTTCTTTCTTTTTTTCTTCCCTTCTTAAATTGTAGCTGTGTACATTAATGCAATTATGGGATCCAATGTGCTGGTTTTATATACAATTTGAAATATTTTAATGAAACTGGTTAACATAGACTTCACTACATTTTCTTAGTTATGTGTTAAGATATTTATATTCTACACTTACTAGATTTAACATGTACCTTTGTAAAATGCACTGTAGGTGTGGTCCCACCAATTACCCTCCCTCGACCCATCCTCTCTCCTTCTCCCCGCCCCCTCCTCTTTCCCCTTCATCTTGGGTTGTAGTTGGGTTATAGCTTTCATGTGGAAGTGTGGGTACCTATATATTGGTTTCATAGTAGGGCTGAGTACATGGATACTGTTCCTTCCATTCTTGAGAAACGTTGCTAAGAAGAATATGTTCTAGTTCCATATTTTTAAGAGCCACAATTTAAAATCTTTTTAGCCCTTCCATAATCCAAATGATGTTATTGTAATAATCCAGGCATGGAAAACTAATGTTATTGTAATAACCCAGGCATGGAAAACTAAACCAGATTATTGTTGGTATGTGGGCTTATAATAGCAAATTGTATTGAAATATTTTTAAAAAGTTATAGAGAACCTGCCTTTAGGCTTGTTACAAGGATGTTGGTAGCATTGGTTACTTTTCTACCTTGAATCATTCTTCACTATAGTCTGTACATGAAAACTTAGGACAGAAATTTCATTCAGATTTCAATGATGTATCATGCCGTTTTCAGTTTTTGAATTTTGTGTTTAGAAAATTATCCATTTTTCTTTGGGTTGATTCCCAGGAGTCCCAGAGGCAAATTTTCAGCCAATGTTTAATACAGTATATGAGAAATTATATTCAATATTTGTGTATTAATTTTATACTTTGCTTTATCGTATATCATTCACTTTGATTTTTCCTACGCATTCCATCAATTTTTGTTATTTTTATGTATTTCTTCTCTTTTTGTATACTTGCAGGTTTGGGGGGCATGGAAAGTGTAAGGATGAAGATTATGAAATAGCTCCATACTAATTTCCATACAGGTCGAACTGGTTTGCAGTCCCACCAACCATGTGTAAGTGTTCTTTCCCTCTACCTCCGTGCCAGCATTTGATCCAGGAATCCCACTACTAGATGTTTACCCAAAGGGAGAAAAAGGCGTTTTATCAGAAAGAGACTTGCACTTAAATATTTATAGCAGCACAATTACCACTAACAAGTGGATGTGGAAATAATCCAAGTGCCCATCAATTCATGAGTGGATTAATAAAATGTGATATATGTATACCATGGATTACTTCTCAGCTAAAAATATAATGGTGGCCTAGTATTTTTTGTAACAACCTGAATGGAACTGAAGACTATTCTCCTAAGAGAAATATCACGAGAATGGAAAAACAATCATTGCACGTGTTCAATACTAAATTGGAACTAGTCTATCAACACCTACGTGCACATATGTAATTAAAATTCAAAGGAAATCAAGTACATGGGGGGTTGGGTAAATCCACACATAATTGGTGCAATGCACACATTCTGGGCAAAGGGCACACTTATAACTTTGCTTTAAAATGTACAAAAGCAAATTATGTAACCAAAACGTGTGTACCCCTGTAATATTCTGAAATAAAAGTTTTAAAAAAATTACGAAATAAGTGGCTAGCTAAGTAATCAACAGATAGGTACATGAAGGCACTGATGATTTCATAATTATTAAAATGAGGTTCAAATAAATTCATTTAGAAATCATAGTAGACATTGTAATCTGTTGTGTTTGGGTTGTACCTATTATTTGGTTATATTCCCACTTAACTCTTTAACAGAGTCAAGTTTGTTGCATATCATTGTTCACTGAGCTTACCATCAGCTTCACAGAGCATAATCTATGACTGTTTTAATATGTGAGAACATACCCTACCAGGTCTGGGAATTTTTTCCTTTGGAAGGAAAATGGCAGAGTGCTTAATAAATTGAAGTGATTCTGTTTCCTGTTATACATCTGGAATGTCATATTTATTATTGTACCAAAAACTACAAAAAAATGAAAAGATCACTGTTTATGGTAGATTATTTTTCACTTGTTCAAATATACCATTTTTAATTAGCAGAAGGAAAAACTGCCAAAACAAATGAGGAGGGAGATTGTTTGTTGTTGTCATTCAGTATCTTTTGCTCAGTGAAATATTATTCTTCATATATTTCTGCAGTCTTTGATTTTTTAAAATAAACATGGAGTCTGAAAAAGGAAAATCATTTCCATATTTCATACAGAAAATACATATGTTTTCTATTAAAGATTTGGGGTTTTTTGTTTTAATTAAGGATATTAATTTACTAGCATGTTCGATGTTTCTCTGCCCTGTAATTTGTTTTTAATTACACTTGAAGACCATATGTCGTTCATTGACACTCTTTATTAATTCTTGAAAATAAATTTACTCACCACTCATGTCATTTGTATCATGGGGTGTGTGTTCCTTGTTAAGTGATTCCTTTCTAATTTCTAAATAATTAGCTAATTAAGGGCATGATCCTATGGTTCTTATGCAAGGATAACACCCACTGGCTTAAAGGCAGCAGGATTGGCTTTTATTGTGGATCACAGTGCTCCTCATCATGTTGTTTTTCCTAATTAAAGTAGTATTCATATTTGCAAATGCTCACCTGTTAAAAACATGCCCACTGATTTCTGTATTGCAAAGGTGGTCAGCTCACTGATGGAAGTTGCTATAGTAGCTCGGTGGTTTTCAGTTGGCTGCACAGACATGCCGTTACCACCACATCCACAAGCCTAGGAGGTCAGTGTTAAAGAGCAACATTAGATCTACCCAAACAACCCAGCCCCAGAAAACTAACCCTCTTACTATTAAAACTGATAATGATAATAGCTAATACTTTTCTACCACTTACTTTGTGCCAGTGGCTATTACATAATACTAACTCTTTTATCACACAAAAAATTTGAAGAATGTAAATGTCCTAATAGCAGTTCCAATAGTACTTCTCTGAGTGAGTAGCCCCTTGTGGGAAACCACAGTGGAGTCTTACAGGTTTCAGTTAAAGACCCGATGTCTTGCCAAGGCATTCCAGTGCCTTCACAGCCAGGCATTTACCTATCTCTATACTTTTTACGTATTCCCTTTGCCCTATTCCAGCTCTCCCAGTCCAGAGTAGTGCCCTTCCAGTCATCTATACCAAACTGCATGGAGTGTGCTGGCTGTCACCTGGGCTGTCCCTTCAGCTCTGACTTTGACCTTGATTCTACACTTACTTCTGTCTGTCATTCCTCCTTCTCTTGTCATCATTACCTACATTCTAATACTTACACATCTAAAATATTTTCTCCTCCTCCTCCTCTTGATCACCTTCCTGAATACCAGCATTAGTGAAATTCTTAATGTTTTGTGTCTCTCTTGCACCATTTTAAATATATAAAATTTACTTTATTGTTTTAGGTCAAGTATGGAAGTATGCACACACTTTCTAGCTTATTAAAAAATATTGTCCCCACCCCCGCTTTCCCATTGCACAGACGTTTCATTCCATCTTGATCTCAGTGTATTTATTATCACTGATGATGGTTTTTATGTCACCTTGCTCACTCGTGACATCATATAACCTTCACTCCTATCTGAATTGCTCAGGATCCAGCACTTTTTGGAGGTTTTATTCCATGCTGTTCCTGAAATATTTTATCCAAGAAGTTCCAATTTATTTAACCCTGCACAGATTGTGCTCCATTTGTCTTATAGGTTTATATCTGCGATACCAATATCCTAACACTTATATGTCACTATATTTAATTGACGAAAAGTATGTTGTAGAATATTTATAGTCTGCAACATGATTTAATAAACATATACATGGTGGAATGGCTAAAACAAGGTAATTAACATGTACATTACTTCATATCCATTACAGTTTAATTCCCTTATTCCAGAATTTATTCTGATCTGTAATATATTTATTTATTTATATGAACGACTCATTGTGAAATTGGGTATCTTTTGAAGACAGAAAGTGCCCCTCTCCCTTCACACCCACATGCGCACACCTCTACTTAACCTAGCATTGCTCTATCTTTAACAGAAAATTCAGGCCACCATGAGTTAGCAGACTTCCCCATGGATAGTGTCTTTTATCTTTTTAAAAAGTCGTTTTTATGTCTTTTATCTTCTAATATCACTTTATTTTACTTATAAGCAATTCTTAAGTAGTACATTTGTAGTACTGTATTTTTCTGCCTTTAGGTAATAATAGCCATTCCTCTGTAAAATATAAACTTAAATGTAGAACTTTTCTTTGTCTTTTTTTTTTTTTATCATTTATTTATTTTGTGTTCTCTGCATTCCAAAGTGGCTGAAGAGTACCTCCGGAGCCAGACTGTCTGGCTTCAAATCTCAACTCCGCTGGTACCTAACTGTGTAGCCTTGGGCAAGTTATTTAACCTCTCTGGCCTTTATCTGACGTCTGTAAAATGAGGAAAATAACCATCTACACTTCAGAGGCTTGTCGTGAGGCTTCCATAAGGAGACCTGCACAGTAGTTAGAGTAATTCCGGGCATAGAGCACGCCCTTGATAAACAGCAGTTGTCACTGTTGTTGTGAGTTTCTCGCGCCCCCCTGCCCTCCCCCGCCCCCTGCAGGGCATCCTGCCTCCTTTGGGTTCCTCTTCCTTGAGACTCCCTAAAAGTCTCACTGGAGAGACGCTCCCATGATTAGTTTGAGGTGAAATGAATCAGACTGTTAAACAGATCCCTGTGAGTGTTCAAAAGCACTTTTTCTTATAATTACTTCTTAAAATACCTCTATGCCATCTCACTACATCGTTTCCGTGTTGCTCAGGCAAACTCCAAGAAAAGCCTGAGCAAACAGGTAGGCCTTTCAACTTGTACCCTGAATGCACAACTAAATCCAAAGCTAATGAAGTTCATTCAGATTAAAAGCACTTCATATGCCTATGACAGCTCTTTATATAATGCAGTTAGGGGTAGAAAATTCATGGTATTTCATGCCTACTTATATGCTTTTCATGTGAAAAGATACAGTATAATAAAAGTCGAGGATTACTCATGTTAATTTATTATATTTTGCTGATATAGTCACATCAAGGGCTTAAGAAATATACTTCAACAGCAGCACAAACGAAGGAAGGTTGGTTTAAGACATGGTGCATAAATGCTCTCCTTGCTGCTGCTTTTAATGACACTTCATTTAGAAATACACCCTGTTTCATATGGATAACATTCTATTTTAGAGTTAGGCCTCTTAAGGAAAAGAAACTATAAAATGCACAGAGCTGATTGTTTAGTAAAAAATTTAACAAAATCATCTCCATATAAATGTAAAGAAAATGAGAGGTAGATGTCCCATAATCCTCATGAGCATTAACTTTTACAAGGCATCTATTTTACTTACCATTTTAGTTTATTTCACATATATGAAATAGCAGGTAAATAAGAAGTGTTTTATTTCATTTTAACTGGGTGGTTTAGGGCCTTTGAAGGTATAATAGAAACAATTCATATTTAAATAAAACACAGTAGAAACTGAGTCATCTTTTCACTAAAAAGCATATCTTGGAAATATCTTTAATAAGAATCAAAAAACAAATGCTGATCATCCACATATATAAAACACTAAGTTGAGCTAGGAGAGAGTGGGATTGGTACAAAACCAATACCTAGGGAATTGGTAATCAAATCAATTTGTAAAAGCATATATGCATATTAACTTAAATGACTATAAAAATCAATATGCAATGCTGACTAAGTGAGTGTAGATAATAAGCATTAAAAGAATTTAGAAAAGAAACATTACAGTGGGTGAGAGGTCTTATTTAAGAGCTGAGAGTGAATGGAAAGAATTTAGCTTAGTAAGTGTATTATGGGCCCCTTCAGAAGCCTACATTCTGTTTCACATTTCCAGTCTTTCTTCCTTTCCCTCCCTCCCTCTTTACCTCCCTTCCTCCTTCTTTCCTTCCCTCCCTTCCTTCCTTTCCTTCTTTCCCTCCAAGTCTTCCCAAGTTATATAACTTTTAGACCTCCAAAATTTTAATGTTTATATGATAATGACCCCAAATTTTTCAGGGAAATTGATTTATTGTGAAATGATTGATGGACTTGGTTGAACACAGAGATCATGTTAAAGTGTCTTAAGGAAATGAATGGAGGGTAAGTCAAGACCAAATTTCAGAATTCATTCCCTTCCATACCAAAGTACTAAGTAATTGGAAAATTTATCCTTTGTGTAATAGGAAACCACCAAAACATGCTAAGGAATGACTATTTATTGAGCTCTTACTCTCTATACAAGACTCATAATTATGTATTTCCTGTAGGCTTAATAATTATAAAAGATATCATTCTTCTTTTTTTTTTTTTGGATTTATTTTCTAAATGTAACGGAAAGTCTTTGGGGGCATTTTGAGTAGGTAGGAGACATAATCTGACTGAAATATTAAAAGGTTCACTCTAGCTGGGTGCGGTGGTTCACACCTGTAATCCTAGCTCTCTGGGAGGCTGAGGGGGATGGATTGCTTGAGCTCAGGAATTCAAGACCAGCCTGAGTAAGAGTCAGACCCTGTCTCAAAAGATATCATTATTCTAATCAAAGGAACCGAGGCTCATAGAATAAGCTTCTTCAAGGTCATGGAGTAAGTGATGAGGGATGAGGGACTCTGAAACACATCCTTCTGACTCTATTCTTGCTTTGTTTTTGTCCATGCCACAGAAGAGTAGGAAGATGTATCTGACAGTGATAGTCAAGGTGAGGTGAGAAGAAAGACAGAAGAACCAGGAAGCAGGACACATAGCTATAGATTGAGAACTTCAAGAATTAGGTGATGTTTGGGAAGTAATGCAAAAGGGAAAAAATATGAACCTTCACAAAAGTGTCACTTTATAGTTACAAATCCAATCTGGGTTAAAACCGTCCACATTAGTGAAGTGTACAAAAAAGAGGTACCAAACAGGAGTGCAAAGTGTGGAGTTGAATTTTTACTTCTACTTAAAATGTCTACTTCTTGTTTTGCTGATATTTTTGACTACAGAAGATGTGGTGGTCTCTTTTTACTAATAGAATGCTATCTGTAACTTTGATTTAACATTCCTTATATTTACTTGGATTAAAATTATTTTTAAACATGTTTTAGCAAAACATTTAACACAATTATCCCATATAAATATCCTTAAATGAAATAAAATGAAAAAAATAGATGCTCCATAATTTTATGAACATAAATTTTTAGAGGAAATTTATTATATGTACCAATTCTGTTTATTTAACACATTTTTATATAACATGATAAGACATTTAATTAATTGTAACTGGATGGTTTAATGCTTTTGAAATAGGAACAATGTTATACTTATATCAAATAGATAGATTATAACTTCTTTGCAGGCAAGTATGTGACTGATATGTTTTAGCAGAATTGAATTCATTACCTTAGACCATTTTAATGTCTACTGAACACATATATACACATACATCCCATTATAGACCTTCTGATGTCTAAAAAATGAGTTACTTTTCACAACACTATTGAACACTCAAGTGTTATGAAAGAATGGGTAAAGAAGAGAGGGCTTAACTTTAATCAAAGGGCATTAGTGAAATGGATTTAGTCAAATGGTTACAGGAAAGACAAGCATAGTGTCCACACTGAAGAGAAGCCATTTGGCAGAAAAATGACTTAGGGTTATCAAATGGGACCATTTGTGCTTTGGGTGGCATGTGATACAAGTTGTTCATTTTATAAAAAAAGGAAAAAAGAAAAAACAACTCATGATTTAAAAAAAAAAACACAACTCATTGGCCTCCAATCCATCTTCTATCTTGTACGATGACTTATCCACCCTGGCATCAAATTATATTCATCCCCTTTTTGAAGTATTTATTACCCCTCTATAGCTTACTTTCTAAGGAAACAGTATACTGGTTGAAAGTGGAGACCTTGGGGTCACACAGAATGAGTTTCCAATCACAGCTTAACTTTACTAACTGGCCTTAGCCAAGTCTTTTTTGTATTTCTAATTTAGTTAAATTTCAGTTTTTTCTGTCTTTACCTCATTCCTATTGAGTATAATTATACTGAGGTTAGAGTACGGAATAAAGTGAATGAGCTATGGAAATGTGCACAGCAGAGCTAATACTGATTAGAGGAGGCTCACCACAGTGTAGAAAACAATCACATCTACAAAACGCCTTTATAGCAACATCTAGTCTAGAGTTTAATTAAACAACTGGACACCAAAACCTATCAAAGTTAACACATAAAATTAACTGTGACAATATTATCCCTAAGGAAAACACCTGACTTTCTCATAACTACTCAAAAACACATGGTTCTCATGTCTCTGCCATCCTCATGGACCACCAGCCTCTTGATTCTTGAACAATCTCCCACTGTTTCTTGGCACGGCAAACTTATACTCATCTGCTATGTCTTAGGTAATTCCTTAACTTTTCTGCTACATTCTTATTTTTTTAATCACTTCAGGAAGAATTTCACACGTCTCCCCTATTCAAACAGTGCTTTGTGTACATTCTCTTGAAAGTAAAACCAGTTAAGATCAACTTGTTCCTTTTGTTGGAATATTCTTATTGTACATAGCATAGAGTAAAACTTTGAATGAAGTTCAAATATTTGAATATTGAATGATGGAAAGAAGGAAAGAGAGAAGGAAGGGATCAAAGACAGAAGAAGGAATGAAAAGAAGAAACAAAAAGCAAAGGATTATTAATTTCTTTCCACAATCCTCCCGTCAACATTCTTAGTTATCTACAAGATTTTCCACCTTCTCCACTCAAATCACAGTAATGAAATATGATAAAATGTTTGCCTATAATCTTCTTAAACTTGACAACTAAGCAACATAGACAATACATGCATTTATATCCAATATAAGTGTTGCACATGAAACTAGAGCTGAAGACCGGGGCAGAATTTGAGATCAAAATAGAAGCTGACTGAGATGTCTAACTAATATTTTCAAAAATTATTTTGTTGTTACTTTTGCATGAAAAATGAGGTAACTGAAATATTTGTTCAATATTCTATCACATATTAGATATCTTTATCATGTTTAATGTGAGAATCAATTTCATTGACCGTATCTATCTTTTCATCAATGCCTTCATGCGGATAATTCCTGGATATCCTACAAGTGAGAGGTCATGACAACCGTTTTCTGGAATGATGTTATTATTTCTCACATGAAAAGGCATCACTTATGGGTAGACTATTCATGTGCTGCCTTCCGAATGGCTATGTTTCCTCAGTCAGTATATATCTCACTCACCTCCTTTGCAGTATAGAAAATGATTTGTGATTGCACCTTATGTAGTTGACCATAACACATGGGAAATCAAAAAGCTTGTATATATTTTATACTTTCAAGGAAGGTAGCACGATATGCATAATGTAGACTGCAGTAGGCAATTTTAGAGTAACTTTGTTTTAAATTGTTATTCCATATCTGCAGAAAAGTGATGGACAAAACACTCTAGGGCTATATACATCACCATATAATTTAGAACACAAACATCCTCAGAAAAGAGAAATAAATGAGGCCAATAGCTAAATCAACAAGTAAGTAGGACTTTATTGTTCTTCCTTTCAGAATTAAGTTTTAGTTCCAAGCATTAATTTTATCTTAGTTATTCTACTTAAGAAAATGATAAATGTCTTCTTTTAAATATTGTGATAAAAATATTTACTACCATTTCTGAATTCTTATGAGGCAATTTAATAGAATTATTATAAAGAGCCATGCTGGAGATATTGGTAGAAATTCTGCAGCAGATTTGGGAGAACACACAATGGGGCCATTGGGGTGGAAGTGGGGAAGGGGAGGAGAGGGAGAGAGACACAGAGAGCGAGCGAGCGAGAGAGAGAGAGAGAGAGAGAATCTCAGCTTTCTAGGCCCATAGTTCACTTTCATTTCTCATTCACATTGGCATTTTACATTATTTTCATCTGGGGTCAATTTATGTTTTTTAATTGTTGATTTTTGTTAATTGAGGCCCATGTTGGCTATCTTCTTTTGTGTGAGATTCTTCATGCGTTTTAGAATTTGGATTTGCAGAATCATTTTGAATAGGAGGGGTTTGTTTTGTTTTATTTTATTGGTTTTTGGGTAGATTTACCTTTTGGTTTGGCTTTTTTTTTTTTTTTTCTTTCCTTCTCTTGGCTTAGATCTAGGGCACAAGATGGCTCTTTGTCCTCCTGCCTCCCTAAGCCCATAATTCGCACAAAACCTCTTGAACCCTAACTTCCTTCATGAACTCAGAGTTCTGGGTTTTAAGCAGTAGGACTTAAACACAGGAACTGAGGCTCTACCTCTCATGACAGCAGCAGATTCAGACTTCCAAAAGTCATTTACTTTCAGTCACACTTTCCAATTTGAATTTGCATTTCTCTCCTGGTCCAAGATGTTAGTTTGCTTTAGAGCCACTTTGTGTTGCTTTTTTTCTTTTTCACTGTATCTTTCAGTGTTAAAGGTTTGGAATAGAGGCATGCTTCAAAACAACTACTGACTGAGCCGTTGTGATCAGATGTCTTCAGAATACTTCTAACGTCAAGGACCCTTTGATAAATGCATTATAGACTGAAGTAGGTTAAATATCCTTCTGTGACCCAGTGGTTCTCAAATTTTAATATTCTCAAGGGTCACCTCAGGACTTAGTACAAAACAGACCCCTGCCTACCTTTAGAGATTCTGATTCAGTATGGTTGTGAGTGGGGTAGTCCCTAGGCATCTGTAGTTTTAATAGTTTGTTTAACTGCTCTAGTCTGTTCGAACGGTGGTTAATAGATTCTCAGAAACCAATGGCAGGTAATAGAATACATTACAATTCAAACACAAAGAGGATTGGTCATGGTGCAAAGAATTCTAGTCTTGCAGGATGGACAGCTATTTGTGTGACCTGCCAAGATTCAGAACATCTTGTGAAGAAAAGGGAAAGACAGAGAAAAACCCTTAGTGAGTGAGGGTCCAAAGTGACCTATGGAAAGAAATGCAGCCAGCACATTCGGTCCAGCTCTAGCTGGCATGGCTACCTTAAAGAAATCTGAGATCACAAATGCAACATGAAGAAAAAATTATATAGGTTTAATACAGTGTTTCCTATTAATTAAAGATCTTAACTTTCTAGCAAGAATGTTAACTTTGCTAATAAGTTGCTTAGTGGTATTCAGCAATGAAGAAACAGATGGCAGACAGCTGATGAATTCTTAACTACCATGAATAAAGCCTTCTTTATGCATGTGTATGTCAGTCCATTTTGTGTATTAGAACATGAGTGAGTAACTAGTGTCTCAGGATGTTCTGATTTGCAGCAGCTAAACAGAGCCAAGTTCAAACTATGAGGCATTGGTGGAAAGGAATGGTATTTAACCATTCCGTGAATGGTTAAAATCACAAAATTTGGCAGGTTTGTGTCTATGTGTTGGTGGGGAGGGAGTCCCTTTACCAGAAGCTGTGTCAAAAAGCTCTAAACATGAGCAAGTTACAAGGTTACAAGCACTGTTTTGCAAAATAGACACTATGGCTACTCTTCTCTAAATCATCTGAGTAGACAAATAAGAGGAAAGGCTGATATGTATCTGTTTTCTCTACTGCAGTCTTAACGGGAGCAGATTTGGTGTCTTGCCATCAGATTATAAAAAGCCACAAACCCAGCCCCAGCCAGAAACTGTAAAAAAAAAAAAAAAGATTATAAAAAGCTGGAGTAATTCTTTGATAGCTGCAGCTAAAGTCTCCACTGAGGCATAGATATGCTTCTTACAAACATAGCTGTTATCTTTTTAGAAAAAATTATTCTGAAAAAATTCAGAACAACAGGTGTTTTACAACTTGTGTTTACATTTTTAGCTTGCGATAACCCTGGCTGAAACAGAAACTGAAAATGGTTCCCGATAAAGGGAACATCTGACTGAAAGAAACGGTTTATGTGAGATAGTAGACCCACCTGGGAGAATTTCCACTCATAGAAATGATATATTTTGATGACTACCTTTTGGTAATAGGCAGTCAAGAAAATGATATAAAAGATTACAAACTTTTAATACAGGCAGTACAATGATTTAGACTGGCAAATTTATCTAAAGTATTAGGAAAAGCAGATCATCTTGTACCAGTAAAATATTTCCTATGCTCAATGTTTCTTTCAATAAACCAACATTACTTATGTGATAACTGTCATTCTCTGTCTTTAAACTAATGTGGCAAAGAACTATAAAAATAACTGCTGATGAGCCAAAACATGAAGCATCAAATTAGGAAAAAAAAGCATGTCTTTTGAGAGATTGGTTTGAAAAGTATGGTGTTAGTGCATAAGCATTCCAAATTAAAATATTGTTTTTTCATGCGTGTGGTGTTTACATGACTTCATACGGAGGCAATATAGTTCAGGGCTAAGGTCTGGAATTCACAGACAGACCTTGGATGATCTGGGTTCAGGCTCCAACCTTCTACTATCTATCTGGAGCATTATCACATCCTTTCTTATCTGCATAAAAGAATTCGGCAAGATAATATAGGTAATATCACTTAACATAGAGCCTGTACCTCTAACTCCCCCTGGAAGTATTGTGTTGGAGGGTGGAGAATATAAAGGGGGGATGAGAAGGTAAAAGCAACTGAATTCAGCATGTTAAAGACAATGCCTTGTTCTAGATATGAGATATCAAAGTACAACTGACCAGTTATCTGAACATGGGTATGTAGAAAATATATTGTGGTGGACAAGGAGATACACTGCTTACATCCTGAATAAAGGATTTGTTGCACAGATGATATGAGTGCTGTGTTTAGGCAGGTTCTAGCAGGCCAAATCAAGGGGTACCCTTTTTAGGTGGTCCACATCCAATGACTGATAGAAGCAGAAATAAAGTTTTGGCCTTTCCAACATAGTGGACCATGTATTCCAGGAGTTGACCAAAGTGTTGTTGGGTTTTCATGATAGTTCAACTTCTTCCTTTATCCAGTCCTCTTTCCTTCTAATCCCTTTCACAGGCATTAATCTCTAATAAAATAATTTTAGAAAACCCATCCTGTAACACAGAGTACCAATTCTGGCAACAGTGGCAGAACTTTGGGGTCCTGGGAGGCAAGCACACTAGACATCATCTTTCAGTATGATTCTCTGTCTCCCAATAGAGACTTTGAGTAGACAGTCTGGGAGGTTACAATTAAAGAATCGGCAAAGAATCTGAATAGACATGTCCCAAGAGAAGACACACAAATGAGCAACAGGTATATGAAAAAATGCCCAACATTTTCACTCATCAGAGAAGTGTGAGATATCACCTCACATGTATTAAAATGGGTATTACCGAAAGAACAAAAGATAATTGTTAGTGAACGTGAAGAAAAGAAAGCCCTGGCACCATAATGACAATTATTAAATAGTACAGATGTTCTAAAAAATAATATGGAAGTTCCTCAAAAAATTACAAATAATACTTTCATTTACCCAGCAATATCCTTACTGGGTATACATCCAAAGGAAATGAAATTTGTATTTCAAAAAGATTCACTCCCCTGATTGTTGCAGCATTATTCACAACAGCCAAAATATGGAATCAACTTAAGTGTCCATTAGTGGATAATAAAACATGGAATATATACACAACAAATTACTGTTCAGCCACAAAAAGAAGGAAATACTGTCATATGTGACAACATGGATGACCATAGAAGACGTTGTTTTAAGTGAAAGAATCCAGGCATAGAAAGACAAATACAACATTATTTCACTTGTATGTGGAATCTAAAGCAATTATATTCATGAAAGTAGAGTAGGATGGTGGTTACCAGCACATGGGGGGAGAAGGTTAGGGAGATGTTGACCCTAAGTTCACAAAAATTGAGTCAAAGAGGAAAAATAGGTTCAAGAGAGCTACTGTATAATATGGTGACTATAGTTAATAAGAGTGTATTTTTGAAAATTACTGAAAGTAGATTTTAAATGTTCTCAGTGTAAAAAAATGATATGTGAAATAATAAATTAGCTAATAAGATCAATTTAACCATTCCACAGTGTATGCGTATTTCAAAACAACATGTAGACTATTACACATTTTTTTTCAATTAAAATAAATAAATTCTATAGGGCTGTGTGTGGTGACTCACACCTGTGATGCCAGTACTTTGGGATACCAAGATGGGAGGATCCTTTGAGGCCAGGAGTTAAGACTAACCTGGACAATAGTGAGACTCCTTCTCTACAAAACCTTTCTTTAGCTGAGAATGATGGCAAGTCCCTGTACTCCTAGGTATTTAAGAGATTAAGGGAAGAATCACTCTACCCCAGTAGTTCCAGGTTAGAGTGAGCTATGATCACACCACTGCACTTCAGCCTAGGTGACAAAGCAAGACCCGGTCTAAAAAATAACAAAAACAAAAATGCAATTAAACAAAATTATAAATATGAACAATGACAGCACAATGACAGCAAAGATTTTTTAAAAAATGCTTATGATGTTCATAACATAAAATGATCTTACAAAACCTCTGTGAATACTTGTCCAAATATGCATGGAGCAGAATTCTTACAAAATGATGTTTCTACATGCAGGTGGTACAAACACTGGTGAGGGCCATAAACAAAAAGATGAGCATGGGACAGAATAAGTGAAAGCTATTGTTGTGGCAATCATTTTTGAGAAGTCTTTCCCTATAAGAATGATAAATTTACATCAATTCATTGCATTTTTGTTTTCTGTTTCCAAAGATAGACATTTGCTAGATGGCATGCTGGGTTGTCACAAAATTAACCTAGCTAAGGAATTTGGTGACAATCAATGACCTCTATCCATCATTCTATGAATATTCTTCAGGGCAGGCTAATCACAGCTGATGATACAAGTGTCAAAAATGTCTCCCTGGAGCACTTTTCATCTTGAGCATTTCTGCCAGGCCTGTGGCTGAATATAGTAAATGTCATTATAATTATAACAATTATGAAAAAGTAAATAAAATATCACCCCAGTCAATAATACAGACCAAAAAAGATTTGGGCTTCTATTTGCTGAGTACAGCAGAATTAGTTGAAGTCAAATTTTGCTGTAAAGGTCAAGAGTACAATGGTAAATCATCAAATATCAGAAGCCAAAGTTGGCTTGTCAGGTTGTGTTTGACAAGATAACTATCATGTTCTTATAGAAGGGATGATAAAATAGTATGTGCAAATATTATGTACCCATATCATAAAAATAAAGACTTTAAAAATCTTTTAGAAATAAAATAAATTTTAAGAATGGGAGAAAAGTCAAGAAAATAAGAACTAAATTCAGTCACAAAAGCAAATTAAAGTTGAATCTCTGGGGATGTAAATAAAAAGGAATGGAGAAATAGTTCATCTTCACAAACAGGTCAAAGTAGTCATAATAACTTAATATATTAATAATAATAATTAACGAGCATCTACTATGCACTGTCAGTTTTAAGTAGGAATGCATTCAACTTTTCCCAATTCCATTTGATATTGCCATGGGTTTGTCATATATGGCTTTTATAACGTCATATGTTCCATTTATGCCTGTTTTGTTAAGAGTTTTTGTCATAAAAGGGTGCTGAATTTTGTCAAATGCTTTTTCTGCATTTATTAAGATGATCATATGATCTTTGTTTTGCTGTTTATTTGGTGACTCACATTTACTGATTTGCATATGTTGAACCAACCTTAATATCCCTGGGATGAAACCCACTTGGTTCTGGTGGATTATTTTTTGGATGTGCTGTTGATTAGGTTTTCTGGAATTGTAGTGAGGATTTTTGCATCTCTATTTATAAGGGATGTTGGTCTGCATGCTTGTAGTTGTTATGTCCTTTCCCGGGTTTTGTAAGAAGGTGATACTGGCTTCACAGAACAAGTCGGGAAGGATTTTTTTCTTCTTGGCATCATGAAATAATTTCTAGAGTATGAGTACCAATTCTGCTTTGTGCGTCCGATAAAATTAGGCTGTGAAAACATTTCATTCGGGGCTTTGGGGTGGGGGGAATATTTTTTTAATGTTGCTTCAGTTTCATTGCTTGTTATTGGTCTGTCAGAAGTTCAATTTCTTCCTAGTCGGGTAGTGAGAGGTTGTAGATTTCCAGGAATTTGTTCATTTCTTTCACATATTTGTGTTTATGTAAATTCAGATTTTTATGACATTCACAGAGAATATTTTGTATTTCTGTAATATCAGTTGTAATATCTCATTTTTCATTTCTTATTTGTGTCCTTTTTCTTTTCTATTTATGGTTAATCTAAAAGGAAGTCCATCAATTTTGTTTATATTTTCAAATAACTAACTTTTTGTTTCATTAATCTTCTGTATCATTTTTTTGTTTGTTTGCGATTTCTTTTAGGTGTGCCCTGATCTTAGTTATCCACACGTGTTGGTATGAATCAGCTGCACCCTGTTTGATTAATTTCATAGATGCTATGATGAGGTATAGAGTTGTTCTCCCTGCCATTGGTTGATGTGTGTGGGAGAGTGCTCCCCGCCCAGATGTTCTTTTGTGTCTGTGATGGGCTCTGTATTCCCAGGTGGAGTACCTCAGTGTCCCACCTTACGAGGGGCCCTGTAGCTCCCAGGGGTTTGGTTGACCTCCACCACCACTGAGGAGTGGGAAGGAGCAAGGACCACGATTATGTTGTGGGAGCCTAAAAGGCTTCGCAAACCTTCTGTGGGGCTTAGAACTTGATTTTTCAGTCATTAAAGGCAGCTACAAGGAGAAAGGTTAGGACAGTCTGTCCAGACTAGGAGGACTGTTCCTTGGGGAGGGACCTACATGTTTGACTGCTAAGGCCCGGGGATGAGATTTTTTTCTCCCTTATCCAGTAGCACAATTTTTCTGTGGGCGTGCTCCCAACTGCTGTGTCTTAGACCATCACAGCCTCTATTATCAGTTCAGTACACGGGGGCTCCCTCACCCCCCAGGATAGCTCTCAAATCTGTCCCCAGGGCGTGTTCTGACCTGGTAGCATATATCTTCATAAAACACCAGTGAGCTGGAACTTCCTCAAAGGAAGAGTTGTGGGCCCTGCTCTCTGTGTATGTTTCAGCCTGGAGTGCACACCTGTCAAATAGTAGTGCTGCTTGCAAACTTCTTGTCCCAATCTCGTCTCCCTGTTGCACTGGGGGGAAGGGGTGTAGCACCCAGTGAGTTGGAGTACCCAGGTGCAAAGTGTTTGGTTGCCTAATAACCAGGAGAAAGAAAACCCTCTCCAATTACTATCCAATTATCCACTATGGTGGTTCTCCTGCAGCAGGGATGGATCCCTTCTCCTCAGATCCCCATCACACTACCCCATCAGGTTTGTCCGCACAGACTTCCTTGTCAACCGAGTCCAGCTCCCATACCTCCTTCCTTGTCCTCCTGAACCCGTCTTAAGTCTGGTGGGTACAGGAGCAGGCTTACTGCTCTGACTCGCTGGTGTGAAAACCCAGGAAATGCCTCCACGCAGTGACCTCCCAAATTGTGCACCACTGTTCCACCACAGTTCTCAAGGGAAGAGGTGTGGGTCCTACTCTCGTGGAGGCCTCAGTCTGGAGGGCACACCTGCTGTAGAGAAGCGGCTGTTAGTGAACTTCTTAACTCAAACTGCTCCTACAATTAAGCGTAATGCATCTGGAGGGCCTGCAGCTCCTGGTCAGCCTGCTTTCTCAGGAGCAGTGGATAGGCTACTTGCAGAGAAGGAGGATCTGGGGGGAAGAAAGCTGGCACTCCCACCTATCATGGCCATCTCGTGGTGTGGAGCCTGTCAGAGACTGCCCTAACTCTGGGACATACTAGTTCACCCCACTACCCCTGGGCTCATGAGGAGTGGGAAAGCCTTCAGTAAACGTGATGGGCTGCTAGTCACTGAAGCACAGAGAAGGGAGAGGGGAATCCCACCTTACCCTTTATTGGGCTCTAACCTTCTCTGGGTTTGACTCTTGCCTATATCTTCTCTTTTTTGTCTTCTTGCTTCTCAGCTTCACAGTTTCTCTCTGTGGAGTCCTCAGCCATCACTGTCATCACTCCTGTGATCCTGAGCTGCAACTCTTCTTCCTCTCCTATAATACAGCCTGTCTTCCTGCCTGGACCATCCAACAAATGCTGTCTCTGGTTTGCCCTCTTTCTTTCCTTTGGGGTATCTCTAATATTGTCTTCAGTATATAATATAAACGTAAACGGATTCTCCATTAAGTAGAAGCACTGGCCTCTGTAATATTTTCCCCAAAACAAATGAACATCTTCTAGGGATACTTACCTATAAGATCTCAAGGAGGTTATTATTTAATAATTCACTTGTGGAGGGAGCAAGGAGGGCATGGGGTCTATTCTTGTCTACAAACTGATAAACCCTCTGTACAAATTATTCCAAGAAAACCATTAAAAATATTTTACAATTAAAATAGTTTCAGAACCACATATTAATAGGATTTTTTTATTTAGAACACATATTTTAATCATTCTCTATGGAGTCTCTCATCTGCCAAATGGGGAGGAATAAGGAAAAGGTGGACTATGAGGTCATTACTATTCTTTCTAGTGCTAAGACCCTACGATAATAAAACACCTGTGAGTGTTGCTGAAACACTAGAAAAAAAAATCCAGAGACCTTAATGTATTTAGCTCATTCAGTTTTTAAAATTATTTTATATTTTAGAGTTGTTGAAATGAATTATTATGTACTAGTTTTTTTTGTATTATGTAATAGCCGACTTTATTAGAAACCACCTTATGGTTTCTGGTGAACCTTTGCCCATATTGTGAAGTCATCATACAATCTGGCACAGTGGACACCTTATATTTAGAAGAAATTTAGGACTATAACTGCATTTCAGATCATAAGTAATACATTTTGGCAAAGAAATGTTTAAATATTTAATCATGTTTTATTAAAAATCGTATATTTACTGTAGGCCAGCAAGGTGCCAAAACTATATCTGTTTTGTAACAAAAAATTACATTTTCCCCTAACTTAGACCCTGTATTGGAGAGCTGCATCTAGAAAGACATAAATAAATACTTTAGCGAGTCATTTATAATGCCACCATACATAGAGAAAGACCTGCGTTCCCTGCCAGGATAACACTGTCTTGTCACAATCAAATATGGTAGACACACACACACACACAGACACACACACACACACCCTAACCAGGTCCAGTTGAAATTGTGTCTTTATGCAAACAAGAGGCTTATGATAGCATAATGAAAACCCAGCTATAATGGCACAAAAAAGTTCATAATTATACTGATATAAACATGATTGTGTTTATATGTCTAGAAAGAAATTGTACCATTTTATTACTTACAAGGGTTAGTGACAGAACACTTGAGATGTGGTTTGAAAGCGTATATGTGGTGTTAGCTGCATGACTCCCATTAAAGTCAATGAGAATCACGCCGTTAAAACCCTGTACACCATTTTGAAAAATTATCCCAGAGGGCTTTAATATGGCTTTTTATGCGTTACCCGCACAAATCCTTTTATTTTCTAATAGATCTTCTGTGTGGCAGAATAATGTCGATGAATTGAAGCATTATTCTTTTAAAAAATAAAAGCTATTCCTTTAAGAATCTCTGAGACAGCTGACTTAGGGTGGAATTCTTTTTTTCTTATGCTCCTCATATGAGTAATTTTTAATATATTTTAATGAGAACAAAAAAGTGCATTCAATTGATGAGAATTACTAAGATATTTTAGAAATGGGAATTGCATTTTTCAATTTAAATCAATTCTGCCTGTAATTTGCGAGCTTGTGCCAAAGCACTCTTCTAATGCTGGGAGTTTAACTGCGAGTCAAACAAAGTCCCTGCTCTTTTGAATAGCTTATATTCTCGTGGGGCTGGAGGGGGCATAATAAATGAACTAAAAAGAAAAATAGATATTGTTCGAATATTCCATTAGTCAAAAAAAAAATCCCAAATTTTTATCTAAAAGAGATTTAATGACTAGTTATTTAGCAAAATATATTTCTATTTTATTTTTATGATTATTAAGGTTCAGAATTTTATTATCAAAATGAGTGCATCTCTGTGAAGTTCTAATGTTACAGCAAGGTATAAACACTCCACTTGATAAAGAAGTGATACTTCTTCCCTCCAAGATTTCCTCCCACCCCCTGCCCTCGCTCCTCCCCTCAGGGTTTTAACCTTGACACACAGAGTGGCTGGAGTCTCTGCATGTGCCAGGCAGGGTGAAGGCCACCTGTTCACTGGCTCCTCCACTTGGTTATATATTTCTATTTTAATATTTAACCAAAAATATTCTTATTTTACAGGAGAGGTGCTTAGGTCCATAGAAGTTAAAATATTTGAACAGCGTCTGAGGCAGACTAGGGCTTATTTTCAACTAACATGACTAATATTAGGCCAATGCTGTAAAGACAATTTTGAAACAGTTTACAGGGTACCCATAAAGTTCGTGTTGCAATTTAAAACTATTTTATATCGCACATGAACTTTATGGACACCCTTGTATAACTAAAAGTATAAGTAAAAATTTATAAATAAAGAACTTAAAGCTTAAGACTCTAAACTTACAAAGGTGAAATTCAAACATGAATATCTGCAAGAGAAAAGGAAGGATTAAAATATACCAGGGAAATGAAAGTAACAAGTAAGTATTGAAGAATGAAGAATTCTGTTCAAGCAAAAAGTTTTGATGTATAATTTCTCTTTCTCTAACTGATTGGTCCATAATGTTTTGGAGAGTGGTGGAACTTTCCACATCACTGCTCTGTTTCTTTATATACTTCGGGTTTCCACATTTTAAGAGTTATTTTAGGAAGGGATTTCTGATTGAAGTCCCTGCACACCAGGAAAAAAAACAGGAAAAGAAATAGTTCTAAGGGAGAATCTAAAAGTGACCAGAAGGTGATATTCACACAAATCTGATGAATCCAATTAGGTAGATGAACAATTTGCATTATGGCAGAGAACTGTTTTAAAATAAATAGGAATTACAGTTACTTAAGCAGTTGACACGTGTTCTCTCTGGCTGCCTAAGGAATGAAACCATGGGCACAGGATTTGCCAAAGAAACATTACATTTATATTTTTCATTATTCTTTACAAGATGGCCAAATTCTTAGAGTAAAAGGTTCTAAATCTCTTTCACCTTTTTTTGGTCTGTCTTTTTTTCTCTTTTTTTTTTTTTTTTTAGTGCATCGCCCACTCTTAAGTGACTGATAAAAATTGTTAAATAAGGCAAATACTGTACATGCTGCCGTGTAATGAGGCCTGTCAGGCTGGGGGAACGCTGCTCATCATGATATTAAAATTAAATGTAGCATTTTTAAAATTCTTGGCATAAATAAAGAAGTTATTTCTCTGGACCACTGCTTTTTCCATAAACTCAATGTTCTGTATAAGTCACTGTCATAGGGTATATTTTATTTGGAGGCAATCCAGTCATTTTCCCTCATAAATAAGTACCAAATCAAGGATAATTTATCTAAAAATCGTGTCGTCTAAGGTCTGTGATATGCCAGTTGGGGAGGAGGTGACTGTAGTTGCAGTAATTTATACACATCTTTAAAGATGACATTCTTACTTTCCTTCAGATGTGCAGGTGGTGCCTGTAGTTTAAGTGATAGTGGGGACAGGGCAGCTGTGTATTTATTTTAGGAACAACTCCCATGTTATTGTATGGCACTTAGAATTCTTGTTAGTGTTAGCTAAAATAGTTCATATATTTGGACAAAATATATTTGTGCATGGGGACAAAAATGAATGAGCAGCCTTCAGCGTTGAGAAGTCAATGAATAATACTGTAGGGGAAACAGTAATTTGGGTTAATAACATGTACAAGGCTTTAAGGGAGTGTCCTCTTATGTGTGGTAATTTGACATTATGTCCCACATTTCATTTTCCAACAAACACTTTAGTAGTGTTTGCACATATAAAAATATGTAATATGTAATGCCAGAAATTTTCCTGGGTCCCCCCCCATAAATGTTATCTGGTTTAATGTACATAAAGACCTTTGGAGGAAGCCTCATTTTAAATATCAGGAAATTTAAACTCAGAAATACAACTTACCTGATGTAATTTTTCTAAAACAAAGCAAAGCTAGGACTGAATTCAATGCTGTTTTTTTTTTTTTTTAATTTAAAATTCTTTGGTACCACCTATTCTGCTTTATCAAGTAGGATATGGGCTATGATAGCATAAAAAATAAAATTTAAGGGCAAAAATAAACAACAACAATTTTTCTTTACAAAGTTTCTTAAAAATACTTCTGTTTCTATGTCTCTGCGCGTATCTTTGGGAGCCTTGAAGCCTGGAAGAATAGCAGTCTAAGCAGAGTGTAAGATATTACAAGGGCTGTTGGGTGCAAGTGCAGAGCAACTAGTTTAGTTAGAAAGAACACTGAAGGCT
Organism: Otolemur garnettii; assembly: GCF_000181295.1. Lineage (NCBI taxonomy): Eukaryota > Metazoa > Chordata > Mammalia > Primates > Galagidae > Otolemur > Otolemur garnettii. The sequence goes on along the minus strand of NW_003852432.1, from coordinate 12,601,747 downwards.
GGTCCAGCTTCCTAGAGTTGTTGATGAAGACTCTCGATAACCAAGGGATAATGTCAGGGAAAACAGAGCAGAGACTTTGAGAGTGTATTTCCTATAAAGTGCACACACATCTTTCAGTATCACCTAAATTTCACCCAATTCCATCCTCTGTAAGATATCCTTGTTTTTTTCAATCAATGGTATGCCATTTCTAGGCTTCTAGGATGTCTTACTGAATTTTCCACTCACATTTTATGCTATGGAGGGTTTAGAGAAGTTGTTGTCAAATGGAAGGGGGCATTTGCCCCTCCCAGAGACACTTGTCACTGTCTAGAAATATGTTTTGGTTGTCATTTTTGCGGGGAGGGAGATGTCTGCTACTGGCATCTGGTATAGTGGCTGGGGATACTGCTAGGTATCCTACGGTGAACAAAACAGCTTCTTATAACAAAGGATTGCATGTCCCCAAATAGCGATAGTGCCAAGGTTCGGAAATCTGGTTTAGATAAAGGCGTGCCAAATTAACTCCCAGTTTGGGTACAGTTTTTCTAGGAACAGAGGGAGATAATAGGTTACTAGGTGAGGAAAGTCTCATGTCGAGATTTAGTTCCTAGCTTTAATAGCACAAAAGTCAGCCAGTGAGAGCCATTGAACAAGTCTATGTGAACTACAGAGATAATTGTGATAATGATGCATCGGCTCTGTGTCCTCTGATGAAGTCAACTCATCACGACTTTTTCTTTTACTTTCTTTTTGTTTTACATATTTTTTTAAAGTCTTAAGTGGGATTGACTTTGAAATAAAACCCAACCTGTTTTCCAGTTGATTTTGATTTAAAGAAGGCCTTTGGTAGAGCGCCTCAGGGTCTGCTGGCTGTGGCTATTTATCTTTATCCTGGGTAGTTTATATATTTTAAGAAAATGATGAATGGAAGCTTTAAAAAAACTCATTATGGTAATTGATTATTATAGAAAAACCTTGGGAACTTTACAAAAGAGAACTCTATTCTCTTGGTATCTTAACTTTAAACCAGACGTGTAATTAGAAGAATCCATAAACATTTGTCACAGTAAGAGAAGCCTGGTCACTAAGTTTAGAAGGAAGCTCTGGAGTCACTTTATTGTACTGCACTGAGATGACACACAGTAGTGGCTGCCATGTATAACAGGAGATTAATATGCCCGGTGAAATAAAAGACCACCCACGTGGAACCAATGCAAAAAAAAGTAGTGAAAGAAAATCTCCATTCTTTAGAGTGGTGGAATGTCATCCTTTCCTTACAGTGTCTCACCCACTTGTGTACTGAAAAAAAATTTTAGTTACAATGCCATTTCCAGCTATTCTTTTTCTTTTGTTTTGTATTTTTTTCTTCTTTTTCTTTTTATTAAGGCATTTGTACACAGACCATAAATACATTTATGCCCTTGTGGGATTCAATGTGTTGATTATTTGTATAAATTGGAGTGCTGTACTCAGTACTACTCTGAAACCAATTTATAATCTCTCATGCTTGCTTATGAAAAAAGTTTTGTAATTTTTTAAACCTTAAAGGAAAAATAAAGGTATGAAAAGAGAACATCTTGTAAATAAACTCTTGTTTACGGGCTGTCATACACCCAATTATCTCATAGCAAAAAAATGAGAATCCATACACCATCTACGTGGAGCCTTCAACTATTGTTTTTTTTCTTATAAATGTAGTATGATTTAGAGTTCCACAAAAGATTAAGAAATGACTATGGAGAAGGCCACTGTTTTAAGCATTAAAAAAGAAAGTGTCAACGTTTCTTACAATGATTATGATAATGATATGTGATAATATAGTGTTGTGTGATTTTCACTCTCTAAAATTTGTACTTACAAAGTGGATTAGAGAACATGGCGTCAGCTTCCTTCCTAGCCCTCTTGAACCAATATGATTCCTCCTAAATGGACTCAACCTGGGTCCAACTCAATCTTGCCTTCAGACACTGGAAGAAAAATTGTTTTTCCAAAACCCATCCCATTTATTGGACTTAAAGCATCAGGACTTATCATCACCATAGCTGCTAAACCTCCACCATGTAGGAAGAATCATGGGCTCCTGAAAATTTTACGTTTAATCATGTGTGTAGAACTCTGGCCCAGGTGAATTTTCTTCTAAGAAACATATCAAATTATAGCCCTGAGAGCCTATGTCTCCTAACAAATTCTGGTCACATGATTATATTTAAATTAGAGAACTATGGAATTCAAGTAATCTCCCAAGTTGAAAGGTCAAAGTGTGTGAGACTCCAAGGCCTATGGTAAATACCATGGCTTGGGAGAACTGTCTTCCAAAGATGTCAGGAGAACTTCCCAGGAACATGTCCTGCTGAGTAATAAGCAATGAACCTTGGGACTACTGACAGAAAAGTCAGTGCTTCACCTGCCCAGCTTTAAGGAAAACTGTCACAACCATAATTCCTAAATATATCATCTTTGGCCACTTTTTCAAGGGCAAAACCCACTGGCTATCATATTATGAGTACCTTCTACAAATTCTGTGACTATTTAATGGGTAGTCTTTGAATACAGATGATATCAATATTTCTTTTCTGTTTTATTTTCTCCTTCAGGAAGTACCTTTATTACTACCCTGGATTTCTGCCCAATTTCCTGTCTTTTACTACTGATCTCCCTCCAGTGACTATTTCCACCAGCCTTTCTGACATTATCAGTTAGTTAACTAAAATATCTTATTCTCCCATTCCTCTGCTATACATGTCTTTTTTGTTCTGTAAATCAAAAATTGACTCTTTTGAGAGCTCTGAGGTATTCTGGGTTAGAGCAAGTTTAGAACTTTCAACCATTCATATAATTAATATATTTTTTATTTTTTATTAAATCATAAACCCATAGATTATATATACATTGAATCATTTATGGGGTACAATGTGCTGATTTCATATAGAATTCGAAACACTTATATCACACTGGTTAATATATACCTCATCACATTTACTTAGTTACTGTATTAAGACATTTATACTCTATACTAATAGATCCAACATGTACCCTTCCATTATGCACCATAGCTGTGATCCCACCATTAACCCTCCTTCAATATGACTCACCACCCCTTGCTGTCCCCCCCTTCCATCCTTCATCTTGGGCCATAGTTGTGACCTATTCTTCATATGAAAGTGTGAGTGATTGATTGTAAATTGGTTTCATGATAGTACTGAGTACATTGGATATTTTTTCTTCCAATTCTTGAGATACTTTACTAAGTAAAGTATCCCAGCTCCATTCATGTAAACATAAAAGAGGTAAAGACTCCATCTTTTTTTTAAGGCTGCGTAATAGTCCATGGTATACATATACCACATTTTTTTAATCCATTCATGGATTGATGGGCACTTGGGTTTCTTCCATGACTTGGCTATTATGAATTGAGCTGCAATGAACAATCATATAATTAATATTTATCAAATGCCTATTATATTTAAGACAATGTTCTAGGTATTGAGAAGCTGTTAGAAACAAAATACCCCACCTCATGGAGCTTATATTCTGATGAACTTGCTGGAAAGTGAGTCTGAAATCCTTGGCCAAACCCTCTCTTCCTCATTCACAGTGACTTGGAAACATGCAGGAAAATAAAGGGTTCTGCTCATGTTGTGCACGGTGCTGATGATCCTTCAAAGGAATATTCTGTGGCTTCAGCTTCTGTCGTTAGTTCTGGGAGACAATATAGTGCCATAGGATGCTCATGTCTCTTTGGTCTGTTAGTCCCTTCAAGTTTGTTGCAAAATGCTTAGGTTTTGAGCATGGGCCAAGAACACACAAAGCGTTGTGAACCCTTTTCTTTTAATTTCATTACATTTTCAGGGAACCTCCTCTTTCCTTGACATTTATGTTATAAATCTGTATCTCACCTTGATGAAAAAAGTCCGAAGAGGCCGAAGGAAGCTACCACGAGAGCATGGACTTTAGGGTCAAATGGCTATGTGACCTTTGGCTAACGTCTCTAGGCCTCAGTTTACTCATCTTAAAGAAGAGCGTGAGGGGTGGCAGTGAAGGTTAAATGAGTTAATAGATATCTGAGTGCTGACAACCCTTTTCTCTAATTTAAAAGGCAGCACATTAAATGCAGTTGCTGAGGCTGAGAACCTGTGAGTCCAACTTGACGCTCACTTTCCTCAGCAAGGACAGTAGGCTTACGTCCTTCAGCAAGGCTTGTTGACTTCCTTCAAACTATATCCCATCTCTGAGCACTTCTCCTGTCACCACTCTCACCCCCACTATTGTTTCTTGCCTAGAATTTCTGTAATTGCCTTTAACTGCTCTCCCTGCATCCACTAATGCCCTCATTAGTCATACAGCATTCAGAACAGTATTTTAAACATATATGTTAAATTGCATCACACCCTTCTTCAAAAGACTACAATGCCTTCTAATACACTTGGAATAAAATAAATACTTTCTTCCAGAATTCACTCTTAGTAATTTTTTAATCAAGGATTTATGAGTGATAAACAGTTTTATTCTGAAAATCTACTCTCTAGATTTTTCATTTTATTATTTCACTATGATGCATATTTATTTGTATCTATCTTCTTTGGGGTTAGGATTCTTAAGTCTGAGGAGTCATTTTCAATTTCTGAAAATAATTCTGGTATTGTCTTTGGATAGGGATAATGCTAATAATTCTTTTCCATTTTATTTTCTCCTTCAGGAAGTACCTTTATTGCTACCCTGGACTTCTGATTTGCACCCATAGGGCTTAACTTGTCCATGACATTTTCTGTCTCTTAGTCTCTCTGTGCTGCATTCTGAGTAATCTTCTTAGAAATAATTTTTAGTATATAGTCTCTCTCTTTAGTTGTGTCCAATATATTGTTACTACATACATTGAATTTTTAAAAATCCTATGAATATATTTGTTTTTCCTAGAAATTCTAGTTGGTTACTTCAAACATTTTTTGTTCTATTGATAGTGCCTCATTATTCCTTCCTTGTGATTTAATTATTTTTATGACCACATTTACTTTAGTCTTTATAGAATTTCCTAAATAGTTCGAATAAGTTCTTTGGAATCTAATTGCTCTGTGGATTTTGTCTGCTGTTTTGCCCCCCGATGTTTTATAATTTTGGATCACGAATGTATACTCAATGGAATATTTATGAACTGAAGCCACGTTCTTCTGAAAGGTAATTTGGTTGCTTTTGCTATGTGCTCCAAAGTTCAGGAGGGCCCTGCTGAACTTCTTATGTAAATGTTTATTCTTAGGAGTTTGGAGACCATGCAGGTAATATACAATTTAACCCCATCGTCATGAAAGGTGCACTAGTACGTTTACATTCTCAGGGCAATATTTTAGTTCACTCTGATCCCAGTTTGAAGCAGAAAAATCTGGCTGCCTTCCTTTGGTGTTGATTTTTTTTCCAAGCCATAATTGTAAGTTGCTGTCCCCTGTCCTTTCCTCTACATTAAAACTCAAGCATCTGGGTACTCCGTGAAGAATACTCTTCAAAGGCAGCCGCAGTATCAGGTCTAGTTTGCTGTTTCTTCTCATTTTTGGTTCTTGGTGATTTTTCTTTCTTTCTTTGATCTTTCCAGCTATGCATTTTGTTCATTGGATTGGTTTTTGCAATACCCTATCAAGCCTTTATAGATAATTTGTAATGGAGGTTATTGAGTGATATGTATTGTATTATACTGAGTTTTCAAAAGTTTGAATTCAATGGCTTACAGATACTCCCACTTACCACATTTATTTCACCACCAGAAATGAGAGGTCCTCTCACTTTATGTGCCACTGATACTAGAAGGCAGTTGAATTTGTATTCAACATATTGTTCTGTCTTTATCTTTTTCCATATCAAAAAGTTCTTTTCTGATTTTCTTTCATTTCTTTTCTGTTTTGACAATGGTATCTATAGGAAGAGAGTGAAATATGATTTGTACCCTATTTAGATGAGGCTAATGTTTTCAATTTTTGTTTCTGTATTTGTGACTTTTCACTGAATGGATAATTAATCTTTATCATTTCAATATATTATATAAACTGGAGTCTTTCTGTCTATTCTTATGCTTGTCCTTATTTTTTTTTTGTAAAAATAAAGAAAAACTTAAGGTCAATGTTTTATGGGTTTCAAGTTTTATAAGTGAACTGTTTCACATGTTCAGCTCATAAATATTTATCTTAGTTTTTTTTTTTTTAAGGTGCAGGAAGGACTATGCTTTTTAGATTGAAGTTTCTTAAGTACAAGATTATATTTTTCATTAGATCAACTATCTTACAATATGCTTATAGTCAAAGATAGTTTCACACCCACACTGGTCTGAATGTATAGAAACATGAAGTGCTGGTCTAATATTGAGCTGGAATCTGATTCAGGCCCCAGGTCAACAGAACATCTCCCCTGTTAGTTTCCCTGTTCTCAGCCTGGTTTGAGGCTGTTTCACGCTGTACTCACACTCCCCATACTTATTAATGTTGTATTATATTAGTTTTCAAACTTACATATTTGGGAGATTTTCTGTTTTATCTCCCAGGGAAGTTAAAATGTATAGTTTTCAATGCTGAGAACCATATTAAGCACTGCTTAGAATTAAAAGATTTATTTGCAAAGCAGGTTGACTTGTGTGATTGCATTTGATTCTGACAACCATGTGTGAGCTGAGTATTACAGTTCTCCCATTTCACTGGATGGGAAAACTGAAGCTCCTGGAACTTGGGCAGCTTGGAAAAGCAGTCAAGTGTTTTAAATGGCAGAGCTAATAATGAGACCTAGACATCCTGACTCTGCTTCCAATGTTCCCCTCATTTTTTTTTCAATGCTATTTTTTTTCTTTCATAGAAGTCACTGAGACTTATACATCATGGCCAAGACAAAGAAATACAGGACTGCTTTTGTCAAAAGGAATGTACTTAGTGAGATATATTTAAATAACAATATGTCAAATACTCCAGGAAATGATGTTTATCAAATCTGAAATGCCGACAATGAGTACTTGCTTATACAAATGGGTGAATGTACAAGAAAACCAGAAATATCTCATAGGAGATTTGGGATTAGAAGTGTGCATTGAAGGATAGGTAATTTGGGGGTAGACCAGGAGTGTAGCCAATAGCATAACAGAAAGGAAGATGGGAGCGGCAAATGTGTGGAACCTGGGAAGTATGGGACTATTTAGAAAACAATGAACTTGTGTGATTGCAGTAGAAGGCGCGCTGGTGAATAACACCTGATTAGATGCCATCAGTTCTGGTCCTATGTTTGCACACATGACTCCTGGTGGTTTAAATGATATTACCTGGGTGGCCATCATGCTTACTGGCTAGATTGTCCTAAAAAAATCTATCTAATAACAGATGGCAGCAAATTTGAAATAATAGGAATAAATGTGGGGCTATGACCGAGTCCTTGTTTACCTCGAAAGAGAGAACAGGAGAGGTTACATTTTCACACTACTAGTTATCTGTAAGATTGCTGATGTCTTTATTCACTGAAAATAATCAGTGTCATTTGATACTTGCTAAGAAGAAAAGGGGCCTTTCACGATTTCTAGACTGCAGACCAGATGATCATGCTAGACAGCTCTCAGGGATCCTGTGCCTACTTAGCAGGTGACCACTTCCATTTTCAGGGCACCAAAGTCATAAGAAATACACTTTTGCAAATACATTTGGAGTCATAATTAAACCCCTGTTGCCACAATAGACTGTGCCTATTTCACATCACATACATGTGATTAATACAAAGAAATGAAAAATGTCAACATAATAGTCAAAACTCACACTTACAAGCTTTTTGCTATTCTGAGATGACATCTGAAAACGAGCAGTTTGGGGTGAGAATTTTTCCATTAACATTGCTGATCAGCATGTGCTATCAATTCTCTATTGACTTCAATTATTAGCAGTTGCTATGAGTTTTCCATTAACTTTAATGATTGGCATTGGCTAAGAAATTTTTGTGCTGTCTTTGACCAGTACACACTACAAACGCTCCTAATTCTTTGGTAACACTTTGCTATGATTTCCCTTTGGGATCTATTTGTTGCTATTATTTTTTATTTCTAGTTTTAATGGTTTGCTGGAACTCTACATTTTTGCCAAAGAACAATGGTAAGCATTTCCTATGAAGTCTTCATTTTTTTTCTTGTGATTGTGTTTAAATTTAAGGCAAATCAATTAGAATACATAAAAACAAAGGAATTCTAAGTGCAAGGCACTTGTAATGGAAGATATGTAAAAACTATAAAGCTTCAGTCCTATACCACTTTTAACAAGCAAAACTCTAGCTATGGACTAATTTTTAAATGCTTATTTATTAGATATCAGCCATCAGGCAATGAATTAGGATTCACTGTTATACAGTAGAACCTCCATTGACCACCTCCCTACCTTGACATCTTCTTAAGTTGACCTTTGTTTCGTAGACCATAAAAGTTCCTCACCTCTGTACATTGACCAATTTATTACAGTCTCTTGGGTGCTCTACTTACAGAGGTTCTAGTGTATTTTGTTTTGCTCTTTGTTTACTTCCTGGGGGTAGGAGACTGATCTACAGGTAGTGAAAGATGAATGATTTTTATCTTGGACTGATTAGAATTTTGTAAAAATTTATTTGTATTCTCTATACTTAAGGTGTACAACCTATTTTGAAGCACACTTATATGGTTAGATAATTACTAAGATTAAAAAATTTACATATCCATCACCTTCTATGATTACCCTTTTTGGTGGTAAGAGCCGGTAAAATCTATTTTCAGCATATCTTCAGCGTGTGATGCTGTCTTACCAACTGTAGTTCTCATCTTGTACATTAGATCTCCAGATTTATTCAGCCTACCTAACTGCAAACTTGTACCCCTTGAAATAACTCTCTGTTACCTACCACTCCCTTCTGGCAACCACTGTTCTCTCTATTTGGGTTTATTCCATTTTTCTTCTTAGATTTTGCATGTAAGTTAGATCATACAGTATTTTTCTTTCTGTGATCAGCTTATTTCACTTAGTATAATACCCATCCATGTTGTCACAAATGACAGTTCCCCTTTTTGAAGGCTTAATGGTATTCCATTGTATGTGTATCCTACACTTTCTTTATCCATTAATCCAGCAATGGACACTTACGTTGTTCTCATATCTTGGCTATTGTGAACAATTCTGTGGTAAACATAGGAATGCAGATGTTTCTATAAGACGCTGATTTTATTTACTCCCGACAGAGGGATTGCTGGATTATATGGTGTTTCCATTTTTAATTTTCTAAGGAGATTCCAAACTGTTTCCATATGGATGTACCCATTTACATTCCCATTAACAGTGGTGAGGGTTACTTTTTCTTCACACCTTCACTAACACTTATTGCTTGACTTTTTAATAATAGTCATTCTAGCAGGTGTGAGGTGATAGCTCATTGTAGTGTTGACTAATAATAAATTAGATGACCCAAATGGTATTTCCTTAGTGAGTACCCTTCATAGATTCTTTAAACAAAATAATAAGCCAAAATAAATTTTTAAAAATTCAATTCCTTTGTATTCTGGTAGAAGCAATGGATCATTCTAAACATAACATTATGTAGGAAAAACTCGAGAAAAAATAATGTAAGGTTATACCTATCATTCTTTTTTTTTTTTTTTTTTTTT
>NW_003852432.1:12553310-12592060 GCF_000181295.1 Otolemur garnettii | reverse complement strand
GCCACCTATACCTATCATTCTTGTTTTGTTTTGTTTTGTTTAGTAGGTCCAGGGGTTTGAACCCGCCACCCACAGTGGACAGGGCCAGTGCTCTAAGCACTGAGTTACAGGTGCCCATCTTGAAACTATTTCATTTTATTTTTTATTTATTTATTTTGCAGTTTTTGACCTGGGCTGTGTTTGAACCACTACCTCCGGCTATGGGGCCAGTGCCCTACTCCTCCTCTAAGCATTGAGCCACAGGCGCCACCCCCTTATCATGCTTCATTTGAATCCCATCAGCCCTGTTCCATATAGCCTTCTCCTCCACCACAGAATACATCTCTGTTTCAGCCACCCCACAAACTCTTCTTTTCCATCTTTACAGCAAGGCCGGCTCTGAAATCAGCTATGGCTTCTTCTCTCCCTGTTAGAGCAACTTGTTTGTTTTGTTTATCTTTATGTTTTCGTGGTGGTACATTGTCTGAAAATGGTAGAGTGCATCAACTGTCAATTTTCTGGAAGGCAAAATAGGGAGAGTAAGTTTTGTTTTTTATATTTTTTCCATTTGGTCCTGACATTGGTTTATTTTTGTATGTGTGTCGGTGAAATAACCTCTTTCTTCTGCCCACTTGACTGTGACTCTTGGAGAAGAGGTAGGATATTGGGACCAAAGGACTTGGAGATAAGTTATTAAAAACCTACTGAATTTTGAATTGGATATTATAAACTGCTGAGTTCTGAATGCAGGAGAGGATCAGGATTGCAGTTAACTGTGATTTTCATTGAAAAGTAAACCTTGCCATTTGAAAAATATTATTTGCAAAATATAGAGAATACTTTGGCTAAATTATTTTGATTTAAAATTGTAAACACATTTGTACATTCTTTTAAGTGGATCTATCTTGATTTCTTTAAAATATTCTTATTTTTCCAATCTGTAGCTTATCAACATTTATTCTCCAGATTGGGAATTTTAATTTTAAAATTTGACTTCAGAGTCACCTTGAAAATTTCCCTAAACTTTAGCTAAATTTAATAGATTTTTAAAAAATTATAACTTGGTGCTATATGTGGTTTCATCACTTAAGAATGCATTCCACTGTAGGAGGATTCTAAGTAAACCTTTATAAACTTTGAACTTGATCTTGCACTCTGTCTTACTCTACTTTTTAAAGTATGCTTACCAATCAGTCATCTTTCTCATAAACCAGACCTTTCTGAGACAATCCAGAAAGACACTCACAGTCATGATATAATGGCACTTTTGTCAGAGAACTTGGGTTCCCACCTCTTTAATGCACATTTCATAAGCATTTTGGGGGTACTAATTGTTAGTTTTATGTTTTCTGGTTTAAAAGAAACAGGAGGTGAAGAAGATTACCTTTGGCAGTTCTGCTCCATGCCATCACTTTGTTGTCATTCTTGGAATGTCTCAGAAGGTTTTATTAGGTAAAGGCCTCTATAAATTCCAGGTGTTGACCATATGTTCATCATTGCATTCACAAACAGAAAGAACCGTTTTATTTTCAAATCTGACTTCCTTGTATAAGTGCAACAAACCCTACAGACTCCTCAGTACACAACTGTGAAAATCATTACAAAGTGTGAACTTTCTTTGGGAGCAAAATGCCAAAGAAAAATAGAGCAGCCCACTAGTAGTCTTACTGTTCTATTACGCCAAAGAAAAGATTTTGTGAAATTTAGAAGGGACTTTGCTCTTTATTTCCTTAGTCCATCTGAGGGCGGTGGAGCTGGGAGCAAGTAAACTTCTTGCCTCATTAGCTTTGTCATCATAGGCACATAGTTTTAAGTTTTCTCTGAGCAACTATCAACAACCAGTTTAGTTTCAGGAACTGCTAGCTTACAGTCGCAGTTTGCTTTGTAATTGAGTCATCTAATGGGTGAGATGCCAAACCTCTCAATGATGAAGAGTTAGACAACAGGTGTCCTAATCACATCCCATCTCTGGTTTTCATTCATTTCCTGCTTTGGACATTGTGGGAAAAGAAGGAAATAGAGAAAAGGCAAAAAATGAGAGTAGTCCTCAAAGATGACCCAAGCACTGAAATATCTTAGTGGAAAATGGGCCACCAAAGCTTCTCAAGTCATGTTGAGCTATAATTTACAGTTGCAGGGCGTATCTGCTCGGTTTTTTGCTCAAAGATATCAACTCGGAGTAGTTCAGTCATCTTTGAGTGACTGCCAGATTCCCTGCAGAAAAGAAGTAGTACATTATTTTATTTTTATTTTCATCAGTGTCGGTTTAAATTGAGTTACTAATGTAACATTAACATTTTAGACATAGCCATGAAATTGGCAAATGGAGACAGATTAGCAGGTAAGGAGCAGCCACAACATTCTGTTGGTTTTAATAGTTCTTTTTCTTCCACTCTGAAAATTTGCTTATTTGGATTAAAGCTTTTAGTTTTCATCACAAGCCTATCTGTATATCACATATATCTTCAGCTTAAAATATGTTATATTTAAATGGTTTACTACAAAGCAACTCATATACCTGTATGGAAGGCACAGGTTTTATTTAAACTAAAAGCCGATTGTCCTTTGAAACAAAATTCTGAAGTGAGTTCTGACAACTGCGTTTATTAAGGGTCCTTTCTTGATCCGTATATTAGTTTCCACCTGTACCTTGTAATATATGCACAGTCAAATCTTGATCATATATAAACTAATGGAGAAAATTGGTGAATAATATGACAAATTATTTGAAGTGATAGAAAATTCTAAAATGGTTCATATTTGATTTAGGTGGCAACATATTAGTAAAGGTAATATTTATCTCAATTTTTAATCCGAAAAATCTGTGGTATTACTGACAAAATAAGAACACTACTTTGTAAAACTATAAAGGTTTGACTTCAGAAGTTTCACCTCTTGTTTTAACACGCACACGGAGAAAGAGGGTGTCACTATGAAGTTGCCACCAATATAAAACTTTTTTTTTCACATAAAAAAGCTGTTTTGTATCTTTTAAAAAATCTGTTCTGTTTTCTCAGTTCTTCTTTTTTTTTAACATCCAACAGACTAGAAATAAGAAGACCGGGTTCATGACAACTAAATAATCAAGAGAATTGATTATATGGATAACATTTTAGATAAGCACAGGATAACTTTTTAAATGTGATTTTTTATAGTGTTGCCATATGATTTTCCTTTACATTATCTAATGACCAATCCTGTTTTTTTTCCATGAATAATTCTTTTATGTACTTTGGAAATACCTTAAAGGAAATCCCCTTTATTTTTATCAATAAACCCAAGTTAAGTTTTTAAAGTTCACCATTCTTACTGTGTTTTTAACCATTGGCAATAAAGTTGGGTCTTCTTGTGAGATTACAAAATTAAGCTCAGAGTAAGTAATAATAAACTGAAATCCCTGAAGCCTTTTTTTTTTTCTGTTCTAGGTAGTATCTTGATCTATTCTTCCTCTGTCTTTCCTGGGATTTACAGTCAATGGCTTGGAGTGCAGCATTTACCCAACCTCAGCTGCGCCCTGCAGGTGCTCTCTGTCTCTTCATTCTGCTGGGCACACTGAAGGCAAACACTGGGCTTCGCATCCCTTCTCTATACAGAAACGCACCCGGCACAGTCAATAACTACATTGGTAAATTCAGGAATGGAGCAATACAAGGAATTTTCTAATCAATTATCTTGCTAATAGGAATTTTAAGAGAAAAAAAATAAAAAAAATAAAACCTTCTCTTCTGGCCATTTAAAACTTTGTTTTTCTGAGAAAGTGTAATCTCCTTTTGTCAAAGAATGCTGTTTCATTAACTATCACTTGGGTCATAACTCTTTTTTCTCACGCCTTTTCTGTTTTTCTTTTACTGTTTAAGAACAATGGCACTCTGCCTCCATCACAACTTACTTTTGTCCTGTCTTAAATTTGTGCTAATTATGGCAGACTTCCTTCAACTCTCTTTCATAACCATAAGTACATTCTCTTTAATGATACACACTGTAAGTAACTCGATGCTGAACAGAGTCCACTGTAATTGGGAAGGAAATGATTTCCACCGATATGTCTTGGACCCCAAGCTGGAACTGACATTTCATTATACCTGGTGACATGGCCTCTCTTCTAGAGGAGAAATAAAAGGTATTTCCTACAGATAGGCAACAGGCATCTGACCTGTTGGATCAGGTTATGTTGTGTTACATGATGTGACATGCCCTGCGGTGACCTGAGGCAATGTCATTCTGTGTTACCCAGGTGGAGCTGTGCTGCTCTTTATTTAACAACCACAGGAGAGGCTCATCAGCAATGGTCAGGAAACATTTTCAAGCCATGTTTGCAAAGCAGTGGAGAATCAGCCACATTCTATACTGTCCCTCCTAAGTGTCATTTAAAGAAATCAAAAAGCACAAGCTCTCCAGAAGTCCACACGTCTCCATTGCTTTAAAATTGAAATTCAAACTCAGGTATACAAGAGGGGCATATGTTTTATGCAACGAGGATGGTACATGGCCAGGGAGCACACCGTACTCTGAAATAAAAGTGTTTCATCAAAAATACTTCTAACGGTCTCAAAATAATCACATAAGCTTTCAAGTGGCTTTACCTACATTTTACATAAAGTCTGTTCATAATTACTTTCTAATAATTCAATGTTGTCTTTTAACATGATAGGGTGTAAATTAGCAGTCTTAGTTAAAAGATGTGATAAGAATATGTCTTTAGTCTTGCCCTTGAGATGATTTTTTTTTATCAAGACAGTAGCTCTCAATAAGAAGAAACTATCTTAAATTATTACATTATGTGATATTATGTAGAAAAAAATCCATTGTGCTGGGTCGTTTTTCTAATGATTTTAACAGTATTTTCCTATTGATACACCTTGCATATAAATTCAGTTTTAATGATCTGCATAAAGAAATGAACAATATTACATAGGTACATCTATCTAGTGATTTTAGAGTAATTACTGTTGCATGGAACAGAATATAACCTTTTGGTTATATTCTGCAGTAAAAAGGAATAGGTTAGAAAGGTTTTTATGCAAATTAGAAATGCTCTGTGTTGGAAGCCTAATTGTACTTTTTATTGTTAGACAAGTCAATACTGCTTTAATACACATTTTATAAGCTTCTTGCTGAAATTGTATATGAAAGGGATTGGTTTCCATAGATGAAAGGCATAATCTGAACAATGAGGCCATATAAGGAGAGTGGTTGAAGTACTGATAAAGGATTTGTTAGCTCCAACATAGAATAAGTCTTATTAGCCTTATTAGTCACCACTGTTTGACCCACTGCTATTAACTGTGTGACTCACATGCATTGCAAAGTAGGATGGAACAGCAGTGTGTTTGGCTGTTTAGAGTAAATAGAATGTAATATGAAGAACATTTCAATTGCAAAGAATGAAAGACCACATCCTTTCCTTTGCTTGCCCCTTCATTCAAAGGGAGTCGCTTCCATATTGGGGATTTTAATTTTCAAAAACATTTGATAGGTAATCAGAGTTCAAAAATATCAAATGTAATATCCAGCTTCTCTTTGTAGTCAACCCAACTCTTATATAAGAGAAGATGCAAATATAACAAGTTGTTATTTACAAAATCATAGAAATTTAAGAATAAAATAGTAGTAATAAATCCAAATCATGTACACTTGTCATTTATGTAATTTTTCATTTACAATTGATTATGTTCCCTACTTAATTTAATAACGGGCTAGATCAAGATTAGTTACTATATAAAGCTAATACTTTCTAATAATATTCTATAAATCATAAAATCATTAAAGAGTAAAGGAAACATATCCATCTCTTGATTTGTATAATAAAATTACTGTAGCATCAGGGTTGATATTGTAGCTGCCCTGAGGCCTACCTATTTGCAGGACCTGCTTTCCCAGACATCCTCTTAACTTTTTGAGCCACATGTATTTACAGTAAATTTATTAACTGTTTAAATGAATGATATCTGTTGTGTTCATGAGTGTATACTTATCACCAAGCTCATTGAGTTGTATACAGTTAATATGTACAACAGGTTATGGGTCAATCATAACTCAGTAAAGTGGTTTTATAAAAATCCTGTTGTTTTCAATTAAGACTTCTGAATAAACCATATCTTCCTTAGTTTGCATTGAGAACAAATATGTGTTCGTCAAAGAGGTTAGTATATTAAGCCAATAAAATTATTAAAGGCTTAAATATAATCAAATAAACCAACAGGAAATAATAAATCAGTACAGCAGGTACTAAAATACATATGTGATCTTATAATTAGGAAAAGCAGCCTTATTCATAGAAAACCTATTAATACTTATAATATTCTAAGAAGTATTCTGAGCACTGGAAGTATGAAAATGAGGTAGTAAAAGGTTTTGAATTCTAGGTATATTTTGAAAATAGAGCAAATAAAACTTGTTGATGGATTTGATGTGGATATGAGTATAAATGTGTCAATAATTTGTTTTGGCAATTGAAAACTTCACTTGCCTAGCTGAGATATGGAAGAATGAACAGAGAACAGGTTTGTGGAAGGTGGAGAACAAAAGTTTGGCTTTGAACTTAGTTTGAGATGACAATTAGACATCTAAGTTGAAAAGTTGAACCAGAAGTATAACATTTAGCAGCCTGTCTTTGGCAAGTAAGAGTCTATGGCAGGCAGAATAATGGTCTTCTCAAAATGTGTCATGGTCCTCAAAAGCTATCAATATATAAGTTTACATGGCTAGCAGAAATTAAGAATTGCAGATAGATTTAAGACTGCTAATAATCTGATCATTTATAACTAAGGAGCTTGTTCTGGACTATCTGTGTTATCCGAATGTAATCACAAAAGGTTGCTTTGTGGAAGTGGGAGGCAGAGGAGTCCTTATGAAAATGACCCAATGTGAGAAAGACTCTACTGGTTTTGAAGATGAAAGGAGGCCACGAGAAGACTGTGGGAGGCCTCTACCAGGTGGAAATGGCAAGAAAACAGATTTTAACTTACAGCCTTAGAAGGGAAAGCAACCTTGATTTTAGCCCAGTGAGACCCATTTCAGACATCTGTCCTCCATAACTGTAAGATAATTTGCATTGTTTTAAGACACAACCTTTATTGTAATTCATCACAGAAGCCATAGAAAAGTAGTAACAGAGCCAATTGTTTAATTTTCAGGAATTGTACAAGCTAGTTACCATAGAATCTTCATTACAGAATAAATTATTTACACTTAAACTCGACTACATTAAAAACCAAGGTAACAATCAAAATCTATTACTTCTCAATTTTTGACAACATTCTACAAATATGTAAGTTTTTGAGTTTATTTCCTTCTACAGTATCCGTATGGTAGAACTGTTATACAACAGTATGCTACAGTGTCTACGCTTTCTTAACTCTATATTCAGTCATACCAGATTGTTAGTTTGAAGTTGGCTATAGTGGAAATTAGCAAGTGCTACCAATCAGAACGTTTCCTGATTTCTTAGATTTTAGAAAGTGATAGAGTAAGAATTAATAACTGACTAACTTCAAAATGTACCCTGTGATAGTTACTCTGTGACTATCACACACACATACCCACACACACACAATTCAAGGAAGTATTCATTCATGCAGTATTTGCAAAATATCTTGAATGCAGCAAAAAACAAATTGCCCATTTCAGCTAATGAAAGAGTGAAAGTCTAACCCAAGTTTTGTTGTTGCACTTTCTCTTGGTTACTAATGTAAACAAAAAATGTCAACCAATATTCACGTTGCATCTACACTTCTTCACCAGTTGCGGCCATAATTTTACTATGGATACAAGAGTTTAGCAGATATCTCCGAAAAATATGAGTATAAATTGGCCATATGGAATTAATATTTGTAATATTGCCTATCTTATTATTGTTTGTAACTTGTATGCTACATATATTTTGTACTAGTAAAATTTACAATAAACCTATATGATTTTATAGGACACCCTTAAATACATGAGACTGAAATTCAGAAAGGAGCTATAGTTGGTGATATAAATGTGGGTGTCTCAGCCTATAGATGATACTCAAAGCCACAAATTTACATGAAATCAGAAAGCGAATGGTGATAAAGTGAAAGGTATAAAGACTGGGCCCTAGAACGTTCCACCAAATAGATTTTAGGACATTATGGTAAAACCAGCAAAGAGTAAGGATATATAGTGTGTGGTGTAAAGGAACTAAACTAACTATCTAACTATTAAACATGAATATAATGGAAAATAATACAAATAAATAAATGTATTTTATCTTATGGAAAAAAATATCAGAAACACCTAAATCAAAACTGAGAGAAAAAAATATTCACACATTAAACAAAACATTTGCAACATGCACTTCAGTAAATGGGTGATATTTTACTACAGACGCAACTATTAGAAAGCTTTAAAACAAGAGTCCCTGGGGCGGCACCTGTGGCTCAAAGGACTGGGGCGCTGGCCCCATATGCCAGAGGTGGTGGGTTCAAACCCAGCCCTGGCCAAAAACAAAAGAGTCCCTGAAAAAAAAAAATAGAAATGGGAGAAAAAAACAGAAACTAACTATTGCTAGTTAATTAACTATTGCTAGTTAATTTGCAAAAGAAGAAACATCAAAGGGTGGAAACATGTATAAGTTAATAATGAATCATAAAAACCTAAAAAATTACTGTACAACTGTATATCAGTTGTATATCAGTTAGGAATTTTGTATCAAGATCATGAAAGCATAAATAACAGTTTATCCATTAATTTCAATCTAGAAATGTATATAAGGAAATGATTAATAAAATATTGCATGTTTATTGTCTGGCTATTTATAAAGCTAAAGAATGGCCAGAGATAATAAAAAACAAGTTAAATAAATAATTCTATAATTTCAGTACGCTAGTGAAAAATTAGAATTCAACAGTTGAATATGACCTTGAATTCATGTAGGCATGCACATGTGCACACGCACACACATGTACTGTGTGCCTAGTTTTTAATCACATATTATGTGATATTTGAAGAAAACATAGTGAAGTACAAGTAAGACTTTGAATGTCACCAAATATTGCCTACAACCCCAACATCAGGGTAAAAACTTAGTATTTGATATGTTTAAATCAAACTTTACATATTTTTTGAAATAAAAATTGGAATGTTCCTATAGGTAAAAACAGTAAAAATTAATATAACCAAGAAAATATTAAAAAGGTGATATAACAAAGAAAGATATAAAAAATTAGGAGTTGAGCTCCAAAATTTTGTTAGCATCTGACTAATCCAAGTTTCAACAAGAGGTAATAAGAAACAATACCTGAAAACTATTACCAGTTCAATAGTTGATATACCAAATTCTGGACATGAAGAATGGGAGTTTTCAGGTCACAAGGACCCAGTACCCTTGAGCACAATGGATGCAATGAGACCTGTCACAAGAACCATCTACAGGAAATCTCAGAACGCCAGGTTTAAAGAGAAGCAGCTAAAAGTTTCCAATGTAGCAGAAAACAAAGACCAATACAGTAAACAAGTAGTTCAGGTTCAGAGGGGCGGGTGTCAGAATGGCATTCGATATACTGACAGTAACACTGAAGGAGATGAACAGCCACAGCAGTCACAGCCAAAGCGAGGCCTTCTTCCTGAGGGTGCAGACATGGAGGACCAAGTGTGGCCATCACAGAAAAAATGAAAAAGGAAACTATAAGTTACCCAGTGTTGGAATAAAATGAGAAATTTATAGGTTTGGGCGAAAATTGGGGCTGCCAAATTAATGATAAATACACAGAAAAATAAACAAACCTATAACTGATGAAACAATAAGAAATAGGTCGTCTTGTCTCCAAGATAAGAAAAAATTGCATAAAAAGCAAATACGTTCATAATATGCTGCACAACTGAACTTTAACAAAACATAGTCACAACCTACCTTAAACAACAATTAAACACAATTGTGCTACATCTGAATGAGGAGAGTATGTTGTCTGTGGGAGAATTGTCATAAAATGTTCCAAGACAGAAAAAAATCCTAAAATCAAGAAATAGCTACACACATTTTTAGAAATATGAAAGTAACTGCAAAAAGTAATAATTAAAAGACTGGCAGGTGATTGACATGGAGAATGAATGGCTGCATTTTATTATAGATGTTAGGACTGTATGATTTTTAAAAACCTCTACAACTATTATTTTGATAAAAATGAAAATTAAATTTAAAAGGATTTAAAAAAAAATTGAATGTGGCTAAATATTGGAGTCTGCAGCCACTAGAGGGCAAATATTTCCTGGAGATTAGCAGAGACTCAGAAAGGAAAATTGGTCTCCCTAGGTGTGGCCTGGACCAGCCCTAAACAAAATCATCCAGTGAGAGGTCATCTACAATAGTAGTGTGACAACATGAAGAGGACTAAAATTTTAGAAAGACATGTTGCAACACTGTCATGCAAAATGGCATGACCAAGAAGACAGAAAATCATTTTATAAAAACAATGCATTTTACCTTATAATCACAAAATTAAATTATCTTGCAAAATGTTTTAAGACAATGTTTTGCTTTTTGCCTAAAATCACTTGTCTGTTCCTTTATAAAGAACAATGAGGTAACTTGATCAGCTTATTGTAGGAGATGCATTGACTCAAAGGAGAGATATGTCCCCCTCTGGACTTGAGCTTTACCTGTCAGATAAGGGAATAAGGCAACCCCAGATAGAACCAAGAAGAAAGAGAAAGAGCAAAGAAGAATCATGGGAGAAGCAGAAGAAAGTCAGTAAAGATTAATGGAAAAATTCACACAGCAGTTCTTAAGAAACGTTAGACTAAATGCAATCAAAAAATGTTCTTTGGGTGGCACCTGTGGCTCAAAGGAGTTGGGCACTGGCCCCATATACTGGAGGTGCTGGGATCAAACCCAGTCCCGGCCAAAAACTGCAAAAAAAAAAAAAAAAAAAAAAAAATGTTCTTTGTAGGGCGGTGCCTGTGGCTCAAGGAGTAGGGCACTGGCCCCACATACCAGACATGGTGGGTTCAAGCCTGGCCTTGGCCAAAAACTGCAACAACAATAAAAAATTGTTCTTTGTAGCTCCAAAATTTAATGATTTTCAAACATAAGACCTAGTTTGTGTATGCTGTTTATATGGATTATTTGGTGCTATCAGGCAAGGCCTAAGTCTAATTTACTTTGTGCTTGAAACGGCATGACAAAGAGACAGAATGCCTGTGTGATCTTTTGGTCGAGAGAAAGGGATACTATTAATAATTATAGGTCTAGATGATGACTGGCTGAGTGTATGCTAAAAGTATGATCACCCTGCACAGATATGACTTATGCCTGCAACAATACAGCCACTGGATAGTCAGCATGAAATAAGCAGCTGTGTTGGTTTGTAAAGCATACCTAATTGATGAACATCTGGTGGCAGGTAGCCAGACCATTAAAAATCAATTATATTCAACGACTTGCATCTGAGCCATACTGCACCAATCTCCTCACACTCATCAGATCCACATGTTCCTGAATAAACACTTGGACCACTCAGGCCAGTGCCTTTGAACTTTGTGTGGTGGAAAGCGAATTTCATCAATGGCTTTCGTCTGACCTGTAGTGAAGAGAAGAAATCTGATGACCTGCTCTTCGGTACTGACAGGTCAAGAGACCAGGCGGCAGTTTGAATAAAGCTTCAAAGCCCAGGGTAACCAGAACATCCACTGCTTTGTGCAGCTGTTAAAGATAGCATACTATATACCATTAACAAGGGAAACTGGGTTATAAAGCTATAAGGAGCTGATGGTGATCAGGGACTAGGTTTAGGTGTTACAAGGGAATCACAAGTTAGCAATTAAAGTGAGAATGCAACTTTAGAATAGGGTGTGGAAAAGTTTTCTATGCAAGTCTCAGCTTAAAACGTGAACCATATATTTCTATGTTGAGAGTTTCTATCTGCAGCATGGCTACCAGAGAACAATTAGTGAACAAGCCAGCCTTGTGTTATGAGAGGTGTAATTCAAAGAGTTATTATGCTAGAGATGAGTGTTTGGGAGGAAAGACTGGATCTCATGCCTAGTCTACCACCCCGAGAAAAGCCAGAATGTCCTGATTAAAGTCATCCTTGGATTTTAAATTGCGAACAGCATCAGGACGTCTGGAATAAGTCCTGGATTTTTGGCAGGCCTTGAAAGATAACATGTCAAGTTCATTTAAATAAAAGATAAAGATCATTTAAGAAAAAAATAACTTTGTGTTAATAATCATCACCGAACTACTTCTAACTCCAAAAAGTTATTCAATTCAATGAGCTTTGGAAATACGGGATATGGTTGTGATTAGGTCAGGAGGCTTCCACTCACTTTTGTCTGCCCAATAGCTAACAGGTTTGTCAGAAAGAAGGGTTTCCTCTTTCTTCCGAAAAATTTTTAAAAGAAATGCAAACAACAATTTATATATTGGTTGTGAAATCGGTAGACATAAAACAATGAATCTGTTCTATGGGCATAATTTGTTTAACTCAGCTTTTCTATAGATCAGTGTATAGTTTTAAATATAAACTGCATACCATCAGTGGCTTAATGATCTTTACACTTCAAACACTCCCCCTGCCCCTCCATTTTAAACTGTGTTTTAACAATTATTTATTTGTAATTAGAATGTAATTCTTAGATGAGGAAAAAAACTTAGAGATTTAGTTCCATCCCCTTCTTTATAGATCAAGAAATGAAGACTTTGAAGTGTGGCCCGAGGTCAGACTTACAGCAGGTCAGGTTGTGCACCCCGTAAATGGAGACTGGACACTCAAAGCCAGAGCTCCTGGCTCCAAGTCCACCGCTGTCCTTTTTCAACTGTTCTTAAAATATAAGGCTTATATTTCGTATTGACATGTTTATGAAGAGCTAAGCCTGATTATAGCGTAATATAACTTAAACCCATTTTGAATATTTGGAACAGAAATGTAAGCAAACTTACATTTGGTAAGCTAGTTAACTGTTCTTATTTCTAATGGGGCTTAATAATCCATCATCTGACCTTTGTAATTTCTTGTAATGCTCACTTACACATAGGCAGCACACACAAACAGACTTGTAGCTATGTGAATTCTGCAACACGTGTGTGTACTGTATATATATTTAACATTTACATTATAAAATATTATGATTTTATATTAGAGCTTGTTTAGAAAATGAGGTCAGAATTCTTCAGCTGACATTCAATACAGTTTGGCATATACATAGGGTAATTACATAAGCTACTTTAATAACATTCATAATTTGGATTGATTTCAAAAAGCTAGATGATTTTGTACAGCATCCAGTGATTGTAGTTCAGGCTCTGTTTTTAAACCCACATGCTCTCTCATCAGCAGTTACCATTTCAGTTTCACTCCGGCCTTAGAAAATAATCATTGTAGCACTTTATTGTATGGCGTGACTTTTCCTGACAACATCTGTTGCTCTGAAACAGAAAAGTACCCAGAGTGACAAAGAGGGTGTTTTCTACTATTTTACCCACACTGAAAAGATGGGCCAGAAAGCTGTACAGCCCATAACAATGTGAAATCTTTATATGAAGTTGTTCACCAGAGACCTGTCAATAGACTGAGCCATATTGGATCTGGCAGTCTTTCTACTGGGACAGTATTTGCCTTGAAGTACTATCTTTTCTCTCTTTCAATGTCAGCCTGAAGGCTCTTAGACAACATATGTTCATTTCATGTCTTAGAGATATTGCTTCTGGTATTGCAAATGCATTACCACATTGAGCTTTTTTGTAAAACAGATGGTACATATTAAGGTCTCTGTTTCTCGTACGATTTCTGTAACAATGGCACCGCATTCTTCACGTTGACAAAAGTATCATCAACGTCATGCAGTGCGGCCCTAGATTGTGTCAGGATGGTAAATGAACACTTCAAAGAGAAAGATCAATGATAAAGGTGAACCAAACCCCTTAGAGAACTCCAATCTAAAACTGGCCATTTCTTTAAACAGTTCTCTTGAAACTTTAGCTAGGAAATACCCAGTTCTACTCTTTAGAGGTCCTCCTGTCAAGTGGCTTTTCTACTAAAACAATGGCATATACTTGGACTAGTTAAGTTTCAGAAATAAGATTTTTAAGGTAGACTCACCCTCTTAGTATAAGTCAGTATAAATGACATCTTAAGATATAAAGCTATTGTATTAGTCTTATGATTCATATGCTGTTGTATAAGTCTTAGAAAGTTCATTTAGTGCTAATTGTGAAATCACTCAAAAATCAGGCCATTTTTAGATTCGAATTAGTTTTGTATATACCTAAAAAGCTCATGGCATATGCTCTGATTCATAAAATATGTATTTGGAATATTCTATAATGTTCACTAAAGGGAAGAACTGTCGAAAGAGATTTTTGGATCCAGTGAATTTGAAAATACACCCACCTACAAAAATCGGCTCTAGTCTTTGTGTGTTAGTTGGATAACAGGATTTAGACCTCTTCTGATTTTTGAGAAATAGAAAAGAAAGGCCTTAAAATAATTATGTTTTTTTTGTAATATCCTCATCTTTTTGTTGACTTTGTTCTATGTATTTCCTGAATAAATTGTTTTTTTATGGAAAAAATAAACTACACACAACTAGGGAACAATGATCTTGTCAATAATATACTAGATAGTTAATATTTATTGACTTCCTACTTGTGATAGGTATTTTTAAAAATACTGGGGGAGAGAGAGATTGTATCCCCATAGAGCTTAATACTCTAGTGGAGATTGAAGATAAACTTTTAAATGTATTATAGTAGCAGAATTTAACATTTTAAGCTACAAAGAAGAAAAAGAGTGACTGCTTTTATTTAACAATAAGCTAAACTAGTGTAGTCTGTTTTTTAATTTTTTAATTGGCAGGTAAATATTTTGTATATTTATGGTACAAAAATGATATATTGATATATGTATAAATTATGGAAAGTCCAGTCAAGCTGTTTCATATGTACATTACCTCATGGACTCTTTTTTTTGAGGCAAGAACATTTAAAATCTCTGTCTTAACAATTTTCAAATAAACAATGTACAGTAAGTATTTTGCATCTACAGGTTCAACATCTACGCATTCAACCAGCTATAGATCAAAAATATTTTTTAATGATAATTGCTCTTTATTAAACATGTGTAGACGTTTTAAGTGTCATTATTCCTCCCAAAATACAATATAATAACTATTTACATAGCATTTAGGTTTTATGAGGTATTCTAAGTAATCTAGAGATGATTTAAAGTATATAAGAGGATGTGCACAGGTTATATGCAAATAGTATGCCTTTTCATATAAGGTACTTGAGCATCTGTTGATTTTGATATCTGTAAGGAGGTCTTGAGTATCAAGAGATGACTGTTTCATCTTTATTTATGTATTTATAGATAGAGTTTTACTTTGTTGCCCTCAGTAGAGTGCTATGGCATCATAGCTCACAGCAACCCTAAACTCTTGGGCTCAAGTGATCTTCTTGCCTCAGCCTCTCAAGTAGCTGGAACTATAGGTGCCCATCACAATGCTGGGCTCTTTTTTTTTTTTTTTAGGAGTCAATATCTTGCTCTTGCTCAGGTTTGTCTCAAACTCCTGAGCTCAGGCAATCTACCCGCCTTGGGCTCCCAGAGTCTTAGGATTACAGACCTGAGCCACTGCTCCTAACCCATTATTATTATTGTTATTGTTAGTAATTAGTATTATTACGTTAGCTTTTGGAAATGAGCTTGTTTCCTGGATTCTTTATCAAATAGCTTGTTGTTAGTACATAGAAACACTACTGATTTTTGTATGTTAAGTTTGTATTCTGCAACTTCACTGAATTCATTTATTAGTTCCAAAAGTTTTTTGCTAGAATCTTAGGGAATTTTATATATAGGATAGCCATAAAATTCATGTGCAATATAAAGTAATGCAATTAAAAATTGCACATGAAATTTATGGCCACCCTGTATACAATCATGTCATCTGAAGACATAGTTTTACTTCTCTCTTCACAAGACATATGGCCTTTCTTTTTTCTGTTGCCTAATTCCTCTGGCCAGCACTTATAAGATTTCACTGAATATATGTGATGAGAGTGGACAACTTTGCCTTGTTTCTTGACATAAGAAGGACAGCTTTCAAGTTTTCACAGTTGATTTTGATGTTAGCAATGGGCTTACCATAGATGGCCCTTTTTGTGGCCCTTATCATATATGGCCCTTTTTTTGACGTTTTTTATCATAACAGTATGCTGAATTTTTTCAAATGCCTTTTATGCATTTATTGAGATGATCATGTGGTTGGGTCCTTTGTTATGTTAATATAGTATAGTGTATCTATTTATTTATCTATGTTGAAATACCTTTGAATTTGAGTTATAAATCCCACTTGGTCACAATGAATGATCCTTTTAATGTGTTATTGAGTTCAGGTTGCTGGTATTTTGTTGAGAATTTTTGGATCTATATTCATCAAGTGTATTGACTTAAAATTTTATTTTCTCATCATGTTTTTGTCTGGCTCTGTTATCAGGATAATACTGACTTTGTAAAGTGAGTTTGGGAGTATTTCCTCTTTTTTCAATTAATTTTCAAAGATTTGAGAAGAATTAGTATTAGTTCTTTGTATGTCTGGTAGAATTCAATAGTAAAGCCATCAGGTCCTGGGCTTTTGTTTTATGGAAATTGTTTTATTAAAGATGGTATCTCTTTACTTATTGTTGGTGTGTTCATATGTTCAAATTCTGCATAATTCAGTTTTGGAAGTTTGTGTCTAAAAATTACCTATTTCTTCTAGGATAGCCAATTGTTTTGTATATAATTACTCGTATTAGATTCTTTCCTCTTGCTATGTCTATGGTATCAGGTTTCTGCTTTTACAGTTGTAATTTTATTTGAGTTTTCTCTCTGTTTCAGTCTAGGTAAAGTTTTAGCGATTATGTTTATCATGTCAGAAAAATAATTTTTAGTTTCATTGACTTTTCCATCATTTTTCTAGTGTCTATTTCATTTATTTCTATTCTGGTCTTTATTGTTTTTTCCTTCTACCAACGTTGGGATTAGTTTGTACTTTTTCTAGCTCCTTGAGGTATAACAGTAAGTTGTTTAGATTAAATCTTCTTTTTTGATGTAGGCATTTATTGCTACAAATGTCCCTCTTCAAACTGATTTTGCTACATTATGTAAGTTTTTGTATGTTGTGGGTACATTTTAATTTGTCTCAAGACATCTTTTATTTCCTTTTTAAGTTTTTTTACCTAATCACTTGTTAAAGAACAAGGTTTTTAAATTTCATGTACAATTTTGAAGCATATAATGTTTGGTTAATGATAGACCACGTATATGACAGTTGTCCCATAAGATTATAATACTGTATTTTTACTGTATCTTTTCTGTGTTTAGATATACATATGCTTATTAGTACAACTGTGACACAATAGTCTGTAGTATGCAGTACAGTAACATTGTATCATTTTCGTAGACTTGTACAAGTATATTATATGATCTTCACGCAATGATAAAACCATCTAAGGACTCATTTCTCAGAATGTATTCTCATCATTAACCAATGTATGGCTGTATTTGTAAATTTTTCCAAAACTCCTCTTAATAGATATCCCTATGATTAAGCAATGCATGATTATATTTCTAAACTTTCCAAACTCCTCTTAATATTGATTTCCAATTTCATACCATTGTTAGAAAAGAGGTAATATGATTATAATCATCTTAAATTTGTTCAGACTTGTTTTATGGCTTAACATGTAAACTATCCTAGAGAATGTCTTGTGTGCACTTGAGAAGAATATGTATTCTTCTGTTGTTGTATAAAATATTCTGTATTTGTTTCTTAGGTCCATGGATTAAGGTTACATCCATTGGTTCCTTGTTGATTTTCTGCATGGATAGTCTGTCCACTGTTGAAAATGGGGTATTGAAGTTCCCCACTCTTACTGTATTCAAGTTTATCTCTCTCTTTAAATCTATTAATATTTGCTTTGTATATTAGGTGTTCCAATGTTCAGTGCCTGCATATTTACACTTGTTATATCTTCCTAATGATTAATCCCTTTGTTATTATACAGCGACCTACATCTTGTTTTAATTTTTTAACGTACAGCCTATTTTATCTTATTTAAGATTATTACCTCATCCTCTTTGGCTTCCTTTTGCATAGAACATCTTTTTCCATTCCTTCACATTTCCCTACAAGTGAAGTGGGTCTTTTATAGGTAGCATATAGTTGAGTCTTATTTTATCAATTCAGTCTTTCCATGTCTTTTGATTACAGAATATAATCCATCTATATTCACTATAAGGATTAATAGGTAAGAACTTACAATTGCCATTGTGTTAATTGTGTTTGGTTGTTTTATAAATTCTCTGTTCCTTTCTTCCTCTCTTTCTGTATTTCCTTGCGATTAGGTAATTTTTTTCTAGTGGTACACTTTAATTCACTACTTTTTTTCTTTCGGGTATTCATTATAAGTTTTTGCTTTGTATTTATCAGGAGGCTTTCTTAAGACTTCTTTCATGTAGTTATAACAGGCTTTTTAAAGCTGATAACAACTTAACTTAGTATGAAAAAAACACTTTTAATCCCCATGTTCACATTTTATGTGTTTAATGTCACATTTACATCATTTTATATTCCCTTACATTATTGTACATATTTTTAGTTTTATCTTGTGACCTTTGAACTAAGGAAGTAGTAATTTACACACCACCATTACACTGTAACGTTAATTTGGCTGTGTGAGTATTATAAATTTGACTGTGTCCTTAACTTTTACCAGTGAGTTCTATACTTTTTAATATTTTTTTTGTGTGTTACTAATTAGCATCCTTTTCTTTCAGCTTAAAGAGTTCCCTTTAGCATTTTGTGTAAAACACAAGTCTGGTGGTGATGCGCTCCCTAAGCTTGTGTGTGTTTTTTTGTCTCCTATTTCTGAAGGACAGATTAGCTAGATAATGTTTTCTTGATTGGCAAGTTTGTTTTTTTTTCTTTTCTTCTTCAGCACTTCGACTGTATCATTCTTCTCCTTCTTGGCCTGTAAGTCTTCTGCTGAAAAGTTCTCTTTTGGTCTTATTGAAACTCCCTTATGTATTGTACGCTTCTTCATTTAGGCTGCTTTCAGCCTTCTCGCTTTGCCTTTGATTTCTGATAGATTATAATATGTCTTGAGGTCATTTTGTTTAGATCAGATCTGATTGGAGATCAGCCCTTCCTGTACCAGTGTATATGTATTATCCACCAGATTTAGAAAGGTTTCTGTTATTTTTTAAACTGGCTGAAAGTATTTCAAATTGTATATGGAAACAACACATTGTATCCCATGATAGAATTAATGTGCACAAATATGATTTGATAAAAATAAATAAATAAATAAAATGAATTTTCTGCCTCTTTATATCTCTCTTTTCCTTACTTAATTCCTATAGGACCCAAGAGGCAACAGGGAGAACCACGAAGTCACAAGAGGCATATGTTAGGAAGAGGAGCAGACCAACTTAAAAAATAGCAGCTGCAACTCAGAGAAGTTCTTGCACACTTAAAGCACAGAGAGAATATGGGATTTATAGCAAGATGAGAGGGCCAAAGCCATCTTGGCCTTATGAATTCTCAAACTTAGGGGAAAAATCTCAAACAACGACTTAATCTCTTTATCCATACAAAGCCACATACAAAAGATAAACTACTGAAACTAGAATATAAATTAGTTATATAGGAAGAATAAGAACAACATAATGAGAAAGTCCAGGCAAAAAGAAAGGACAACAGTGGAACCAAATCTCAGAATGTATTTTGATCTTTTTGCAAAAACAACCAAAGCAGGATCTCTGGAGTCATGAAAATAGAAAAACTATCCTGACCGCTTATTGCTAAAAGTTTAAGTAAACTAATTTTATGTTAAAATGTGCAATGTGAAATGAACTCCATACAATGTTGTTGTAAGAAATGAGAGAATAAAGATAACGATATCCTCTTGGATATACCACAGAAAACATTTCCCTCAAATGGATAAAAATTGGAATAACACATTTCAAATGAGCTTAGTGAAAATAAATAGAAGACATAAACTCCATGAGTGAGATTTAGAAAAACAGTCGGAGAAAAAGCAAAAGAGCTCTGTAAAAAATGTGAAATTGAATTTTAAAAAATTATTTCAGACAGAAAAATTAAATGAGTACGAATGCAACAGTGAAGGAATGACGCATAATACCTTAAGAGAAAGGGAAAGTGGAAGGAAACAAGAAATTTAAAATCCAAAGAAATGACATGAGGTCCTTTGGCCTTGCTGGCACCTAGAGGTGAGTGAATAGGCTCTGGGAACAAAAAAGTTCAAAAGTTCAGATGTAAAAAGGATCAAGTGCAACTAAATTTCTCTAAACAATTATTGGTGGACATTGAAATAGGTCAGCACTATAAAACCAAAAGAGAAGTGTTGGGTAGGAACAGGGGTAATTTGCTGTCTTTCTGCCTGTAGAAACTATCCTCCGCCCTCCCACATACCCCTTGCCTCAAGCTCGGGTGCTGAGGTCTATGGCTTTACCAGAGCGGAGATGGCTGCTGCAGAGCGAGCATCGTTGCTGTCAGAGAGGACAGATTTGATTTGGGGTATGGAGTGCAAACATAGAGGTTTATCTACTAAATATGGCAATTCAGGGAGGAAACAAATTCCAATAGAAAATAAATAGCAAAGCCCACATTTGGGATGAGTGGCAAACAAGCCAGAAACTTAAGAGAGATCCTACAAAAACACAGATGGGCTAGTTAAGGTCTGCACAGGTCTCTGGCACGTAAGATGCAATGAACATACACAGGAAGCACTCGAGGGACTACAACAAAAACTAGAAGTCAAGAAAGATTTGAGAACTGGATGAACACTGAGTGCACTATACAACTCACACATACATCCATTATATAAGCTGTGCCTTAGAAACTTGGCTCATTTTAAAACAGCCTCTGTCCATATAATTGTTTCATAAACTATGCAGTTGCAGAAAATAGCCTAGACATCTAAACTGAAAAATGGAATTCAAAATAAAAGGATTTGGCAGCTATATAATCAGTCATTAAAAATAAAAAAAATTAGGAAAAAAGTTTCTTGAGAGTAGGTTTAGTTAAGTCACCAACAAAAACAAAAATATGCTAAAAAAATAAAATTTGAAGCTACTAAAATGTATTATTTAAAATGTCCAGATTTTAACCAACATTAGAAGAAACTCAAAGAAACAATAATTTATTATTAAATATTCACCAAAATAAACTGTTCATAAATGATCTTAAATTTTGGATTTGGCAACACAAAGACATTAAAGAATCTATTAAAAATGTGTTCAAATAATTTTTTAAAATATCGACAAGAACTTAATAAATAGACAATTTCAACAGAGAAATGGAATCAAGTATATGAAAATAAGCTGGAAACTCTAGACTTAGGAAGTAAAAGAATTATAATTAAAACTTCAGCAGATGAACTCAACAATAGGTTTGACATGGCAGTGGAAATAACAGGTGAACTCATTCATAGGTTATTAGAATTTACCCAATTCAAAGAAAAGAGATGACTATTAATCACAAGCTCAGATCCCTGTGACTTGTAGGACATTGTCACCCACACCAACTTATGCATAATGGGAATATTTGGTGAAAAACAGTACTTTCAGCACAAAAGAAGTCAGTAAATGAAGAACAGGAGGAAAGAAACCATTACATATAAAAAGCAAATGGAAAAATGGCACACGCAAATTCTATTGATAACAGACAATGATTACATTAAAAGTGAACGGACTAAATAACAGAATCAAAATAAGAGACTTTCAGACTAAATAAGAAAATAAGATCCAATTGTACGCTGTCTATATTTTTATTCAAAGACAAGTATTTTTAAAGCCAAAAGAAAGTATAAGACAGGCCCTGCAAACCAAAATCAAACCACAGTATCCAGTTGAAGCACAACTTCATTTAAGTTTGAATTAAGTTTGAATTATAGTTTCAAACTATAGTTTGAATTATTTCTTCTAAGTATCAAGTGTTGGAAACTTAATCCCCAAATTACATGTTGATGATATTTAGAGGCAGAACCTTAGGAGGCAATTAGGATTGTATAAGGTCGCAGGGTGGAGCCCCAGTTTGGGGCCTGGTGTCTTTATAAAAAGAGGAAGGTAAATCTCAGCTGGCATATTCTTGCTTTTTGCCTTGTGATATCCCTCACCACGTGAAGATGTGGCAAAAAGGCCCTAGTTAAACACCAGTGCCATATACCTAGTCCTTTCGACCTCAAAAATCATGTGCTAACTAAACTTTTTAATAAATTACCCAGCCTTGGGTATTCTGTTACAATAACAGAACATAAACAAGGACATGTGGCCACACTAATATTAGACAGAAAAATTTTAAAAATTAAATATTATTAAGGACAAAGAAGAACATATCAAAATAATGAGTGTCAACATATTAAGATGATACATCAATTTTATATTTGTGTGCAATTAACAACAGAGTCCCAAAATAAATAAATAAAACAGGACAGATTTTTAAAAAGTAATAAAGAATTGACAATTATACTCAGATATTTTCGCACTTACCCTTCAGTCATTTTTAGTACAAACAAACAGGAACTCAGAAAAAAACATTGATGACTTAAATTACACCAAGAATAAATTGACCTAATCAACATATAAAATATTTCCCATGACAAGACAGTAGAACACATATTCTTTTGAAGTGTATATGGAACATTCTACAGGATGGATCATATATTAGATCATAAAACAAGTCACAATAAATACATATGAAAGAGGTAAAATGAAAAATTCTGGAGTACAACACAATTAAAATTGAAATCACTAACAGAAAGAAAGTTGGGGAATCACAAATATGTGAATTTATACAAAACACATAAATAACACTTGGATCAAGAAAAGTAATCATTTTACAATTTACAGATTAAAAGACTGAGAACATAACACATCAAAATATATGGATTTCTACTAAAGTGGTGTTTAGAGTGATAGTTATGACACTACACACCTTTATTAAGCTGAAAGAAACAGGTGTAATCAATAACCTAAGCTTTCATTTCATGAAATAAATGAGAATATATCAAATTCACTGTAAGTAGAAGGAAAGAATAACAATTAGCAGAACAAAAATCAACAAATTAGAGGACATAAAGATAATAGAAAATATATCGAATATACCTAAAGTTTGGCCTTTGACAAGATAATGGAAATAAGGAGGATTTAGATAAAGTAACCAAATGAAAAAGCACCAAGAAAAGAAAATTAACAAAGTCAGGAAGGAAAGAATCATTATCACTATGTTCTCTGCAGAAATTAAAAGGTTTATAAAAGGCCATTGTGGATGATTTTATGCCAATAGTTAGTTTAAATTTGGTGAGCAAATATTAGAAAAATGCAAGTTATAAAAAGTGACTCATGAAGAATTAAAAATCTGAATAGACCTATTTCAATGAGGAAATAGAGTTATTAATGAAATGCCTTTCCACAGGAAATAAATAAGGTTCAGATGGCTTCACTGATGAATTCTATCACACATTTAATGAAGAAATAATTGAGTCCTGCACAAATCATGTCAGAAAATAGGAGGTGTGCTGTGATTTGCGTGTTTGTCGCCTCCAAAACACATGTTGAAATTTGATAACCAAAGCTGGGGTGGGATCTAATGGGAGGTGATTAGGTGATGAGAGCAGAACTCTCAAGACCAGACTGATGGTGAGGGAATTCTCAGTCTATTAGCACCCACAAGAACTGGTTGTTTTAAAAAGTCTTGTACCTCCCTCCCTTCTGTTTTACTTCTCTAGTCAAGTGATCTCTACAAACACCAGCTCCCTTTCATCTTCTGCTGTGAGTGGAAGCCCATGAGGCTGTCACCAGAAGCAGATGCTGGTGTCATGCTTCTTGTACAGCCTGCAGAACTGTGGGCTGAGCAGACCTCTTTATAATTACCCAGCCTAAGGTATTCCTATAGAGCAGTGGTTCTCAACCTTCCTAATGCCATGACCCTTTAATGTTCCTCATGTTGTGGTGACCCCCAACCATAAAATTATTTTCCTTGCTACTATATACACCTGTCTATGATCTATGCATCTATCTATTTATTTCCTATTTTTAAGTGTTGCATGTTATTCCATATACTCATGTACTTGTGAATTTTAAATTTTTGTTGTATAAACATTTACTTTTTAGAGTTTATGAAAATTTCCTCTATTAAAGTTAATTAGAATTTTTTTTTTACAATTTTCTGAACAAAACTTATAAGCATTCATACATTTATGTCAATGAATAAGAGGATTTCTCTACAGTGTATTTCCAAATGTTGATTTATTGAATAAAAAATATCCAAAAATCCCCCACAATTAAATTCAAGAAGAAAGGAGGAGCGGAGGGGTGAATGTGTTTGGCAAGCTCTTACCTAGTGGTATAACATAGGGGTATATGACTCATCTCCTGGTTAAAGGCCTCAACTACAATCAGATGTTACCTAATAACTATAAACAATGGAACCTAATCATATATACCCTTATATTAATCAAAAATAAATAAATATTATCATAAAGAAAATCCAAAATTAACATGATAGATCATGTGTCAGCTCTATGGTATATACACATGTAATGTATTGTATATTATTTATACATATAATTTAATTATATGTACTTCTATATGGCAAAAGACATCATAAGCAAAATAAAAGTTAAATGGAGTAACTAAGGAAAAAATTTGCAACATACATCATAGTCAAAGGGTTATTATTTCTATCTAAATACATATTGAGTTTTTATAAAGAGAGAAGAAAAATTAAAAATTCTTCTAATAAATGAACAATTTACAAGGCAAGTGATACAACGATAGCTTAAACACAAAAAAATGTACTCAGCTTTATTCAAATAAGGAGAAATGCAACTTAAAATTTCACTGGGATACCAATCTTTTGCAGTTATTATATTGGCATGAATCCAAAAGTTTGATGATTTATGTTGGCAAGATTGAGGTGAGGAATAGACATTTGGAATACATTGTCAGTGTGTCGTGGGTTCTATCAATCCCTCTTCCAGGAATTGATCCTAAGACACACTGACAAAGACATAAAAATATCTATATACGGGGATTATTTATAATAGAAAATATAGGAAACAACTTAAATATTCCTAACAGGGATTTGATTGAGTTATCCATGGTAGAGTCCTACATTAGAATATTATATGATCATAAAAGAATGAGGATTGTCTCTATATTTTGCCAAGGAATGATCTGTAAAATATATTAAACAGTGAAAGCTATTTGGGGAAAAGTATGCATAGTATACAAATATGTGTTTGATTACCCACAAATGGGTAAATTATGAAATTTGGTTACACAAGAGGGAGAGAATCAGGTGAAGGAAACAATATTCAAAGCTTGTGTTTTTAATGTACCTCATTTGTTGATCTACTTTTAGAACAAGTATTTTGCACTACCATAAAGTTTAATTGAAATAATCCCTACAAACTGAAAGTAAAATCAAATGCATATTGAGTTGCTGACATAACCATGCAAGAGAAACTGTATGTGACTTTAAAATATAATAATGTGACCGTACATTTCTAGTGAGACATACTGAACTGCATCAGATTTTAAGGCTATTGTCAGTCATCATGTTATTGGTCTTAGCGTTTATATTACCATTCTGAGATTGTTTTGTTCATAAAAAGTATTTTGATTACTGATTTATTTGAGAACAAAAACTTCTTAGGATAACAGAAAGTAGGTAGAGATATGAAATTAAAGAAATCAAGAAAATCCCTGAAGTTCCAAATTGGATTTGAAAAATCAGTATGACGTTGTGATGCACTTTACCTTCAAAATTAATTTTAAAAGCAGCAATACATCAAATCAGAATTAATCATACTAGAGATTATGACTAAAGTAGGGGTGGGCAAGTCACGAATGCCAAGGGCTTGGACACAAGAGTGAAAAAAACAAACAAACTTTGTATTTAATTTTAAACAAAGCCTATGGCTTTGGTTATTATCCCATGCACTTGATAGAAAGTAAACAGATTGAAAATCTTCTTAATATTAGAGAAAATTATAATATTGAAGAAACCCTGAGACTAAATGGAACAAACTGCTTAATCGAAGCAATTCTCAGGCCACTAAATCACAATGAGACGTCACCTTCTACTCAAAGCTATGTTACCTGTAAGAAGGTAAAGCGTCCACCTTAGGTGAGGCCAGCATATTCCATGGGTAGCTTCTGGGGACAGAAAGAAGGGCTGTGACCTTGACTCACTTCTTCACCAGAGGATGGAGGCATCATTAAATAAAAAAAGGGACATGGGATTTATTTTAAGTTAAATTTACAAACTCTAAATAATAAATTTCCAACTCTCTGTTCTATGATTCTTGAGATAGTAGCAAGGCCTAATAGATTACGAGTTTGTGTTGGAGGAATAATTGCACATCCATAAAGTAAAGTATAATGAAGATCAGAAATCCCTACGTTTGTCGGGAAATCAGTTAGTGAAGACAATGTCAACCGTACACATTAGAATTCATTTGGTTTAATCGGGATTGAGGGACCAAGAATAAACAGTAAAAACTAAAGTACAAAATGAGTATTTATGTAGAAAACTTTGGTTGTGTGTAAAACTATTTTTAAGTAGTTTAAGAAGGCTAAAAGCATGAAGTGTGGAAACCCAACCTCAGAGCTCACATTCCCACATAATGGTGGATTCTGTATTTCACTGCAGCCGGTATTTGCCTCAATACAAATTATATTTGAAAAACCTTGTTTATTCAAACATTTGAATGTTTATATGTAAAAAGTTTCATTGTCTCTGGGACTATTTGAAGAATTCCAGATAGCTTATTTTGATGTGTTTAAAATGCTAAGAGCGCACACAGTAATGTTGCTAATGAAATTTGGGAATCCTGCATTTATGTATTGAAAGCTCCACAGACCCTAAATCCTCTCTTCAAAACTACCTCCTATCCAAATCTAGGTTATGTCTCCTGACATGAATCAATTACCCTGTAACTCCCTTGATCACACAAAACCTTGTTTACCTAAATGTTTTGCTGTCCCAGAACATTTTGGATAAATAGCGTTGTACGGTTTGATGTGCTCAAGTGCACCTTGAGTTACATGCATTATGAATCAGAATTATCTCCAGCACACCTGTCACCCTGACATCACCTAACTGGGGGATGCAGTGAACATTTATTGCAAATGCAAATAACTGTAGTGTAAAAGACTTGACTGTGAAGCTACTCTTTTTTTCACCGTATGTTCTTTTACTTATGAATGTAGGAAATGTTTTATGTGGAGTCATATATTCTACATGTACAGGTTGAAACCAATATGACATTGGGGTCCTTTAGAGAAGCTCTATCTTTGATCAACTATATGAAAAGACTTGATCTGTACTTAT
Organism: Otolemur garnettii; assembly: GCF_000181295.1. NCBI lineage: Eukaryota > Metazoa > Chordata > Mammalia > Primates > Galagidae > Otolemur > Otolemur garnettii. The sequence continues at coordinate 12,564,721 of NW_003852432.1, read as the reverse complement.
TCTTCAGCCACGAAGGAGGCTTGCTTGGATTTCTTTGCTTGCTTGAAGTGATGGCGCTGTCAGTGTTATTAGTCCTAAGGGACAGTTGATTTGTAACAAAGTTAAACAATAAAATTGCCATTAGAAAAATTTTGAATATCTTCACCCCACCAAAAAATATATAAAAATTTTAATTAGTGGGAGGGGGAAATCTGAGTAACCCATATGCCAAATTTTTACTTCAAAGAGATACTACAGACAGTACAATCCTTGGAAGATATTGCTACCTCATTATTTACGGCACTAGAGAATTACTATAAAGGATTCATGATGGTCTCAGGAGATTTAATCAGGTGCTTCGATGACTGAGAACAGACGATAGAAATACACAGCCTTTGTCACAAATATTACTTTTTAAGAATCTTTTTATATATATTACCCAGGAAGCTGGTCCGCTTTATCAACGATGAGCTAGATCTCCTAGCAGGAGGAGTAAAATCGGCAGTCAGTTCCCGAATCAGGAGAGAGTCTTGGTTTTTCAATAGTCATGCACTTAAATGTATTATAAAACTGACAAAATATTTTTTTAAGTAACATGATACTGCCTAATACTTCAAATCAAAATATGTAGTTGTTAATGAAATAAAAAATAAAATAGTCACTCATACTTTCACCAATTCAAGAGATGTAAAATGTTTATTCATGTTTGTAGAAAGTATACACGTATATACACATCGATAGGTAGTATGTATGGTATATAGTATTTGTTTATATATTTCAAGAAATTCGTTTGTGCCATTGTGAGAGTCAGGTTAGGCAAGTTCCCCATCTGTAGGACTGCCTGTCAGAACGGGCAGGATGAGCACCCTTGGATAGGAGAGGCTGCCTCCGACTGGGGAAAACTGCTTCCCTGATTTCCCTTTCTGCAAACTGTTAAAGCCTTCCAGCAAACTGGTTCAGTTCCACCCAGTTTATTCAGAATAATCTACCTCACCTAAAATCAGCTAAGTGTAGATGTTAATCACATCGATAAAATATCTTCACAGTAACACCTAGACTAGCATGTGACTGAATGACCGTACTATAGCCTAGCCAAGTTGACACATGAAACTGGCCATCAGTTTCCTGGATATCCAGGTCTGAAAATGAATAAATATGGTTTGCGATCTGAGGAAACTCAGGTTTTTCCTGTCTACACTTATCTAAGGGTTGAAACACAGTTTAGATTAACATAAGAACTTGTACAATTTGCGTCATTTCAATGAAGCACAAAAGAAATATAACATAAAAAACCCAGCAAGCCTATTCATGGTAAGAGAACCAGTGGAGGCTCAGCGCCTATAGCTCAACCGGCTAAGGCGCCAGCCACGTACACCTAAGGTGGTGGGTTCGCATCCCCAGCCCGGACCCGCCAAACAACAATGACGGCTGCAACCAAAAAATAGCTGGGCGTTGTGGTGGGCGCCTGTGGTCCCAGCTACTTGGGAGGCAGAGGCAAGAGACTCGCTTGAGCCCAGGAGTTGGAGGTTGCTGTGAGCTGTAATGCCACGGCACTCTACCCAGGGGGAGAGCTTGAGGCTCTGTCTCAAAAAAAAAAAAAAAAAAAAAAAGAATCAGTGGAGATTAGAGGAGAATGCACTCAACAAACAGGTGAGGTACAAGGCCCTCGGGCCCTGTGTGTCACTAATTTGTGTAATCTGGAGTATCCACTTAATCTCTCTAAGCATCAGTTTATCTTTTAAAACAAAAATAGATTAACAATCACGAGTCTCCAACAGCCAACACAAGTTCATTCTGCGGCCTGGTGGAAAATAGAATATTAACAAGTAATGAAGACTGAGTATATGAAAACAGTATTAAAACAGATTTTTCCAAACAAGTTGTCTTGGGGGATCAAGTCACCAGTTTGCTGTATCTACATCTCATATTCTCCCACGTTCTTTATTCCTATTTATTTATTTCTCAGAGACATGGATTCACTCTGTTGTCCAGCTGTAGCACAGTGGTACAATCACTATAACTTCGACCTCCTGGGTTCAATCCTCCCACTTGAGTCTCCCAGGTACAACCCTATCTTATAAAATACATATATTTACAATTATATGTGCACTTATCCATGTAAAAATACATCCACCCCCAACTGATTACTTGAGAGAGTGATGGGATTAAAGAGGGAAGCAATTCTATTTCCTTTGCTTATATTAAATAGGTATCATTTTGATAATAAGACACAATAAAATAACAGAGAAAAGGTTGCCTTGTTGCAGACTCTTTATAAAAACTGAATTCTGTGAAGATGGAGTTCAAATATGATAGTACGTTGTATTTATTAAACATTACATATCATGGTGACATAATGTCATCTTCAGAAAAAATTAAATAGAGGTATTCTAACAAAGGAAATCCTAAATTTTCTTTCTGAGGTGCCTAGTTGAGTTGACTGGGCACTGCTGTGTGTGGGAGGGCTCAGGCCTCGGTTTCCCCTGACCTGCATGGATGAGAGAAAGCCGCTGGGAAGCGAGACCGTTGCTTATTAGCCGCAGATAGCGGGAAGTCCTCAAAGCAGCAGCAAGCAGCTACCAACCTCACCTATGATCTTTATTGAAATTAAATTTTTGTGGTCTCTTCTCATACAATCCTTTTCCCCAAACCAATTTGCATAATTTGGTATAATTTGAAATGATTGACACAGGTTGCTAATTGTTGGGGTAGAAACTAGACCCTCAAAGTAGCTAAGTCTCGAAGGCAAAGGTTAGACTCCAGTAACTGGTAGTGTGGGTCGAATTGATATTAGTTTAATAATCTGTAAACTATGCAAGAGAATGTAATTGTCCTACATTACAAGGAGAGTCCTTCCACTGCACAGTTTATTCAAATGTATAATCTAAATAATTGAGTACCTCTGCATACAATAGAGCATTTCCTCATGTGCAAACACCATTTAATAGACAGTTAAATCCAAACAGATGGATAAAAGATGCCAGAACATAATTGGTTTGCTTTTGATTATTTCATTGATACCAATTTACTTAAAGAGTAAGTCTGGACAAGGTAGGATTTGTTGTCACAGAATATTCAGTCTGACAGAGAGATGTTAAACGATTCAGGAATGTTCTTTCAACCTCCACACGTGAAGCTTGGGTAGCAAATGAAATCTTGACCCAGTGTCTGGCTTTGTCTTCAGTTAGAGATGACCACTACCAACATGTAATGAAACTTAAGTCTATCTCCACATTAACAGCTTTAGGAATTCTTGGTTTCACAATAGACAGCAACCTACTACAATTCTTGTGACTAGCTGGAGAACATCAATTAAAAGACAAATGAGAAATAATCATGAATGACCATATTTGGAAAGCAGCTATACTTCCATGCCTTAGTTAAACAGCAACATTTTATGTAATACTGAATTTTTTAGAATGTTCCAAATAAAACCTGGAATTTCAGGGACCATAAAGGTCAGTGAATTATGTGTGTGCATGCACACACGTGCACAGGAGCAGAGAATGGTGTTATCTCTAATTTGCAAAAAAGAAAATCAGACTGAAGACAATTGAATTGTTCAAAACTGCAGAGGCAACAAATGGTGAAGCCTGGATTTGAACCTATTTTGTTGTACTGTGAAATTAGTATTTTTTGAAAAGTGATGTGACCAGTTATTGTCCCAAAGTTCTAAAAGTCTCTTGGAATACCTCTGTTTCTTATAGATCAATGTTTTAATTTTAATTTTTTGGTTAGTAAACTAAATCAAGGGGTTAAATGTAACCATTTAAAACATGCTGTCTCTGCTATTAAGACTGTGCTCTGCCATCTTTTGTAAAATCCACTTGTGCTTAATCCTATTTTGTAGCCAATAAGCACCGGCTTAAAAAAGTGGGGGGGGGGCTCTAAACATTACTAAGTGATATCTTAGATTAATTTGCTTATTTTTACTAAGTGTTGCTATTTAAACTCAATAGTAAAAATATATGGAGATGAAAAAACCATAAGAATTCAACTCATTGTTTCAAGGATTTCAAATACCTCACTCTTCCCTTTCAACCTGAATTTTTCTAAGATTTCATAATAGAAATACAGATCTCAATATAAGATGTGACACAGACTTGAAAGAAGTCTTCCAGAATCATTGCAGATCTCTGGATTGTGAGCAAGGCTGACTATGGAAAACAGGTGTTAAATGCAACAACTAACTCAAAATAAATGTTCATTTGATTGAAAAAGCTATTAAAGGAAATTCTGCACTTTCAATGGAGAAGTGTTTTCTGCTTAGATAGACGATTATTTTAGCCATACTGCTTAGCTTTCAAAACTTTCCTTTAAATAACTATATCTCCATTTTGTAAACAAATACTCATTCAATGGGTTTGTCCTTATCAATTCTTAAAGTAATATATTGATTGTATAACATTTAAAACATATACAAGAGTATAAAAATACTTAAGTATCAAAATTATGTTCATCCAATTCTCAGTATCTTTCCAAATTTATCTTGTTTAATTAGCAATGTTTAATGAACATTTCCTCATAGACCTTAAATATAATGAATATATAGTATTTCTTTAGCTCAACTGTAATAGATTTAACTAATTTTTTATTCTGAAATTTTTAGAGTTCTGATTTTTACACATAATTATGTCTTTCAGAAAAGTCTCTACAAGTTTATATTTAAGTTTGAATTCATATTTTCAAGACATTTATTCACATTATCAACTTATCCCTCAGAAAGTTTACAGGAATTGCAACTCTCGAAAAGTAGAGAAAAAATTTCCGCAAACTCTTATCCACATAGATTTTTATGATTTTGTGGAAGTTCTAATTGATGACAGTGTTTTCCTGGTGTGCCGAACTACTAAATTCACCTGGAATTTGAGGACAGGTTTACTTATATATGGTACGTTCGTATAATTTTTAAGTCTGCTTCTTATCTTCTTTTATATATTCAGAGCATGAAAGTATTTATAAGCCTACTTGTATCTTTTTCTCTAACTATATCATCGTGTTTATCAGAGAACCATGAACATCAGGAAATTGTTTCCTTCCTGTCTTACTGTGCAATGTTTTGGGTTCTAGTGTACATTTCGGAAATTTATAAGGGTGCCTTACTATTATAAGGGTGCCTGTTTGTATATCTACAGTGTGAGTGTAGATATGCGCCCCCATATAAGAAAGTTTGTAGATGTGGCAACATGGCTTATATAAAATGAATGGGAATTTTCCAGGTTTGAAATTTACTTTCTTAGTGATCAAAAATAGTAAGTTAATAAAATTTATAACCTTTTATTGGTTCATTAGCAAATAACAATTTATACTTTTTTTTATCTTCTCAAGGAGTTTCAGGTTTATTAACAATAAAACTAATACCTTTTTTCCAGCTTTGTTTCTGAAGTTGCTTATGAGCAATTTGTAAGATTTTTTTTTTTTATGGTGAAAATGTTCCAGGGCGTTTATTACCATTAATCTTTTTTGAGGGTGTGTATAATTCATCTCACCAGCCATCAGAATTCCCAGAGGGTAAATTACTCTAGAGATCTCTGTGCCCTCACACTGTATCAAATTGACCTGCTTCTTGTTTGCCATTTTTGTGTACTACATTGCTTATTTAACAAGAAACAAAATGATTGTAATTCTGAGAAGGTCCTTTGATAGTAGTTTTGACACTCTGCCTGAATAATGACCCTCATTATGGTGCTGTGACAGGCTCTGAAAGTCCTGATTTATGAATATATCACAGGTTCAGCATTAGAGCTCCCCCTACTCAGCTCCTTCTGATATAGACCCAGATAGGGACAGAGTCCTTTGAAATATAGAGAGGCTGAGATAATTGCACGATTATGACCATTCAAATCATCCCTTTTCCTGATTTAACAAAGCTCTGCCATTTAATTTTGATTGTCTCTGAAGTTATTAGGAACCTTTGACAAAATGTTTATTAGAAGAATGTTTCAGAGTAACGGGGCCAGCGACAAAGGTGGAAGTCATTCTTACTTCTCTCTCCCTGAGCTTCAGCTAAATTTCTATTGCAAATACTCATTAATGGTGGATGTGATAATAGACTGTTAGAAGCAAGATTAGCTAAGAGCAAAAAGTCTGTGTCCTTGATAAAACAAATTACAAGACACTCTGTAAACACTTTTTTTGTGCAGAATGTTGTTGATTTATTGTTTCCTCTATAGTGATTATTTAAATAAATGTAGCTAATTTAGTTCATTTGCCAAACTGTATAATTTTGTTCTTTGTGAAGGGGTTATATGTAAAAGCCTCAAGGAATCACATCCCCATTAATCTTTTTACAAGTGCAATAAATAAATAAAGAGACATGGTTTAATTTTGCCAGTTAGAAGATATTTAAATAGCGGTGGTAAACTGATTTCTTTTTCTACTCTTTGAAAAAGCCATGTAAATGCACTTTTTCTTGTTACTAGTTTAATGAAACACGAGAAAACCACAGCACAACCGTTTTATTGGGGCTGTGAGAAACAAAGGTTTTTTGATAATTTATTCTTCTGTATTATGACCTTGTAAAAAAATGTTGACCATCTCATGCTATTTCGCTTAAAATATTTTAAACATATCTTTGGTAACTGCAAAACATTACACAGAAAATTTAATTTACTTCAGAGAAAAACATGAAATATGGTACTGTTCGATTTTTAAAAATAAAAACAAATTCATGGTTATTTTCTTACTGTCAACCCCGAGGAATAGGAAGACACATTTTCTTTCTGGTTTCATCAGAACTAGGGAAAAATAAAGGATCTCTCTAGGTATTCTCTGCTGATTCCTTCTGAGACTATCACCAGATGACCCTTGAGATTAAAAATACATAGTTACTAAGGGCCGTAGTTGAAAGTTAATTTTAAATGAAGTCTGGTAATGACCTGGAGTAAATTTAATAAGGGCCCTCCATTTCATAGCAAAAGCAGTCACTTAAAGCATAATAAGATGATTCTGAAATCTTTAAACAAAGTGATCAGATTGAATTCCTTTTAGCAAGCTGAGAGTTTTCAAAAGCTTTTTTTACATCCACAAAGCCTTTATTCTTAATTCATTAACATATTTTTAGAAAGTCTGTTTCTAAAGGGGAAACTGTTTGCCACCTCTGCAGTGTTGGTGCCGTTAATGGAATGGATCTTTGAGAAACTTCCGTCACCCATTTCATGAACATATTTTGTAAAAATTCTGAAGGTTATTTCTCCTTCCTTTGCTTTCTTGCTTAAATAGGCCTCACACAGAAGTACATTGTGGTTTTACAAAAGTATTTTAAAGCATTAAAAAACCTTCTAGACCTTAATAACTGTACATGACTGATCTATCCTCGCTAGCAAGGTTAACTGTTTCTCCCAAGGAGTTAAGTGGCATATAAACTATTGTTCACACATTTGTGCTAACAGTACAGGATGACCTTAAATACTGTAGTGGCCATACAAGGTACCTGCACGGTGCATTTATCAACAAAGGGAAAAGGACCACAGGGGCAGATCTGACTGTAAGTGTATTAGGACTCTATTAGGATAAATGCCTAACCCCACTCCACAGCAAAAAGTAATTACAGGGCTATTGTTTCTATAGTGTTAATATTTTTTATGGCTCTTTAGAAATATGTGCTATTTAGTTTTTGAGTTGACATCTGTACTGTATTATATTTTATACAAAGCCCCATCGCTGGAGTATAGTGCAATCAAATAACTAAGATTACTTTGCTTTTACAGGAAACCAACAACAGATATAAAATAAGATAAAGGAATAGTTTGAATTCAGTAGTTACTTTTTATACTTAAATTATCTGATAGTCTAAAAAGACAAATTTTAGAGATTTATTCTTTTAAAAAGTGCACAAGTTAAAGTGCATTTTAAAAAATGAATTCACTGGCTTTTCTCTTTGTATTTTTAAAATGCACTAATTATCCATGGGTCCTTCCCTTCCTCCTGTGCTATGCCTTTATGGATGTGTTACTGAGAAAGAGAGAAGTACTAAAGCATTTGTGTTTACACCCACACCCATTAAGAAGGTAAGACAAGCGTTAGTGCCTCTCTGGTGAACACCACTGGGTAGCACACAAGCAGTAAACCGAAATGAAAGACAATGGGAGAAGAGATAAAATATATGGATTTGCATGCTAAGAACAAGAGCCATGTTTCATTTCACAGTCATAAAGTGTCAGGAATTATCAGAAAAATATGAAAGTTGGCTCCTTAAGTTAACCGAGCTTGTATCCTCTCCTCGGAAAAATCAAACACATCAATTAGTCTTTATCTCCCCCAGGTAAAGATATAGAACAAGACTCAACAGTTCCGTAAGAAGAGGGTGTGCAGTTCATGGACCTATCGCCACCTTTTAGGGACTCTGAAAGTTTTTTGGCATATGTAATTCATAATAATCTTCTCTATGCTTTGGCTTTGCTGACAGTGAAATATAGTTTGCATTACATTAAATTCTATACATAATTTACTAAAACATAATACTTCAGTAATAGTAGGATGTCTAAATGTGTATCATGTAAGTGTCATGAGGATTTTGTGGTAACTGGTCTGGATGAGAGTCAGGTGACAAGAGCTTTACAAATATTAATAATGATTGTTAAATAAGTAGAAATTTTGATAAAGAGAAGGCAGGAAGTCTATGAAAGGAAAAAGCAGAATATATTCTCCCCAGAGGGTTTAGATTAATGATTGGTTGTGCTTTATTTAGAGACATTTTTGTTGTATTTCTGCTTCCTGATCATTATAAAGGCTTTGGAAGTTGGCAGCCATCTAAATGGATTAGATATACATAGGACTGACTACTAAGATATGATGAACTGCCACAATAGCTTCTGCAAAATAAGTCTTCACCAGCTTTCCTTAGAAGCTCTTTGCCCCTCTTTTATTCAATACAATTCAACACATCTCAGTACCATAAGGCTATATGTATGTATTACACACACACACACACACACACACACACACTGGCTTTGGCTTTCAAGATGTTCACAGCCTGAAGGGAGAACAAACTTGCTAATAATTATAATATAGTATGAAAACTAGTAAAATAATTGTGAATATAAGGTACAGAATAGCATTGGGAATGTGTATATGCATTCTATGAATCAATAAATTATTATATTAATAGGGTGCAGAGTCAAATGCCATAGAAATGTAATCATCTGGTCTGGGTTTGGAAGACTGAGTAGGAGTTTGCCATATCATGGCATAAGATGAAGAGGGAATTTCAGTGGTGGCATTACCAGGGTGCAAGAGCAGGGAGCAGCATACTATATTTGACTATCTGGATATAGCCTGTAATGTATATCTGGCATACACAGATAAAGAGAGTATACCTATAGATATAGGTATAGAGAGTAACAAGAAATAAGGCTAAGATTGAAGGCCAGGACCATATCAGGAAGAGTGAGTATATTTATCAAGTGAAGAGCTTATACTTTATCATATAATTGTTAGCTGTTGAAAAGTTTAAGGAGTAACATGATTAAATTTGCAATTTTAGGAATGAAAGGGAAGAAGAAAATTAGAAGAAAAGACAAAAGCAGTGGTCTCAAACCTTTTTTGGAGCCAGGGACCAGTTTCATGGAAGATAATTTTTTCATGGATGGGGGATGGGGAGATATTTTCGAGATGATTTAAACATATTATGTTTATTATGCACTTTATTTCTATTACTATTACATTGAAATATATAATGAAATAATTATACAACTCACTACAGTACAGAATCAGTGAGCGCCCTGAGCTTGTTTTCCTGCAATTAAATGGTCCCATCTGGAGGTAATGAGTGACAGTGACATCTGAAGTGTATTGCTTACCTCCTCAGCTTCACCTCAGATCATCAGGCATTAGATTCTCATTAAAAGCACACAGCCTAGATCCCTTGCATGCAAAGTTTTCATTGAGGTTTCAGCTCCTATGAGAATCTAATACCCTTGCTGATCTGACAGGAGGCAGAACACAAGCAGTGATATGAGGGATGGGGAATGGCTGTAAATACAGATGAAGCTTCGCTGGCTCACCAGCTATTCACCTCCTGCTATGCAGCCTGGGCACTGGAAATCACAGGTCTAGAGTCAGGAAAACCATAGCAGAAACAACTTCAAGACTGGGAAAGAAGTGACAAAGGCCTGAACTAGTTTCTAGAGAATAAACAGAGAGTAGAGAGATTTGGAAGGAGAATAAAAAACAGCAGTGTAACCTCAAACTCGTAAGACTGTCTTTCTTCTCCGTGTTCCGCCTGTGCCCCTCTATTGGAGTATATGCATATGCTACACTGCAATTGCCCCATATACGACTAACCAAAACATAGTAGATGGTTAATTACACTGTCCGACTGAATTAGTGGAGTGATTGATTAAACAAACTAATCACAGATTTGGATCCACATATAGCTTGATGATCACGTTTATTCTTCAGTGTGGCCTTTTGTTAGATCCTGGACTCTCATCTTCAATTCCATAATGTTGTAAGGGTAGGCCTTGGAAAATTTGTCTCAAGAAATAGCTGACTAACTGTGGACAGAAACAGAATGTGCTAGACTCACTAAGGAATATCTTTAGGGAAAACTTGGATGGTTGGTTTGTCATGATGATAAGGAAGAAAAGGTTTCTAAAAGAAGTTGTAGTGAATGTCAAAGGGGTGAGGCACAGGGGCCCATGGTGACAGAACAATTATCTCCTAACCACAGTGGGGCCGATGTCAATAATAGCACTCCTTTCTTCACCCAACAGACTAGAAAATGAGGAAGATAAACCACCAGTGGTGGCAAGGTGTGAAGATTATGGTCATTTCCAGGGGGAATCATGTTTATGATTGTGGATAAACTGAACGCTTTAAAGAAAATTTTGAGCATTAAAATATGGTTTACTGGAGATAAAGAAAAACTTATGAGAGAGTTAGGATAAGAAGCATAAAGGCCCTAGAGAGAGATAAATTGAACATAGGAGAGTGTGAAAATATAAAACTATAGTTGGCTAAGGTGTGGAAGGTAGATTCTTGGAATAGAGAAGCAAGAAGATTGAAAAGTAGTCCACAGATCTTGTTTTTAATGGCAGAAATCAAAAATTCTGTAATTGAAGGAATGCACAAGGGTGGCGCCTGTGGCCCAAAGGGTTAGGGCGCTGGCCCCATATGCTGGAGGTGGCAGGTTCAAACCCAGCCTGGCCAAAAACTGCAAAAAAAAAAAAAAAGAAGGCACAGAATAAACCAACTCCCAGGTTCAAACTGATGGTATAGCTGCTAACTCTTTGCAGCACTGATAGTGTGCTTGGATTACAGAGCTCAGACTCTTCTGCAGTGAGGATCGAACAGGACAGGATGTATGAGGAACAAAGCAAAAGAAATAGTTTAATGCCAGCAGAAGAAAAGAAATAACCAAAATTAGAGCAGAATTAAATGAAATTGAAAATAAAAGGATTATAGAACAGATCAATAAATCCAAAAGTTGG
>NW_003852432.1:12512361-12550484 GCF_000181295.1 Otolemur garnettii | reverse complement strand
TACCCCCAAAGTGCATCAATGTACACAGTTACCATTCAATAAAAAAAAAAAAAAAAAAGAAATAGTTTAATGGAAGCTTAAAAAGACTTTTCAGATTGTAATAATTAAGAGACTGCTAAAGACTATTCATATAGAATTTCAATTGGCTACTAAATTTATCCAGATTGTAACAAAAAAATCCACTGCAAACATAAATAAAATTTGATTTTCCCCCTGTAGTTATGATTTCATATGCTTTGAGGATCATGAAACACATGATTTGAATTTTGTGTCAGAATTTCATGTCAATTGTGGGAAAGTTTAAAACAATCTCCTAGCGATTTCTCCTCTGACAGATGCCACTGAAGGAGTGTCTCGGTGGCTCCTCATCTCACATTCTCACTTTTCATTTATGTTAAAAGAAAATTAACCTTTGTTCTCTGAAAGAAGCTTGGTTCCCAGAAATCAAGAGCTAAAAGAAGCAAGTTTGCTTCTCCTGCTGTTTTCTGGACCTTGGATAACTCCTCTGTAACCCTTAGCACTAACTTAGCTGATGGCAGTAGAACTGCCCCTCGGTCAGCCGGCTGATCGCCTGTCTTTTTCTCCGAGGTGTTATCGATGAAGAATAATCCACAATCCGGTCTGATTAAAAAGCCAGAGCTGAGATCGCTGCATTTTCCCCCTTGATCCCTGGAACTCTCATAAACCATGTTCAGAAAAAAAATAAAATAAAAATCCACAATCATCATTTCAAAACAAGGGAAATCTTTTGAGTGCATTTTTTCTCTCCGCTTAACAATAGAATATAAATGTATTTTTGAAAAGATTCTTTAGAAATGCTGTAGGTTGCACGATGCAATACAGTCTTTCTCTATTCTTTCCTGGTCTAACTTTTTTTCTGTGTACACATTATTGTTATTGACAGCAGTTCTAAAGCCTTTAAAATCAAAAGAAATTAAACAGTGAATCAATAAAGATTAGCTATTTTCTCCAGATTACTAGCTTATCCTTCCCATAATTATAATAATGGTTGCTGATGGAAATTCTATTTATGTGAATCATTTTATTCTTGTTATTTACTATTATTAATGTTACCATTATTATCTTCTTACCCTTCAGTTCACAAGATGTATCTTCTCAGTGAATTTTAATTCCAGTATCTTGCTATTATACTGTACATAATCCTATCAAAGACTGTCCTTCATGCAACATTTTCAGTGATATATTATCACAGAGATTGTTAATGAAAGAGCTTCATGTCTTCCTAATACTGTTTTAAACACTATTTTTATTAATTTTACAAGCTGCAATTCTTCATATATACCTATGTCTATCTTCTATTAAAGTTGTGTTTTCAATTTTTACATGTAGATTTCAAAGGACAGCATTAACTTTGTGTCTTTAAAAAATACATTTTACTTCAGATTCTCAATGATTACATTATCATAATGCTCATGCTTTGTTCTCTTATGCTTGTAACAAGTTAATTTTCACCATTCCCCTTTACTTTGGATTCCAATTTTATGTTAACAATCAAAATTAAAACAGTAACTCTATGATCTTTCCGACATGCAACCGGGATGAGAAATAACTTGAAAAACAAACCAATTGCACCCTGTCCTTTGACTACGATCCAGACACGATAGTCAAATAAAGGAAATAATTATGTCGACTTTTGTACATACTATCTCTAAGCATTATTACTTGAAAGTAAATACAGTCATCGTACAGAAGGTACTGTGCTCCTTGGAAATAATTTATTTCATTGAAATGCCTTATTTATTTTATTTTAAAAGGATTAAGAAAGTGAGCAACAAGAAAGCTGTTTATTTAGCTTTGTGAGAGTCTCGCTTTCATGGCCATCTGATTCCGATTGCAGGTTGTTGCTATACAAAATAATTCTCGCTGAAATTTTTGTTATTTTTGTTCTTTCCTTTGCACTGGGAATTTTGTAGAATGGTATGGATTTCTTTTCATGTGTTCGTCCAGGAAAGGTCAAACAGAGAGAATGTAGATTAAATAAGCTCAGACTGTAGCTACATTCCTTTGTAATTACATTAAAACATTCTGACAGTATAAAATGAGTGGCCAATATTAAAATGTCCTTAAAACTATACTATGTATAGAACATGTAAATAAGCTTAAGAGTCCTTTGAAGGAAGATTAAATATACATGTGATATTCTGTAGCTGAGATTAATAGCTAGGGAGAAATGCATTATTATGGTAATATAAACTTATAATATATTTAGCAATAGCTGTAGCTTTCTGCATAAACAAAACACATCCCTATTACTAGCCTATATCGGTATGCTTTGTTAATCTTTTCAATATATCTTATTGTTTGCTCAGATAGCTTCAAATTTTACATGCATGCAAAATACACATGTATGAAGGTAAGTGGACTCGTTGAAATCAGAAGAACAAGAAGTGGTTGAAAAATAAAAAAATAAAGAGAAAGAAGTAAAAGAGAAAAAGAAAGACGAAAAGAAGAAACCATTTTATTAAATCTAATGACTGAAAGAAACTTATTTTCTAAAAGGAAAAACCAAAGCACTAGAAAGTATCATCAGACGATATTGGACTATACCAGCGTGTCCTGCACACTTAAGTCAATCCTTTGACCAAGATGTTGCTGGTTTCACTATTGCATCAGCAGATTCAGGAATATTTGATGCTTCTACTTCCATAGCTGTAGTGGCACTAGAAAATATTAGCCAACGTTTAATGATTCTGATATTCCGGGCACTGTTTTGATTGTTTTACAGATATTATTATCTCATTTAATCTTCAAAATCCCTTACATGTTAAGTACTATGGTTACTTTGCAAAAGGTTACCCAGCTATTGGTTGGGTGCGTGGAATGGTCATAGTTTGTCCAGAGTCCCACTGAGCCACAAAAATAAACTTACTTTTCATGTGTATTATGGTTTATAACCAGTAGAGGTAAATTTGGTCAAAAGCTCTGTTTTTAGTTTATTTAATTTAGTATCAGTGTGTGAATAACAGAATAAAAATCTCTACACAGTGATTTTATTTTTTTGCAAACTGAATTCACTTTTAGGGGTTTGAACTTCCATTCAAACACAAACCCGTAAGGCAAATTCTAATGCTGTACTGAAAAGATGGGGATTCAAGTCTGTTTTCTTATTTTCTTATGTTTTATATATTTCTTTCTTTTTTTAAAAATTTTTTCTTTCTTTTTTTGTTTCTTGAGACATAGTCTCACTTTGTGGCCCTCGGTAGAGTGCTGTGGCATCATATAGCTCACAGCAACTTCAAACTCTTGGGCTCAAGTGAACTCTGGCCTCAGCCTCCCGAGTAGTTGGGACGATAGGTGCCAGCCACCTGACCCAGCTAGGTTTTCTATTTTTTAGCAGAGACAAGGGTCTTACTCTTGCTCAGGTTGTTCTGGAATCTGAGCTCAGGCAATCCACCGGTCTCAGCCTCCCAGAGTGCTAGGATTGCAGGCTGAGCCACCGTGCCCGGCCCTGCATTTTAATTTTTTACCTTTTTCTGAGGGCTCATATAGACTTTCATAATTTTTTTAAAGCATAAAACCGAATTTACTAATACAAAACACTACAAATCTATACAATAACTTCTAGCAAGATCAAATATAAAATTATTAAATCTTAAACAACATCACTGTCTCAGTCTTGTTAAATGATGCTTGGAAACAGATTGACAGTATCTGTACTAATCATAGCTACATCATAAACAGGGTAGATTTCCATTTTGCGCTCATCACCAGTGATAGGTTATGTCTTATATAGTAGAGTTTTATGGGATGTCTTATATTTCAAGTGTCTAAGACATTATCTGGCATAGAATAGAAAATCTAGAAATGTTTCTTAAGTCAGAACTATCAGGGAAAGGGGACTATGAAGATTTTTTTTTGAAATCAACTCATTTTAAACATATATTACCCACATTGAAAACATGTCACCAATGACATAAATTAACATTTTAAAAATTTCAGGGGAACCTCCCCCTTGTCTTAGAATCTCAGCATGACGTAACATGTGGCATATAATGCACTAAAATCAGCCACTTGAGAAGAACTTAATTAAGAGATCCTTTACAATGGTGTGGTCGGTGTTCAGGAAAACAAGGAATGTGGCAATCCCTACCTTTGGATAGTAACCTCAGGATCACTTACTGATCGGAGGATTGTAGGAAAAAGAAAAATGAACAGCTCGTGGAACCCTGAATAAGCAAGTGTTCCCTAAAAGGGGTTACCTGACAGAAGTCAGGACGTTTGGTGAGAGACACAGCCAACCACAGCACTCAGCAGAGAGGGTGCGGGGAGAAACTATCCCAGCCTCACTTTTCGCTTTTTCTCCAATCTCCTACTCGTGTTTTACAGTGGCTGAACAGAACCAAAGGCCAGAGGGTCAGAGACCCCCCTCAGGGTAGCACATACCGGGCTGGACACAGAACGGACTGAGAAAAGAAGAAAGAAGACCAAAGGGGCCAACCGTGGATGTTACCACAACACGCGAACCCAGATTCCATTCCCACATTTCCTATCCTCACTGTCTTACATTTAGATTTGGAATAGTCTGAAATAAATAGTGCAATAATAAATTTTTCCCTTCAAATCTTGTGCTTGGATTATTACCTGCAATTAAATGTCACTGCTGAAACTCACGAGTATAAGGCAACTAACACGTTGGCTTTTTTCCTCCATCACCAAATTGTTTTCTAAGAGTTTAACCAAAATTTCCTGCCACCAGTAATATATAGCCACGCCCATGTGTGACTTTAATCAGTATGATTAACGTACGTTTAATGTTTTTATAATTTAAGAAATAGTCTATTTGAATGTTAGCTCTATTCTTACCACTACTAAGAATTCACAAACTGTTGGCCTCTGGTCCTTACCAATGAGTGAAATGTCAAAATGCTCACCTTCAGTAAATTTGCAAAGAAAAAGTAAAATAACCAAAGAAAATAGTGCCTCATTCTTGCTGTAATTTTACAAGTGAAATACACTGATATTGCACCAGCAGTTGAAGGCTAATCTCTTACATCTGCAATCACATTATATGTATTTACGTTTTTTTTATTATGTGACCATTTTTCTTCACATTTACTTACTAGTTCCATTTTTGTTGTTGCTGATAATCTTCTCTTCCTGTGACTTATCTGTTTGTACTTCTAAAATAATTATTTTCATACTAATGTGTATAATTTCCTTATGTACATAGGTAATTAGGATCCAACCGTTAATACGTGCTAATAATATGGTGCAATGTAGGTCTCTCAATTTAGTCTGATTTACTAAAAATCAACATCTAAATATCATCAAACGTGTTCATTTTTTTGAGATAATTCGAATCAAATGGGTGATACTCAAGTCATGTTTGACTTCTGCAATTACAAGAGATGCTCACTGTGACTTGTATTCATCTTTTGTTATTGGTACATATTCAATATTATAATTTTAACATAGGTAATTCCCTTCTTAAAATATGTATGCATCTTTTAGCACCCTCTGCATAGGCACACCCATAAGAAGCTGGTCAGACCTGAGAAGAATCCAAGGCCATGTGAAGAGAAGAGATTTTTCAAATAATGAAGTCAATGTTTGTAGATAGCAAGGAAGAGACCACTGATAAGAACACAAAGATTGAATAAGATGCCCAAACTTTCCCCCCAAAAGTAAGTGAGAATTTGGTAGGGAAAATATTGTCAAACTGATGGTTTTCTAAATTCCAAGACCAATTTTCCTTCTTGAAGAAGAATTAAGTAAATAAGCTATAATTAAATAGTAACCATAAACCTATAGACAAGGTATAGTGTAGAATTGTGCTCTGGGAAGAAATAACTCCATGAAATGATTTTCTTTGTGGTTATCTATGTAGATTCCTCATATCTGTATCAGTCCAACTTAAAAAATGTTGAGTTTCTTGAAGCTTGAATGACCAAAAAAAAAGCCACTTATTATATAGTAATATATTCTGAAAACTGAACTGTTGACAATTTCCAATATAAAATGCCTGCCATAGATACAATGATTTTTTTACAACTTACTCATGTATATTTAGAGTGCTGTCGTTAAGTTTTTCTAACTGGTGGTTGTTTTATTTAAGAAATCAGAAAGGCTGCTCTAGGCTAACTGGAGGTTATATGTTGACAATAAATCTAGACATGAAAATCAATAGAAACATTTAAACCTGTGATGTTGAAGTGCCTCTCAAAAAGAGATCAGATGCTAAGAACTGAGTCTCACATATACACTATTGCACATTATCACTACAAGTGAAGGCTTGTTGACACTATTCTGTTTCTATTTCAAGGCAGCTGCAATACAATTTGAAAAACAGCACTATTTAAAGGATCTTCAGGCTTATTAATGAGGTCTCGTAGGCTGTGGGAAAAACGCCAGCATTGCAGGGACGGGGCTTTATTATTCAATGAGGGCAGCACCAGGGCTAGTCCCTGAACCTCCTGCACAGGCTGAGAACTACTGATGAAGTGAGGGAAAGATGCACTTTCCACATTAGGTAGAAAGAGAGGCATCCACAAAAGAAGGAAGGAAGTGGGAGTATACAGATATAACTAATGCAAACACGGAAAGCTGTGGGCTTACTAGATGAATGCCTTTTGCAAAGAAACCTCCTTCATTCTCAATCCTGTTCCATGTCTCTTGTGATAACACTTAGTGGGTCTTTCAAAGTCCTCCCCATCTGGAAGACCTTGTCTATTTCTAGCAAATTCATGTTTCTCTCATCTTCCATTTCCTTTCAGTGAGTTTTTGTGTTGCCTTCCCCAAATATATTTCATGTTTATTTTCAGTTTTTCCGGGTCTCATAAAATACTCCATACTACGGCTGCGGATCACATGAGGCCTGCCGAGGACATTTATCCGGCCCGCCAAGTGTTTCTGTCCTGCTTAGCAGCGGAGTCGTCCCGAGGTCTGCAGTCCGGCCCTCCAACGGTCTGAAGGACAGTGAACTGACCCCCTGTTTAAAAAGTCTGAGAAAAAATAAAAAGTTTGAGGACCCCTGCTAGAGCTACTGGTCTTTAACTTAATGGAATCTGAGTCTTTGAGCAGTATCTATATCTTTGGAAAGTTGTGGGACGTTGTGAACTATTTTTTCTTGCTAAGAGAAATGACAAGCCTTCATGCTCTGTAAACCAGTTATTTACACACGAATGTGTATACATTCAGAAAAATATTTCAACTGAAAGCATTTCACGGTGCCAGTCATTCTTAGTGAAAGGTAACTTTGGGAAGAATGGCAGAAAATAAAACACAGCATTGAAGTAGGTAGCTGACATAAGTTTTGAGTGTGCCTGTGTGCGTATTTTAAGAAAATCAGGAATCTCAAAATGCACAAAATGTCAAAAGGCAATAAAGAGCTCTTTCATGTTACTTAACAGGAACACACAAAAAAGAATGAGGTTAAAAAACATAAGTGCTCTCAAAATATATTGATAGGTTTAATTCATTCAAAAAATTTTATTCAAAAGCAGTGCCTGTGGCTCAGTGGGTAGGGCGCCCGCCCCCATATAGCGAGGGTGGCAAGTTCTAACCTGGCCCTGACCAGCTGGAAAAAAAAAAACACAAAAACAAAACAGCGACGATAACTGCAACTATTTCAGCCGGGTGCTGTGGTGGGCGCCTGTAGTCCCACCTACTTGGGAGGCTGAGGCAAGAGAATCGCCTAAGCCCAGGAGTTAGAGGTTACTGTTAGCTGTGATGCCACGCACTCTACCAAGGGTGACATAATGAGACTCTGTCTAAAAAAAAAAAAAAAAAAATGGGGGGGAGCAGCACCTGTGGCTCAAAGGAGTAGGGCACTGGCCCCATATGCCAGAGGTGGCAGGTTCAAACTCAGTCCTGGCCAAAAACTGTAAAAAAAAATAATAATAATTAAATTTTTTTTCAAGAATCAATTCAGAAATGCATGATAATTCAATAGAATATTAAGGGGAAAAAGCAATAAAAGATGCTGAATCTTTAACATGTTAGTTTATTATAATTCACTTCAACAGTGATGATGACATTAAAATACAATTAGACAGTAAAAAAAAATTCACTGTTTATTTGCTTAAATTTTTAATAAGTCAAAAAGCAGAGGAAGAAAATAAGGGTCAGATATGACAGACCTAGATGTCAAATTACTGAAGAACATATTACCCCAATAGAATTTGGGGTAATGAAAATATTAATGAAATAATAGAAAGGAAATCAGAAATAATCTTTAAAAAAAGATTAAAGAAAAAAAAAAAATCCGACTCAGCGCCTGTGGCTCAAGCGGCTAAGGCACCAGCCACATACACCTAAGGTGGAGGTTCGAATCCAGCCCGGGCCCACCAAACAACAATGATGGCTGCAACCAAAAAATAGCTGGGCATTGTGCTGGGTGCCTCTGGTCCAAGCTACTTGGGAGGCTGAGGCAGTAGACTAGCTTGAGCCCAGGCATTGGAGGTTGCTGTGAGCTGTAATGACACGGCACTCTACCCAGGGGGATAGCTTGAGGCTCTGTCTCAAAAAAAGAAAAAATAAGAAAAAGAAATCCAACATTTTCAAAGGGTGCTAAGTTTCTGTGTCATATAGATCATTTCTTGTTCTTAAGATTTGGAATTCTTATTTATAAATTACAGAACATAAAATTGAATTTTCTATGTATTGATAAGCTACTATTATTTCTCCTATGATACATTGCCCATCAAAGCAAATTAATTATCTCTTAATTTATAGCCAATTAATTAAAACATTTATCAGTCTTGAACTAAACTTTATTCCCTAATAGATTTTATCAGGTTCAGAAAAATTTTCAAAAAGTGACATATAATCAAAAGCATATAGAATATTTTTCATGGGTATAAAGAAATAGGTCATACAAAAATATATGACTTAAAAGCTTTTATTATGAATTAAAATGGAAATTGATCGAAATTTCAAATTATTTTATGCATAGACAAAGTAACTAATTTTTTTTTTTATAAAAGCTACCAAACTGAGTATATGGTAAAAGTGAGCTATTCATTTTACTTACAAAACTGCTTTTAGATATATGAGATAAAACCCAGAGATAAACAATCAGAAATCCATAAAAGTATGTATACTACAACATTCTAAAAAATTTAATAATCCAGTATATTTGCATTATTTTTAGTTATGACAACACAAAAACATTTCCCACCAACTACTGAGTTGTCTAAACCCACCAATCAAAAACTGACCAGAGAAAATTGATTTTGGAAAATTAACTCAATTTTTAATATAAATTAAAATTGGTCATACCAAATTTATTTGTGAAAACTCTTCAATTTCTATATGTTACTCTTTCCTTTCTCAGAAAGGCAAAATAAATTATTTAAGGACATATTTCATAACCTGAAAAGATATTCAGTAATTATTAACTGCATTGAATTTAATTAAGGAGTTTTTCCTCAGGATGATAAAATTTTGGTAGTTTTCTTCAGAACAGAGCTTTTAAGTGGGTTGAGATAGGGAAAGGGGATGAAATTTTTAAAATTTTATCTTTTATTTTATGAATATAGTTTAAGTATGTTTTATCATTTTTAAACATTTACGAGATTCAGAATGCAACTACCACCTGTTACTGAAGATTTATTTGAACTCAAACAATTTCACATAACAAAACATGATGATTCTGATTGATTCTGAGTTTTGAGATAAGAATATTAAATTGTTCTATAATCATACTAATTAGTATATTTCCATTCTAAATCATGATAATGAAAGGTATATTCTTATAAATCTCCTGGTTAGATACAAAGCAAATATTTTCATATATGTAATTAGCATATCTATCCCTTCTTTTCCAATTTGGAAAAGAAAATCTCTATATTTTCAAGACAGAAAATTAACTCAGAGTTTCTTCACTGTCATGTTTAATGTACTATAAAAATGGCATTTATGTAATGACTAAATTCCTACTGTTTCCACTGATGACTGTATTTCTATTTTTTGAAATTTTAGGACTAAAAATATATAAAAAAGTATTTGTATAAGAATATAACATTCTACAGTTGGAGAAGCTTAAGGAATAGCCAGTTAAAATTCCTAGGTCTGCACACTTATAAAAATAGATGCTAGATAGAGTTAATACTAAACACTGCTGCTCTAAATTCAAGACCCAGGCTCCTTCCAGAATACCATCCTTCCCACCTCCCAAATATGAACTAAGGATGAGGATCCAAAAGATGTTAAAAGACTCAGAGCACAATTAATGGGGACTTAGTCTGGTTGCCCAGTTAGTCATTAAAATCCACAGCTATGTAAATGTTGCATGATTTATGATCACGGCAATGAAAGAGACAACTATTATTATCAGCACAATTCCTTCTCACATTTTCCTTTTGGTTTCATTTTTTTTTTCACCCACACACTTGTAAAATAAATAAATATCTGCCATTTAAAAAATCTCTAAAACATAACAATGTCAAAAATGGATTCATAGAAATTGAAAATTAATAGTGAGATATTCATTTATTTATCCCTAAGGATTCCTCCTTTCATTTCAACTGAAGAAAATAGGTTCCGTTTTCTTTTATATAATATAAATAACTTTAGAGCAAGATTGCATCTGTCATAGATGAAAATATCATATTTATGTCTTCATATATTCCATTCATTGCTTTATGGACCCAAAGTCCTCCAGGGAATGTCACAAATCCACGTAATGTTCCTGAGTATCACATTTTGCATTTGGATCTATGATTTAGCTGACAGGTATGAATAAACACTTGAAGTCAGGGAACTCTCTGGTAACTGAATATGTGTAGAGCCCAAAGAGTACAAATTCCTCTAAGGTCATACTAACTTTTCCTTAAATCTTCTACAATCTCTTCTTCACTGATCTTAACATAGTCCACTGTCAAGGATCCTACATGTGTTTTTCAAATTCATATTGTTTTGTATTTATTTATTTACCATTCACATTTTTAATAAGTTCATCATGATAAAAATGCTATCATTTTTTATAAAGGAATAAAACTATGGAATGCTATAATTTTGAAACATATGATCCAACAACAATAAATAGAAAAGTCCAGGATTTTTCTGTTCACTTTGGAGAACAACTATAGGTATTATGTAATAGCTCTGTATTAAACATTAACTTTTGACATAAAAAAACTGTTGGTATATCTCATTACACAATTGCAGAAAAAAATAATGAAAAGAAACTTTGCATATATATGTTTCTCTTTAACATTATTCAGTATACCTATAACTATCTCTGCCCCATCACTAACAAACTCTTCTTAGGGTCATGTACACTTCCTGATCTCCCCCTCAATCCCTGTCCTTTATGGCTTACCTAGAACTTGATCATTCCTTAAGGTCACTGCCTGTCTTGTATTACTCTCAAAATAATGACTCTTCCTTCTCTCATGTCCAATAGGTTACAAGGATAGGATCTTCTTAGCATTTCCCTTCCATTTACACATCTTTCCTTTAACGTAAATGACACGTGATTAAATCATCCACCTATATTTTTTTCATTGCATTCTTTGATTAGCAAAGGAAATAATAAACTAAGTGAAGAAACAATCTATGAAATGGGAGACAAAACTTGCAAACTGTACATCTGAAGAGGGTTAATATCCAAAATTTACAAAGAACTCATTTCAATTAGTAACAACAACAAAAAGTCAACAGTTAAAAAATAGGTAAAAGACCCAAATAGACTTTTCTCAAAAGGAGATACAAACAGCCATAAGGTATATGAAAAACTGCTCAACATCTCTAAACATTAGGAAAATCAAAATCGCAGTGAACTATCACCTCACCTTAGTCAGAATGGATTTTATCAAAAAGTCAAGAGGTAGCGAGTATTGGCAAAGGTGTGGAGAAAACGGATCCCTAACACACTGTTAGGGATATAAATTAGTACAACCATCATGAACAAACATTATGAAGGTTCTTCAAAATATTAAAAATAAAACTACCATATGATTAGCAATCCCATATCCCGGGTATAACCATCCCTTGGCATATGTGGAGAATTGGTTCCAGGACCCCTGCTTATAGTGGAATCTGTGCATACTCAAGTCCCACAGTTGGCTCTGTGGAACCCATTTATATAAAATCAGCCCCCACATATCTAGATTTCACATACCACAAATGTGGTATTTACAATCACATTTGGTTGAAAGAATCCACATATAAGTGGACCCATATTTTTCATGGGTCAACTTTATAACCAAAGTAAATGAAATCACTGTGTCAAGAGATGTCTGCACTTCCACGTATACCTGAACACTATTCACAATAGCCTCATGATGGAATCAACCTAAGTATCTATAAAGAAAAATGAAAATATTAGGACTCCCCAACATAACTTTTATATTTTCAATTTTTTATTAAATCATATATTTGTACATTAATGCAATTATGGGGTACAATGTGCTGATTTTATATATAATTTGAAATACTTTCATCAAACTGGTTAACATAGCCTTTACTGCGTTTTCTTAGTTATTATGTTAAGACATTTATAGTCTACACTTAGTAGATTTAACATGCACCCTTGTAGAATGCACCATAGTTGTGGTTCCACCAATTACCTCCCTCCACCAATCCTCCCCCTTCCCCTTCTCTCCCTCTCCTCTTCTCCCTTCATCTTGGGCTGTAGTTGGGTTTTAGCTTTCATATGGAAGTGTGGGTGCTAATATATTGGTTTCATAGTAGGGCTGAGTACATTGGATATTTTTTCTTCCATTCCTGAGATACTTTGGTAAGAAGAATATGTTCCAGCTCCATCCATGTAAATACAAAAGATGTAAAGTCTCCATCTTATTTTAAGGCTGCATGATATTCCATAGTGTACATATACCACAATTTAGTAATCCATTCATGGGTTGATGGGCACTTGGGCTTCTTCCATGACTTAGCAATTATGATTGGGCTAAAATAAACATCCTGGTGCAAATATATTTGTTATGAAGTGATTTTTGGTCTTCTGGATATATACCTAGTAGAGGAATTGCAGGATCAAATGGTAGGTCTATTTTTAGATCCCTAAGTGATCTCCAAACTTCTTTCCAAAAGGAACGTATTAGTTTGCATTCCCACCAGCAGTGCAGAAGTGTTCTCCTTCTCCACATCCATGCCAACATCTATGGTTTTGGTATTTTGTTATGTGGGTTAATCTTACTGGAGTTAGATGATATCTCAAAGTGGTTTTGATTTGCATTTCTCTGATGATTAATAATGATGAACATTTTGTCTTGTGTCTGTAGACCATGTGCCTATCTTCTTCAGAGAAGTTTCTATTCAAGTCCTTTACCCACACTGACATAGGATTATTTGTCCTTTCCTTGCTAATATGTTTGAGTTTTCTGTGGTTATTAAACTTTTGTTAGAGACATAATCTGAAAATATTTTCTTCCATTCTGAGGGCTGTCCAAACCTGGAGGCTGAGTTATGCAACATCCTCTTTTAAATGAATATCTGTTATTAATATTACACAACAACCATATCCTAACATAGTGTACAAGCCCTCAGGCACCTGTGAAGGACTGCCCCCATGGATCATTTATAAGGAAAACCCTTCCTGGCCTACAAGAAGCAAGGACATTGAAAATTCTAACTTTTGGTCTTCATGTTGAGTCTAGCTCCTAAAACTGGAGTCAGTTGGATTCAATACTAATAATGTTGACTGCAGGTTTATCTTCCCAGGTGCACACAGAGACAAGGCATAATAGTCCTCCACCCACCTAGGGAAGTCTGCATAAGTGACTCTTCCCTTCACTCCCTTTTTCCCTTCTAACATTCATTTCATCTTCTGTAAAATATAGATTTCCCAGGTCTCATGAGAATGTAACCATTTCTTTTCACTACTCACCTGCCTTATTCTCTCTCTCTCTCTCTCTCTCTCTCTCATCTTATTCTTTCTGTATGCTCTATTCCCTTTAAAACTTGAGTTCCCAAGTCCCACTTTGGACAAACAACTACAGATTTGTCTGTGGTTCATGTTTTTCTCAAGTAGATCCTCAACTTTGGCTTTGTAAATTTCTATTGATTGAGATATCTTCCTCAGTCAATTATTTTAGATTGTCATGTCCATCAACAGATGAATGGAGAGAGAAAATATGGTATATCTACACAATGGAATACTCTTCAACAATAAATAAACACTAAAATGAGGCCAGGCATGGTAGCTTCCACCTATAATCCCTGCAATCCGAGAGAACCAGGCAGGTGGATTGCTTGAGCTCAAGAGTTCAAGACCAGCCTGAGTCTTGAAGCTGCTGGGATTAAGACTCCATCTCTCCTAAAAAGACAAAAGGGAGCTGGGTGTTGTGGAGGGAGCCTGTAGTTCCAGCTACTCAGGAGGCTAAGTCAAGAGGAAAACTTGCAGGAAAACTTGAGTTTGGGTTACTTTGAACTATGGCACCATGGAACTCTACTGTCTCAATAAAAAATAACAAATAAAATAAAGTAAAAATGTTTAAAAAAGAGTAAAATCCTCTCATTTGCGACAACATGGATAAACCTGGAGACATTATGTTAAGTGAAAGAAGACAAATGTAGAAAGACAAATACCATATGACTTCCCTCGTGGAATTTCAGAAAGTTGATCTCATAAATACAGAATATAATGGTGGTCATCAGAAACTGGGTGTTTGAGTAGGAAAAGAATGGGAAGATTTTTGGTATAATTAGGTAAGAGGAAGATCTATTGCACAGCAAGTGATTATAGTTAATGACAATATATTGTATTCTTGAGAAAATTTGTATATTAACACCATAAAAGTGATAATTATGTGACATGATGCATTTGATACTTAGCTAGATTTAACCATTCCGCAATGTATATATACATATATTTCAAAATAGCCTGTTGTGCATGACAAAGACAAGCAATGTTACCTCACAATTTAAATATTCATATGTGTATATGTGTGTATATATGCATTATATATACATATAAATTATTTTGTCTTGAAAACATTGAATTTTCAGAAGAGTTCCAAGAATACTACAGCATTTTACCTCATTTATTTCCTCTGTCTCTCTCTCTGAAACATTCGAGAGTAAACTGTAGACATCATGACCATTTCTATAACTAAGCCTAGGAGAGAGCTTTCAGAAGAATCTAGCATTGATGATACTTTGATTTTCAATACCAGTCTTTAGATTTGTTATAAATTTCTATTGTTAGAGCCACCTGGTCTGTGGCTCAACTTCAGCAATGCAATACATTTTATATTTAAATAAATATCTATGTCCTATTTAACCAAAGATGAAAAACAAACAAAAAAAGGGAATTAATTTCAAAGTTTTTCCTGTGGGTAAAAGGCAAATGCATAGTGAAGCTCTAACCATCATATGATCCTATATAAGATTTTGGTTTAGAAGCAGGAGAGAGGCACATGAGAATGGGCAGGCACTCAAAGTTTACCACATAGAGCAATTTTGTTTTACCAGGCAGTGGTGGTTATAAGGTAGTCAGAAGCAGCAAGAGTTAGGCAATATTTGAGTTTCGAGAAAAGTAAAATATTTGACACCTATAAGGCAAACTATAGAATCTAATGCTCAGTGAGATTTATGATAAAACTCTTTGTGGCAGGCCAGTTCAGCAGCTTGTAGAATGCTCCT
Source organism: Otolemur garnettii (assembly GCF_000181295.1). Lineage (NCBI taxonomy): Eukaryota > Metazoa > Chordata > Mammalia > Primates > Galagidae > Otolemur > Otolemur garnettii. The sequence continues at coordinate 12,534,914 of NW_003852432.1, read as the reverse complement.
GGAAGCTTAGTCTTGAGCATGTTCTTTATTCTTAGTCTTTTCCCAACAAATATCTACTTAATAAACACCATTCTCTGTTAAAAACAGCCAGAATCTAAGTAAAATCAAGTAAACCTGGTTCCAAAACTTTCTCCAGCACTTCTGTGTGGCCTAGGAGCAGAAAAAAAGAAAGCAGATGATTAGGGTGATTTATATAAATTCAATATGTTAATTATTCATTCTTATTTAGTTAGTAAAGCAAAGCTAAGAAAATCCACCTGAAAAAATATCCTAGCAACAATTTTATAATTTTTTAACTAATAAAAGCCTTTCAGAAGATGTAATTTAGGAAGAAGATACGTTCACTTTTTAGTTTATCACTGTAACACGGTATTTCTGTTGGTTTCTAGCATTCATCTGATCTTTAATCTTATACAGAGTAGCCATAAATTTTGTGTACAATTTTAAATAGACAATTGCACACAAACTTTATGGTTACCCCATATGCTACATTTTATAGTAACAATGATCATAGTATATAAGATTATTTTATTCTCTACTTGTATATTTGGATTTCAGAATAAAACAGATAGCACACTCAAATTAGATAATTTGAGAAAAGTTCAATAAGAGAACAATTTATAAAGATGTGGGTTGGGTACAAGGAAACCAAGGAGACAATACAGAATCCCAGGGGTACCAACAGGGTGCTGCTCCCATCTCAAGGACCAAAGGAGTAATACCTCTTCAACTCAGAGATGGACAGTGTTCTGTGCAGAGATTTGTGCAGCAGACACCATACAACTCTCAGTGACCCTGCAAAGAGGGAATTTCAGGAATAAAACGCCCAGGCCTCACACCCTTCTTTCTGATGTCCTGCTAGTTTCTCACTGCCATGACCAGAGGGTAAAACTAACTGCTGGTGAAATTCAAGCAGGTCAGTCTCCTGTGACACCAATCAAGGTGGATCTGGAAAGCAAAATATGTGCGTGTGTATGTGTGTACACACAAATATATGTATGTGTATATATATATATACACACACACACAGAATAAACATATGTATATATATATATACAGAATTTATATATAGCAGTACTTGTTTGTATATTTTATCAAGATAGCATAACATTGTTGGCTTAATAGTTCTTCTATTTTACAGCTTTCAATTTTTCCTGTTAAATGAGTAATAAATAAATGAGTAACATTTTTATGAACATCTTGGTACAGAAAAGTTTTTCTCAAATAAATAATTGAAAAGAAATGACATCAAAAACTGTATGATTGCTTCTAAGGAAAATAGTAGTTTAATGTGAGGAATACCTGTTGTCCTATTTTGTGTTTCTACATCATTTTCAGTGTTTGAGCTATAATTTATTAACAAATGTTAAACTTGCATATGGCAAAATGTTTTAAGAGTTCTTAGAATATATTTGTTATAAGGAAAGCATGCACAGAATCACAAAAGTAGAAAGTGAATTTTTTTAATGAAATGAATAAACTCAGGCTTAGTCAGATTAATGGTTTGCCCACAAGTCATGTGGCCCTTTAAAACAGAATAAATTGTGGATAGAAATTACCAAGGTTTAGGGTATGAGCTAAGCTACTTCGATAAGGCTTACTTATGACAACACTTCACTTGTTCAAAAATCCATTTGACTTCATTCCCCACACAGCCGACAGGTAGAGTAGGGGAAGGGAATAGCAATCAACTTCCATTTAGAAGCTGTGAAAAGAGATTGTATCTATCACTTCTACTCATGTTTCATTAGCCAGCTCTTAATAACATATTTTCACCTACATTTAAGTATGGTTGGGAAATGTAGTTCTACCTTACCATTAATACTCTACCAGTTAAATTTCTATTAGTAAATGAGGAGGGTAGAATGGCTATTAATTACAATTAGTCATCACTTCTCTGGTGCCCTCCCCAACTTTGCACATATCAATATACAACTTTGTTGTAAATATTCAACATGCTCATCCCTTCCTCAAGAATCTACAATTATAGCCAACAAAAGGTATTTGTGTCAGGGTGAATCACGGTATTCAAGAAGTGGCTACCAGTGGTCCTGTGATTTATAAAATCAAAGATATAGGTCCTTCACATACCTGCTCAACAGAAGATGGTGTGGTAGGAACAAGTAACTACCCACCTTCATTGTTGTTACACTTGAAGAATTTAGCAATTTTCTCCTTTACATCTTCCTTGATCCAACTGTCATTTAGCATAATGTGTTTTAATTTCCAAGACTTTTGGTGGGGATGAATAGCTTTGTTTGAGTTGAGTTCCACCTTTATGTTCTTGTGGTCTGAGAAGATACAAGGTATAATTTCAATTGTTTTAATTTTGTCAAGGTTTGATTTTTCCTTGGATATGAAGTCAGGATCTCCTTACCTGCCTCATCAAAAGGAAGATTCCACTCCATCAAATATGGAAAGAAAAAAAATACCCCAAAATAAAATAAAAATTCAGCATTATGTTGCTGTGGGGAACTGCCAATATTGACGTTCCGGAGGCCAAAGCTGAAAGGATACTGTAGACCGTAGGCCTGTGACCTCCTTGAACCAGATCAATGCCGGGTTTCACATCTAGCCAATTCAATACTACTACCTATCCAGAACTCGGAGAAATGAAATAAAATTAAAAATAGATAAAGAAAATTAAAGATATAATTATAAAAGATAAATTTAAAAAAGGGATATCTTAGCTGTTCCATGAGAAATTGATGTGGGAAAGAAAAGTAGAAAAATCTCTACCAAGAGCAAGATGAAAGGAGAGAAATAAAAAACAAAGAGAGAATATAGGGGCTGAAAAACTGTAACAACAATGAAGAAGCCCTTGCTATTAAAGAAATAAAAATGAAGATTAAAAGACAACTAATCAAAAAAGAAAAGGAAAAGAAAATAAATACGTATTGTGTGTGCCTGTGTGTAAATTATACGTATATGTATATATTGCAATATATTGCCTTGACACCAGGTATCATTGTAGTATTATGAGATAAAGAACATACCCTATTTTGCTGTGAAAAATTACAGCCAGAAAGCACTCTCTGCTTGCCAAGAAGGAGATTGGGTCCTGTCTTCCTGACTTAGTTCCCCTCAACCAAGGCCTGGTTGCTTCATCAGCCTTTTGTCTCAACAAAACTGAGGTCCTAAAGTTCTTACCATGTTCACCCCACAAGTGGATCCACAAGCATAGCAGGCACACCAGACCCAGCTGTGCACTAGGACTCTGTGGACTGTTTATCCCCTACCACCTTCCCACAATGGCAGTGCCTAGCTCGCAGCAAAGCTGATAGGAGATCCACCCCTTCCCTGGTAGTCAATCCTGGGTACTGGGCACTATTCGAGTCTGCCCACTCATTTAGGCCCTCCGACACCACTCTAGGAAGGAGATTAGCACCAAATCAAAAGACTACAGGAAAGGCTTTTCTTGTTCCCAGTCCTTCATTGGTGGGCTGGAAGGCTGGTCCCTGCCCTTTCCCAAACATTTGCCTTCTGTGCTGGTTGTTCTCAGCTCCATACCTCCTCACTCGCTCCTGTAGTCCATCACTATTTCATTGTGCCACACAAAGTGATGTCCCTGGGTAGGTTGCCTCAACCAGAGGTGGTTGGAGTTATTTTCCCCTGCCTCACCATGAGTGGCTACTGGAAAGATGTTTCTATTCCCCTATCTTCTATTTTTTTAATTTTTGATTTTCTATTATTGTGGGTTTGGTAGCACACCAAAGGGATTACAATCAACAATAAATATGTGGATACTTTAAGATACTTCCTTTTCTTTTTTTTTTTTATTAATTCATCTGTACATAGATCAAGAGTACATTTATGCCTTTGTGGGATTCAATGTGTTGATCATTTGTACAAATTGGAGTGCTTACATAGCACTAATTAACATAGCTTTCACCTTATTTACTTAATCACAGTGTTAAGACATTCGTGTTCAATACTTGATATATTTGACTTATATCCTTGCAATATGCTCCATAAGTGTGGTCCCACCATTAACCTTCTCTCTATCAAACCACCCCCTCCCTTTCAATCCCTCTCCCTGTCTCTCCTTCATTCTGGGCTACAGTTGTGATTCATCTTTCATATGTGTGAGTGATTATAAATTGGTTTCATAGTAGTACTGAGTACATTGGATATATATTTTTCTATTCCTGAGATACTTTACTAAGAAGAATATTTTCCAGCTCCATCCATGTAAATGTAAAAGAAATAAAGTCTCCACCTTTTTAAATAGTGCATAGTATTTACATGGTAAACATATACCATAACTTATTAATCCATTCATCAGTGGATGGGCACTTGGGTTTCTTCTATGACTTGGCACTTATGAATTTAGCTGCAATGAACAATATGGTGCAAATATCATTGTTGCCAAGTGATTTTTGGTCTTTTGGATATACACCTAGTAGAGGAATTGCAGGATCAAACAGCAGTTCTGCATTTAGATCCCAGAGTGTTCTCCAAACTTCTTTCCAAAAGGTATGTACTAGCTTGCATTCCCACCAGCAGTGCAGAAGTGTTGCCTTTTCTCTACATCAATGCACATGGTCTATAGACACATGAAAAAAATGCTCATAACCTTTAATTATCAAAGAAATGCAAAACAAAACCACTTTGAGATATCATCTAACCCCAGTAAGAGTAGCCCACATCCCAAGATACTCCCTTTTCTTAGAAAATTACTCTTTGACAATCAAATTGCCCATAACCTGGCAAGTGAAAAGAAAAAATGAATATTAAATTTCCAACCACTCTTCTTTATCAAACAAACATGGTCTGTTTCTAACTCAGATAGAATTATGAATTGAAATACCATTCTTGTGGGCCCTTTAGTTACTCCTGGACACTGACTTTTTTTATTAAAAACAAAAACTAAAACTATAAAACAACAAAAAACCTTCCTCTAAGAAAATTCATCACTTCATATTATGAGAGAATGATAATCATATTATTATTCCTGGGGCAGAGAATTCTCTATTAGAAAGGATTTGTTCCCTTCCATCTTTGGTTGCAAACTAGCAATTAATTACCTAAATCTGTTTTTTGTTTTTTTTTACTAACTTACTATAAATAGAAAGAATTGGCTAAAGTACACCAACATTTTTATTTTATTATAGCCACTTGTACTAGATATGCAATTCCAGTAAAGATAGGGTCTAGATCTAAAATTATCATACATAGCTGTTTTGTTAGATTTTGCCCCACTATACCAAGAGTCACCAGATTTCCAGCCTTTGGTATACGAGGTTGGACAATGAGGTTTGTGAACCCATCCCAGAAAAAGTGCTACATAACTTATTGCTGACTACCACTATGGTCACCAGATTGCCACGGGGAGTACTTCAAAGATGACCCTAGAGATATTCAGCAATGAGGTACATAACACTATTTCTAGGATGAGTTTACAAACTTAATGGTCTGATCTCATATGTCCCTTTACCTTCCACCACCTGATGGAAAATCCAGTTAAAAACATCTCTTTTGTGTTTTATTATGAGATTACTCCCCTTTCAGATCCAAATTTTCATGTTATACTGGTTACACAGCAATAGAGACATAATAAAATACATGATTTAAATAATATAGCAGGATGTATTTTCTCTCATTTTACTATACGGAAGACCTGATCCAGGGCAGATAGAATGTCTCTGCCATCCTCAATATGTAGCTTTGATATCTGGATCCAAAGCAACTGTTCCATTTATATCTATTTTTCCAGCTAGAAAAAAGGAAAAAGGAAATGGTATATAAGCACCTTCCTTTAGCAAGGTGGGGCTTTGCATATTTCAATTCAGCTTACATTATTTTGCATAGAAATTAATCATATTGCTATAATTAACTAAAAGGTAGGCAGGGAAATGTAGTTTGGCCAGGCAGCTCAGGAGGTTTTAGCACTAAGAAAGAAGAGTAACTGGTGGAGAAAATGGGAAACTGCTATATTCTTCTCAGGTGTTCTTTTCAGTTAACCAACCTTAATTAAATAGCCTTACTTTTAAGAAATAAAAATGACAGGAGACTTGAGTGTCAAGTTTGAATAATAAAAGTTAGTTTCTGTGGGGCAGGGTGTGAGAAGATATTTATTTCTAGGTTTTTCCTTAGGTCAAAATAGCTGAGAACCAAGATACTGAATTATAGATCTGGCAGAAATTTTTAGACATCATCTCTAAACCACCCTGGGAAAAATGTTAGCCCAATTTAGCCTTGTTAGATCTTTGAAGGATATCTCTAGCTTCTTTTTGCAATATCTTCTACCTCTTAATTTTAGAGAAGAACCAAGAGATACCATTCCCCATCCCCCATTATCACATTTCTCCACAGGACAGTGTAGTGGTGGGCAGAGAGCCTATCTGTTTGGGTTCAAATCCAAGGAAATCCAGCTCTGTCCTTTAACTAATTTAACGACCATAGAGAATAATTCATTTTTTAAACTTCAGTTTCATAGTTTATAAAAGGTGGACCATATTTGAACCCACTTGGTCAAGGTATTAAGAAGATTAGACAGTTTAAACATGAGTAAACTGTTTGAAGCGGTTGGTCAATTCTCAGTGTAGAACAGCTATTATTATCTCATTGTATCTTTTCTCAGGTTGAGAGATTATCCTAAAGTAACAAATATTAATCTCTTAAAAAATGGCTAAATTATGTTATTTATGACTGAAATTGATCAGACAACATGAACACACATTATTTTGTATTGTTAAAGAGGGTATTACAGCAATAAAAATTAATAGCATAAATAAGATGAAATGGTAAACTACTTAACAACGAAAGCCCAACAAATCTTTTCAAGTACCACCTTAATGTGAGGTTTTGCATTATATAAAACTATGCTAATTACCAAATAACTCTCTTCTGTTTGTGAAAGCACTTTAATAGTCTCTAAAATTACATCTCAGCTCCAACTTCCCATGCTTTTGCTTTTGCAAACTCATACAAAATGAAAGTAATAAAAAAGAAATACTTTTTTCCTGATTATAAAGATAACACACACTCTCTCAGAAAATATCAAGAAATACAGAGAAATATTAAAATGAAAATAAAAGTTATTTAAAATTTTATCACTATAACATGAATACTACTTATCATTTGGGGAATATTTTTCTCGATGCTTCCTTTAAAAGTACCATACATTTAAAAAGAAATAAGGCTTTTCCAGTAACAACAGGCAATCCTTTCTACAGTTAATAATTTTAAGATCTAGTCAAAATTATTAAAAAAAAATTATGTCAAAGCACTGAAATTTAAAGCTTCAAGTAAAATTTTGAGAATATCTAAAGATGACCGTGGTATAAGATGAGAACTGTTGAGTCTGAGGTTTTTGTTCCTTGGGTGCTTCACAAACCACTCAACCTTTTCAAACAAGGTGGTGGAGAACCATAGGCTTAGCAGCTGAATGTGGAGGATGATAGAGAACAAGATAGCACATTATCTAGATATTTCAGAGAAAAATCTTATGAGCAAAACAGCTACAGAAGGGCTGAAATCTAAAAATCTAAATATAAAGTCTGCTTAAAATTCTGGCTGTATATAAATCACACATAAGCAAGGAAAAGCACAGAAATGCAATTAAAAAGTAGGTAGAATCTAAAGGAAGATCTACCTTTAAAATAACAACTAGCTTGTGATATGATTTGAGAGTATGCTCACCTTTGACTGAGTGCATTCCTCAATCCATTTATATCTCTAAAAGGGAAAAAGCAATGTCTTACTGGCTCAAAGGATAAAACTCAGGGCTGGAAAAGAGACTGGTAAATTTACACTTACCATATGGCCCAGCAATTCATCCAAAAGACATGAAAATTTATGCCCCAGCAAATACTTATAAATAAATGTTCACTGGAACTTTATTCATAAGAGCCCCAAAATGAGAGCAACTTAAATAGCCAACAACAAGAAAAGCAGATTATGTAATTTTTTAAAAATAAACATCATTCAGAAATAAAAAGGTAAAACATGAATATATAGAACAACATAGATGAAGAGAGCTGAGCACAAAGACTACATACTGTATGATTCCATTTATTTGATATCCTAAGAAAAGAGAAATTGCAGGAACACAGTGAATATCAGCGGGAGCCTTGGGCTGGGTATAGGGTAGGAGATGACTTCAGGTGACCTGGGAAATTTTTTGAGTAATGAAAATGTTCCATACATAGATCTTGTGCCAAAACTCAATTTGTATGTTCAAAAGAAGTATATTTCATTGTATGAAAATGATTTCCCAATAAAGCTGTTAAAATGATATCTAGTAATGCTCACCCACTTTATGATTCGTGTCCCATCCCCCTCCCAAATTGCTCCTGATATAGTATGTTGATCAGAATCTTCTGATGAAAATGGACATTTGAAAAACAGAATGACCCTTCAGCTTCTCCCTAAAATCTTTGGTCATCCAAGGATTTTACCTGATACAACCCCTGGAGAAATAAAATGAAGCTAGAAGTGGTAGATAAGAGATGACCAGATTTTAAAATAGTAAACATTTTCACAGTAAAATTTGATCCCAATCTTAGTATAAAAGTGTTCATTCTTACATCATTAAGTACATTATTTGCACTTGCTTTGTAGATGCCTGTGAGAGTCAGAAAGTTAGGTCCCCAAAGATATTCCACAACAATCTTCAGAACTTATGAATATGATGTACTATCATGTCTATAAATATATTACATTGCAAAAAAAGGATTTTGCAGATGCAACTAGGAATATTAATCTATTAATATATTACTAGATATAAAATAATATCTAATAATGCTCACCCACATTACAATTCCCACTTTACAATGTCCCACTCCTGAAAAATTGCTTCTGATATAATATATTGAATACAGGTGTATACACACACATATCTGATTATATGAGTGGGCCTTTCTGTTTGAAAGTGTTTTGGATTTTTATCTCTCATTGAGTGAACATCACTAACCTTGTCCATCTGTTCTTGCATGTTGCCAACTTTATCCATTAGAGCCCTTAGTATATTAACCATGGATGTTTTAAATTCCTGGTCTGATAATTCCAACATCCCTGCCATGTCTGAGACTGGATTTGTTGCTTATGCTGTCTTCTCAAACTATGTGTTTTGCCTTTTAGTATGCCTTGTAATTTTTTTCTTGATAGCTAGGTATGATGAATGAGGTAAAAAGAACTGCTTCATATAAGCCTCTAGTAATGTTATTGTAGTATATGGGGAACAAAAACATTGCACAGTCTTATGATTAGGTCTCAGACTTTTATTAGCGAAACTGAGAATCAATAAATTTAATTTTGAAGATTTTTCACTGGTTATCAAATTATAGATGACAGTCAGCTCCCACCTCTTTTAGTCCTTTAAAGGAATAATTTCTTTATCTTTTTGCTTACACAGTTTCTGAGAATTCTTCATATATTCTTATTTTTCCTCCTCTGTGAATAAGGTCTGTTTTTAAGACTTTCTTAATCACTGGTTTTCAGCAATTTTTTTCCCATGGTAACAAAGAGAGATTTTATTTAGGAAGAACAAAGAGAAAGTTTAGGGCACTTCCAAGGAGACTTGAAAGTGGGTCCCTCTCCTGAAGGAGAAAAGATGAGAGATGAGATAAAATATAAGTTAGAGTAACTGTTGATGAATGTGATTGAAAAATATGATTAGATTGTCCTACATGAATACACTAACCCTGAGATAAATGTACTCTAATCTCTCAGTTATATTTGACGTATATTATTGCTATCTACATTATGACCATTTACTGAACTAAAAAGACCAAACCACATACCCTAATCCACTTTCAGAATAAATAGGCAATGAAGGTTGTGTATTTATTTTTATTCCTAGTATAAATAGTCTCTATTTGAAATTGTCTTTCATTGGCTGTTTTATGTCTCCAGGCAGTATTGCCCTTTTCTATTGGTCACAGAAACAAAGAGAGATTTTATTTAGAAAGAAAAAAGAAGTGTAGGGTACTTCCAAAGAGAGTTGGAAGTGGGTTCCTCTCATAAGGGAGAAATGGTGAGAGAGTCTAGTTTTCAGCACTTTGAGTATAATGTGCCTACATATTTGTTTGTTTGTCAGGGGGGGTGTTTTTTCCCTCTGGGTTTATAAAGTTCCACAAATTTGAAAAATTTTTAAGCCCACCTATTTCTAAATGTCTTATTTCCCTAACCTTCCTTTATGTCTGGATTTTGTGTTACACATTATGTCATGCCACTTTTTATGTACAGCAGAAGGGAAAAGAGGGCTAGGATGCTCTCTTTAACATTTTTTATAAGGTCACAAATCTCATTCATGAAGGTCCTGCCCTCAGAAAATAGTTATCTCCTGAGGCCTCACCTTTCAATACTATCATCTTAGGGTTTAAGTTCCAACATAGCTACTTTGAAGAACACATACATTCTATAGTAAAGCCCTAACCCCCAATATGATTTTATTTGGGGATGGGGCTTTTAGGGTATAATTACGGCTAAATGAGGTCACAAGGCTAGATTTCTATTCTGAAGGCATTAGTATGCTTATAAGAAGAGAAAGAGAAAAAAATAGTGATTTCTTCTCACCATGAGCATGCATCTAGGAAAGGCCATGTGAACATGGAAAAAGAAGGAGGCCATTGGTCAGTCAGAAAAAGAGCCCTCACCAGAACCCAATCATGCTGCCACTCTGATGACTTCCATCCTCCAGAACTGTGAGAAATACATTTCTATTTTCTTAAGCCAGTAAGGAAGGTTTATAGTATGGCAGCCTGAGAAGACTAAAACAGGTTATATCATCAATATCTGGAGCAAGGCTTGTTTACTTAATAGATAGACATTGAAGAAAAAATACAACATTCTGATAGAAAACTTAATGAAATTATTTCATGAATAAAAAGTTATATACAATTATATTAAAACAGATTAGTTTAAAAGAATTAAAGTTTGACTCCAAGAAAATGAAATGACTTTGTGGTCAAGAGATAATGTAGGTAGTGTCAGATTACTAAAACAGGTAATTTCTCAGTAAATTAATATTTTACCAAGTATAAAATAAATTTCTTAGCACATTACTCTCACTAAGAGGCACCAAATGAGTTCATACTGTTATTTTTAATTATAGAAAATATAAGTTAGAGTAACTGTTGATGAATATGATTGACAAATATGATTAGATTGTCCTACATGAATACACTAACCCCAAGATAAATGTACTCTAATCTCTCATTTATAATATTTGAAGTATATTATTGCTATCTACATTATGACCATTTACTGAACTAAAAAGATCAAGCCATATACCTTAATCCACTTTCAGAATAAATAGGCAACAAAAGTTGTGTATTTATTTTGATTCTTAATCATTTCTTTTATTTCAGTAAGTTTAGGGAGTACAAGTGTTTCTTATTACACGGATAAATTATATCATGCTGAAGTCAGGGCTTTCAGTGTTCCCATCACACAAATAATGTACATTCAATCAATATAATTTTATCCCTCATTCTCTATGCCTCCCCTTCCTTTGTAGTTTCCAACATTCATCGCTGTTCTTTATTACCATATATATCCTTCTTTTAGTTCCCACTTGTAAATGAAAACATGTGGTATCTGCTTTTCCATTTCTAAGATATTTTACTCAGGATAATGATCCCAGTTCCAACTAAGTGTCTGCAGAAGACATTATTGCATTCCTTTTTATGGTTGGGTAGTACTCTATGATATATTTATATGATGTTTTCTTTACCTACTCTTTAGTTGATGGGTTGGTTTGATATCTTTAAAATTGTGAATTGTGCTGCAGTAAACCTTCTGGTGCAGGTGTCTATTTTGTAAAATGACTTCTTGTTCTTTGGTAGATACCTAGTAGTGGAACTGCTGGATTGAATAGTAGGTTTACTTTTAGTTTTTTGAAAAATCTCCATACTGCTTTCCATAGCAGTGCTACAAGTTTACAGTGTATAAACTCTCTCGTTTCACTAAACCAACAGCTATTATGTTTTGACTTTTTAATATTGATGATTCTGCCAGGGTAAGATGGTATCTCATTATGGCTTCAATTTTCATTTCCTTAATGATTAGTGATATTGAGTTTTTCCCCATGTTTGTTCATCATTTGTCTATTTTATTTTGAAAGACTCTGTTCATGTCTTTTGCTCAGTTTTTGATAGCTTCATTTTTTTGTTGTTAATTCATTTAAATTCTTTGTAGATTCTGGATATTAGCCCTTCTTCAGTTAAATGGTTTATGAATATTTACTCCTATTCCTTATGTTGTCTGTTTAATCTGTTGATTATTTTCTTTGCTAACAGAACTTTTTAGTTTCACTATGTCCAATTTATTTATTTTTTGCAGTTTTTGCCAGGGCTGGGTTTGAACCCACCACCTCTGGCATATGGGGCTGGCGCCTTACTCCTTTGAGCCACAGGTGCCGCCCACCAATTTATTTATTTATATTTTTGTTGCTCTATTTGTTTTGGGGGTCTTAGTTATAAATTCTTTGCTTATGCCAATTTCTAGAAGAGTTCCTCCTATGTCTTCTAATGAAGCCAAAAAATACGATAGAAAATACCTTTACTATGGTGGTGTTTGAGGTTGGTAGCTCAGTGACAAGTGTTGTTTATTGAACACTAAAAAATAAAGGAGAATACCAGTTTTATTCTTTCAGAAAGATGTCAGAATCTGAAGAATTGAGGACCTATTCATTACTTGTCTGGAGTTTGTAGTTTTGGTTCATTTTCAACACAGTCAATTTATGGGAGACATAAAAGAATAGACCCTAAATGGTCAACCTCTTCTTCAATGAGCTAGTTTTCAAAAAAAGGACAAATGAACAGGGTACTGGTATGCTTGGTGTTCATCAAATACTAAAAAGTAATTCTCTGTATGTTGAGAAAATGAGATTTCATGTTAAAATTATGCAGAGTCAAATTGTATTTGCTGGTTTTATTTAACTCCTCAGTTTTTGTATAAATATTGTAATATAGATTATGAGTCCTTAATTAAACTTATATTTAGGGTTAAATAAAATAATTTAAAACAAGAAGATATTGATACACATTATATGGCTCAGATAGAAAATTTAATCATTACAGTAGATGAGCTGGAGAGGCTGAGGTCTAAGCAGCTCCCACCTGAGCGGCTATGATTCTCCTCAATGTACATATCACTCTGTTTAGGAAGCTGCTGTTTGTATTATTGCCTAGATGACTGTCTTCCAATTTCAAGAGTGGTAAATGTAAGTCTGGATAGCCATGTGGAATGGTTGGTGGTGGAAATGTATGCATGATTATTAATTTGCCAAATCTTACTTATCGTGTATTGGAAATAAGCAGAAACAAAAACAAGGAAAATGAGTGACTCTAAAAGAAAGAACACTTAGGTCATAAAGAACAAAAACTGGAATCTTTGTGAATGCTTGAAATAATTTAGCATCTTGAGAACGCTACTATTTTGTAATTGATAATATGGCCACTTTCTCTCACTTTAAAAAATGTAGTTATGGCTTTTTGAGCATATACTCTTGGTAACATCCAGTTATTGGCAATATTGTAAGTATGCCTAAAAAGAAGTACAAGGAATGGTTTTCTTTAAAGAACTTTAAGTCCTACAAGGGAAGATAAAATAAGCATACTAATAAGTTGATGAAGAAAGTCTCTTAAAGGTGGAACAAAGAAAGGGCTACAGGAACTCCACTCCTCCTATGTTTAAGACCCCAGGAGTGTAATTCAGCTAATCAGGAGGGTATAAATTCTAACTTTGTTCCACTCCACATTCTCAGATGACAGAGGTGGAAGTGTGCTCCCATTGAGATCTATGGATTTTGCTCCATGAACAAAAAAATTAAAAAATGACTTAACTCTCTGACGACATGGACTCCTATTTGGCTTGCTTAGCCTTCTCTCACATTCCGTAACAGGATAATTGAAGTGAAGGAAGTGGCATGTAGTGATTCAGAGGTTTACAGCCAGGAAATTTTTAGATTTAGGGGCATATGTAGCCTTTCATGTACAAAGTTCTCATTTTAACCTACCTCAGGCTACTTGGCTTTACTGATTTATAGTTAATTAGGATAGAGATTTTCATTGAAATTTTGAATACTTATACGCTTTTTTGTATGCATTTCAGGTTATGTTGGCTGAAAAAATAATTGTAATAACTCTCAAGAAATGAATGAATACCACAGGGAAGAGCTTCAACCACCTCTGTCCCTGACAACCGGTAAGTAAATCCTGCTGTGTTCCCTGTTCACAGAGGTATCTTCCTGACACCACTTGTGATAGCGGAAAGATTTCCTTCCTATTAACTAACAAAATCCCAATACCATTTCCTCATTTTTAAATCATTTCTCAAAATCCTTTAAGAAAGTTTCTGTTGTTGGCTGTTAGACTTTTACTGCATCTATCTAGTTGGACCATGTAGAGGCTTAGTTACTACATATGTGCTCAGGTCCCATTATGATAAATGAACAGCAATTGGGGAAAAGGTTGAGAGAAGAAATCTATATTAATTATGGCCAAGAAGGAAGGATATATTGTCCTCAGAACAACTCAATGGCATTATACCATTGTGCACTCAAGGCATTTGATAAATACAGAATTCTAGTAGAGAAAGAAAGTCTTCATTCTTATTTTCAAAAGAAAAAGCCTAAAAAGATCTATTTTGCATCTTTTAGATAGATCACTGAATAGCTGTCAATGAGGTCAGTCTTTCTTCATTATTAATGGTCAAGAAAACAAAATAGGATCAAGTCTACACTACTTACAATTGACTTAATTTATCTGTAAACCTTTCCTGTATACAAAAGAAGAGACAACTAGAGAGAAATACCTAAATGGTGAGGTCTTGTGATGCCTTTTATAAGCTATTGTATGCTTTCTGTCTCTTATTTTACAATTTGCTACTTTTATGCTATTTATGAAAATACGTAAAATATTTGGGTGCCTGCCATAAAGATACTTCTGTTGCAGTTTAACCTAAGAAGCAGCAGGAATTCACCTGTTATTTCATTTGCCAAATGAGGATTTTTGGACAAGGGAATGTTTTCCCTGGCAATCTTGAATTAATATATTCATATTCTAAAACTTAACAAAACATCATTGTTAAAAATTATTTTAAAAAACTAAGCTTCAGAATGATTTTAAAATCAGAGTAAGGTAGATATTTAGCAATTCAGCAGCTCAGTTTATTGAATTCCCATAGAAAAACAGTATTTTTCTAATTTCTAAATTGAATTCTGTGAATCTTCATTTCAATGTTAGTTTATTTACATGCTATGATAAAGTATCAAATGGTGACCAGTAGAAAAATCACAATACAATATGCTTTGTCGTATATTACTATTTTACATACTTATCATTAAATATGACAATTGGTTCCATTTTCTGAAAAACATTTCTAAGTGTATTCTTCAATTAAC
This sequence comes from Otolemur garnettii, assembly GCF_000181295.1. Taxonomy (NCBI): domain Eukaryota; kingdom Metazoa; phylum Chordata; class Mammalia; order Primates; family Galagidae; genus Otolemur; species Otolemur garnettii. The sequence goes on along the minus strand of NW_003852432.1, from coordinate 12,519,562 downwards.
TCTTGATTCCTCAGTGAGAAGCAGCTCCCATTCTCAGTCTCACCAAAATGGGTAACTAAATATCACTGAACATTAACTTTACATAGAGAATTTTCCACCTGAGAAGATGCCTTTTCTTACTAACTTGACACTTCACCTCTTAAGATTTATCGTTCTTGACTAAAACTGGAAGTAATTATTTTGTTAACTCCAAGAGAAAACCCTGATTCTATTATTGAGTTAGAAATGAAAATTTTCTTATTGTTTACAGTTTCTGACCATAAAAGAAATCTGTGAGCTAAGGATCTATGATTATTTTAGCCTCTCCCAGTGGCACTGATGATGATTAAATTATAGGAGTGTCTGTTTCCTTAAGAACGCCCACCCTTCAAACACAATACATACACACATACCACAGCACACACATTTTATATAAAAAATGTAAGTCCTGGGGTCAATCATTTTTCTGAACTGAGTTGTGCATGCACGAAGAGTAGGTTTAAAACAGAGAATATGCCAATAAATGAGAGTCAGACTATTTTGACTTTTTTAACCTCAAGAATCAGCATGACATTTTAATATGCCATTTGTTAATGTTTTCTATTTCACTGTTAGTCCACATTTCCACTAGTGTATTCTGGTGGAGTTTTGCAGTACACATATGTTGCAACCTTCTTTTTTTTCTAAAATAACAAGACAATTGTTCTGTAATTTGGCTCCCTTATTGACAGTATGAAAAGTCCACTTGGTTATTACATTTGAATCCTAAGAATTAGATTCTCTCAAATGTCACCATGCAATACAGCACCCTGGATGTTATTTCAGCACTGAAAACCAGTTCATAAATCTGGAGCCGTCATAATATCTCAAGACCACAGGCAGCACCCTCCAAGCTGGTTGCTGTGATCACACCTCCAGAATTTTCAGTGGTTAAAGTCATTCCCTTCTGGTTTTGTTTGAGATTATTTCTGCACACACATCCAGTGATCTCAAATTGCACTGCCATAAGGTTTCTGGATATTGGCATATCTGGTATGTAACTATACATTAAAGAGACACCTGAAGCAAATTCAGGGTCTACTCTTGGGGAAGGGATAATATGATTTATAATTTTTCTTGAAAGCAGTGTCTGATAGTCGGGGAGTAAGTAATAAAATCTATGTTAGAAACATGATACTTTTAGTTTGTAGATATTATAGTTATTTTTATTTGTTAATATTCCAATCGGGGTTTTCCCCTTTATTTGAACTATAAAGTTCCTTTCTTTTCTATTCTCTTCATTCTTTAACTCATGGAACAATTTTAGTTGTCTTGTTCTTCCCTGGTCATAAGATTCATTTCTGACATTTCTTTGTCATATGCTTAAGAAATGTAGACTATAGTCATAGAAAGAATGAAGATTTAGAGTCATACTACCATGGTGCTACTACTCTTTTTTCTTTCATTTTCCTCATGAACCAAGGAAAGTCATTTCATCTAAAAAAAAATGAGGATGATAAAAATGCTAATCACTAAGGTCCCATCACTAACTAAAGCCCTAGTACTGATATTCTGTACAGATTGGCTGTACTCTAGAGACAAAATCAAGAATTGCAGAACACAGAACTGATGATCTTTTTACTGAAAGATAAATGTGAGCCCATCATTAGCATTGATCTCTCCATTGGTAGCTTTGATCCATATAGTATTAGTGTGTTCTGAGGTTCAAGTCATTTAAAATCTCTTAGTGGTTACAACCACAGGCTTTGGTGTCAAAAGACCTGGCCTTGAATTCTGAACTGGGCATTTATTAGCCCTGAGCACTGAGATTAATTCCACCTATAAATTACTATTAATTTCAACCTCACAGTCACTTTAGTATGTACCATATCAATGCATGTAAAAGTGCAAGTCAAGTGACTAGCACAGTGCCTTGCATAAAATATATGTCCAATATGAGAATTATTCCTGTTACTGATATTACTAAGTTTTTTGTCCCTCTTGGAAAAATAATTTGGAAAAAAAAATAAAGAGAATAAGTGAAATAGTGCTTCTGATCATGAAGGGGTGTCAAAAAGGGTAATATATTGAATATGAAAATCTCTATGAGCTACAAAATTTTCTTTAAATAAGTAAGCCAGGTTCGTATGTTCTCTGTCAACTTTCAGCCCAACATCATTAATTGTCATCATGATAATCAAGTTAGATATGACCACTATGTCTTCCTAAAATACTTCAGATAGGACCAACTTTTGATATGGCACTCAAAAAAAAAAATCCTGATTTGCCATATCTGGCCTAGGTTTTTATATAACCTAGAACTTAAAACAACAAAAAAGCAAAAAGTCTGGATGAAGAATGTGAATGTACTGATGATAAACATTCAAAAAATGAATTTAAAATTAAATTTAAGATATGCAGACTATAATGGCCTGTTTTGTTTTGTTTTTGAACATCCAAGATTCTTTCAACAGCAAATAATTCAAAATGGATTACAAAATCCTACTTAAAATAATAAAATACTTAAATGAAAGGCATGAAACTATAACAATTCTAGAAGAAATTGTAGGAAAAACTCTTCAAAGTATCAGCTTAGGCAAAGAATTTATGATGAAGACTCCAAAGACAATTACAACAACAACAAAAGTAAATAAATGGGACTTGAGTAAATTAAAAAGCTTCAACAGATCAAGTAGACAACCTATAGAATGGGAGAAAATATTTACAAACTATACATCCAGTAAAAGGCTAATACCAAGAATCTACAAAGAACTCAAATCAGCAAGAAAAGTACAAACAATCCCATTAAAAAGTGGGCAAATGACACGAACAGAAACTTTCAACAGAAGATAGACAAATGGCCCACAGACAAATGAAAAAATGTTCAACATTGTTAATCACCAGGGAAATGCAAGTTAAAACCAAAATGAAATGAGATAACACTTTATCCCAGTTAGAATGGACATTATTAAAAAGTAAAAAAATGTACACTGTTGGTGGGGTTATACATTAGTACAAACTCTGGGGAAAACAGTATGAAAATTCCTCAAGAAATAGATACAGACATTATTCAATCCAGGAATCCAACTACTGGGTAACAACCCAAAAAAAATGAAATAATTTTATTAAAAATATATCTTCATTTGAATGTTTATTGCAGCAATATTCACAATTGCAAAGATGTGCTATCAACTTAACACTCATCAATTCATTAGTGGATTAACAAAATGGGATACACACACGTGCACACATACACACACACACACACTCTATGGAGTACTCTATGGAGTACTATTCAGTCATAAAAAGAAATGAATTAATGATTAATGTCTGTGGCAATTTGAATAGAATTGGAGACCCTGATTTTAAGTGCAGTATCTCAGTAATGGAAAATCAAGCACACTGTGTACTCTCTAATAACTTGGAACAAATCAATGAGCAAACATAGGCCCAGAGAGTAAAGTCACTGGAAGTCAAGATGGGGGTGAAGAAAGAAGCATAAAAATCTACCTACCAGATACAGTGAACAATATTTTTGAGATAGGGACACTAATAGTCCTGACTTAAATATTATAAAGGCTGTCCATGTAAAAAACATTTGTAACTTCTTAATATTTTGAAATAAATGACACTACAAATCACACTCAGGGCATTCTGGAGCATTTTGATTAATTAAACCCCTTTATCAAAAAATCTATTTGTATGAGTCACTGGGATTTTCAAAACATAATGACACTTTCAATATAGTTCTTGGAGGTAACTCTTGGGAATTCTGAATATCATTTTGTAGAGAGAAAGAAAGAGGAAGGCTTCAGAACTGCTGACTCTGTATACAGAAATAATTCCCAGAGAACTACAAAATCAATGTGGACAACTCTGCAAATATTTTAGGACTGCATGATAAGTCCAAAACAGGTTTTAACTTCTCACTCTTTTTTGAACAAACTTGCCGCAATACTGACAATTGATACTGGTGTAGAATGTTCAGTTGAAGGCTGCTTCAGAAAAGTAAAGCACTACTGGAATAAAAAAGGATTCATAATTGAATGAAATTAAAGGTAATTTAAGGTATCATAGCAAGAAAAAAATTGAATCCAGTTTAACCTGTCTACCCTCTTTTTTGAAACAAAAATTATATCTTCTAAAACATCATTAATTTATCACCCTTGTTAATAAATTTTCAATTTGCAGAGCTTTTTATACCTTATATTTGACTTCCTAATACATGTGATATAAGTGAGTGAATAGTGTATTTTATATTTTGAAATGTCTCTTAGTGGATTTGAAATAGATTATATTAGAATTGATTAGATATAATTATCTAAAAAGACACTTGCCATTGTTTTATATAATTACAAGTAGAAATTTACAAAATTTGAAATTGTTTCAATAGTTGAAAAGTGATTATAATGTACTTTCTTTTCCAAAACTAATTGGAGGTTAACTACACAGCAAATCACATACTGATTTTTTGACAGTACATTTGATAAGGATATTTTTAATGAAGGTATTTTAGAGCAATGATCATAGGCCTGTCAGATTTTGATGGCAGCTGTAAAGTGATTGAGGCTGGTCAGGTGATAGAAAAAGGTGTGAATATGCTGCATCCATTTTGCTACCGTTAGGTCAGTATTAGTCATAGTGATGAATGTCCTGGAGTGTAATTTCAAATGTAATGGCCGATGTGTGAATAAAACGAAAATACTGCTGCTTCTTTTAAGGTTTTTTTTTTTTTTCCATTTCTTTTAACAGAGCAACTATTAGTTGCTAGAACTATTCATTACTGTGAAATTTAACTGTTTCGACATTTTTTTTGGTGACTATCTGTATTTGATAACTATGGAAACTCAAATAGAAGAATTTAGAAGCTTACCTCATTTATAGTATTCTTTTCATCCTTATGAAATAAGGATATCTTGACTACCACTTTCAGCTCCTCAAATACTTCAAATGCTTTCTCCTGGGCTTTATGGTTTCCTGCCCTTGCCATATATTTCCCGAGGGTAAAAGTACAACTTCCCTATGTTCTGGGGATCACCTCAACTTTAACATTGTCAGAATGGCCTCCCTTGACTATGCTGTTTATACCAGCTCACTAGCCACTCCATTTCTTCACAATATCACTCTGAATACTGCCCTCAGAGCTGTATGTTATTTTTAATGGCCTGAATTGTGCCCCGCCCCCTATTCATTTGTTGAAGTCCTAACCTGCAATATCCCCAAAACGTAACTAAATATATTTGGAAACAAGGCCTTTAAAGAGGTCATTAAGGTAAAATTAGTCCACATGGGTAGGTCCTAATCCATTATAGGAAGAGATTAGGACACACATAGACAGAAAGAAGACCATGGAGAAGACAGAAGGAGAAAACAGACAGAAGCTCTCACTTCGCTGGCATCTTGGTCTTGGACTTCTAGCTTTCAGAACTCAGAGAAAATAAATTTCTTTTGTGTAGGCACCCAGGCTGTGGTACTGTATTACGGCAGCCGTCAGAACTGATACACCGTCACTGACCTTGCTTTAGTTTCTGTTGCCACACTTCTAGAAAATGGAATCTTGAATGCAGAGACTTTGTCTTTTTCTCCAAACCTGGCCAAGTGGGTGGCAGGTACTGGGCTGTCCAACAATTATCTCTGGATGAATGGATGACAAGAGATGCCAAAACCAGAATTCACACCCAGATTTGCCTAAATCAAAATCTGATTCCCTTTCTCTATTTACCACATTCCTCCTGTGAAATAGATTACACCAAGGGCTCTCCAAGTCCAAAATAAAAACAATCCTGACTTGTAGTTATCCAAACAGAGGCATTTGTGGTATGGGAATTCAGGATTCAGAATGTGGACTTCATTTCAATACTTGGGAAACAAGAAGGAAGCGGTCTTTGTGCTTGTATAGTGTACATGGAGAAGGACGTGATGTGAGCTGTAAAGTGCACATCATGGAATAACCTGGAACAAGTTCCACACTCCTTAGCACAGTTAATGTGATACCAATAATGCAGTCATAATTGGAGAAGAGCACCTGTGGATCCAGCTGTGAAAAACTGGGAAAGACAAAGGCAGGGAAAATGGGATCATGTCTAAAATAGTTAGCTCCAATATCATTTCACCCAAAATATTGTCTGTAACTTCCCAGATGAGTTGCTTCTAAAGCTCTCTGTATAAATTTGTATTACACCATACAACACACCATCATGATGTTATATGTTTACACATATTTCAATTACCAGAACAGTATTGTTCAGTTACCACAGTACCTATCATAGTTTTGGTGCTCAATAAGTGCTCAGTAGAATCTGAAATTGATATGAGGAATACCCATTGTATTTATAAGACCTAAATCAGCCAAAAGTACATACATTATTTATTCAGTTCTTGTTTTGTATATACTATGTCCTTATTAATAGCTACTTTAGTTTTAAATACTTTTACATATGCAATATATTATTGAAAAAGATTTAACCCTTGAAGAATGCAGGGGTGGAAGATAGCAACACCTCCTCAGTCAAAAATCCACATATAATGTTTGTCTGTCCCAAAACTTAACTACTAACACCCGCTGGTGACCAGAAGCCTTACTATAGCATAAATAGTCAATTAACATTTTTTATGTTATATATATTATATACTGTGTTCTTATTCAATAAAGTAAGCTAGGGAAAGCAAATGTTAAGAGAATCATAAAAATATTTATTGTACTATTTATTAAGTAGATATGAATCATAAGAAGGTCTCTATCCTCATATTCTCCACTTTGAGTAGACTGAGGAGGAGGAGGAAGGGGAGGGGTTGGTCTTGCTGCCTCAAGTGTGGGAAAGGCAGAAGAAAATTAGCCTGTAAGTGGATTTGCACAGATAAAACTTGTGGATTTCTGATATAAATATCTTTGTTGTAGTGTGATTTTTGGTCTTCTGGATATATACCTAATAGAGGAATTATAGGATCAAATGGTAGGTCTATTTTTAGTTCTTAAGTGTTTTCCAGATGTCTTTCCAAAAGGAACATATTAGTTTACAATCCCACCAGCAGTGTAGAAGTGTTCCCTTTTCTCTACAACCATGCCAGCATCCAATTTGTATCAGAATGTTCATTGCAACTCAATTCATAATTGCGAGGTCATGGAAGAAACCTAAGAGCCCATCAATCCACTAATGGATCAATAAATTGTGGTATATGTACACCATGGAATACTATGCAGCCATTAAGAAAGATGGAGACTTTACCTCCTTCATGTTTACAT
>NW_003852432.1:12479379-12511465 GCF_000181295.1 Otolemur garnettii | reverse complement strand
CTTGAGCCCAGGAGTTAGGGGTTGCTGTGAGCTGTAAGGTTTAGAACACCAATTCTGGGTCCTATAATAGTCAAGTTTAGTGAGAGAATCTGAGCAAGATTAGGTCAGATTATAGGAATATAATAAGTATAGAGTAGTCCATTGAGACCTATCTAGACATACTTCTGCTCAATGAACGTCTGAACCATTATATCAGGAAGACCCATGAAAGTCTCTATTTTCTAGATCAAAATAGGTAACATTCAGGAAATGAAGTCTTGATTGAGAAACATCATGTTTTTGATGAATTATATCTGACTTTATTTCCCTAATATGTTATGTAGAAAGAAATTTAAAAAAAAGAACTTGGTGATTATGAACTCAAATTATAGTGAGAGCAAATAAATCCTTTGGAACAAATTGTTCATGCTGAATTAGGCCTCAGGATACTTGTACTTTATGCCTTTGTGTGATATAAAGAAAACACTTGGAGAGAATACCTTTAAGCCAACCATTCCCTATCTTATTAACCGTAAGCTAGGTTAATTGCTTTTTCAGCTCCTAACAATATGTGAATTTTGAAAGTCTGTTTACCTGTTTATTGTATTTTTTCACATTTACTCTCTGAGAGTAGGGACTTTGTCTTTTGTTTCCTTCTGGAGAGAACCTATTATACTTCCGGAAAATGTGTTTGGGTTCAAATGGTTATAATATCTACCATACAGCAGGCATGCAAAACAAGTTTGTTGAATAAAGGAATTATCAACTCAAATCTTTTCCCGGATTTTTAAAAACACATAAACTTTGATGATATATGTGCTGTATATGATTTTTTAATTGACAAAATTGTGTATATTTATTGTGTACAACACAATGTTTTGAAATGTACACATTGTGAAATGGCTAAATTGAGCTACTTAACACATGCATTATCGCATATACTTATTTCTGTTGTGAGAACACTCAAAATATACTTTTAGAAGTTTTCAAGAATACATATGTAATGTATTGTTATTAACTATAGTCACTCTGTTGTACAATATGAATTTATTTTTCCTGTCAAATTAAAATTTTCTACCCTTTGGTAAACATAATCTAATCCTCCCTTCTCTTCCCAGACCCTGGTAATCACCATTCTGCTCTCTCCCTATGAATTTACCTTTCTTAGATTCCATATATAAATGAGATCATGAGGTATCTGTATTCCTGTGTCTGGATGATTTAATTTAACATAATGTTCTCCATATTCATCCGTGTTGACACAGATGGCAGGATTTCTTTTTCTTTTTAGGAGTCAATACACTGAGATAATGTTAATTGTTAGTATATGCAAGATGCCCTTTATAAAAGTTCAAATGCTGTACAGAGATTATCATTAGAATTGTTATTAGTCTGATTCCCTTAAAAGATAAACAAGCTTGTGTAGAACACAGTATCAAAGACTGCATCAGATAGATCTGAAGTCTCTCGTGTGGGTGTCTTACTCAATGAGACTAATAGTTGAATCTTTGCTCTGTCACTTTCTGGAAGAATTGAATGAGATATTTATTCTCTGTAAACAACAAGATATTTATGTGATCGTATTTATGGACTTCCAGACATTAAATTAGATAATATATGTAAAACGCCTAAAATGATCTCATGAATTCTAGATATTCAAGAAATAATTGCTACTATTGTTATTTATTCTTAGCTTTCTTCACTTCACAAAAATATTTATGGAATATGGTTGCACAAATGGTCGTTTAAAAGTATCTGATTGTATGTATGTGTGTTCATTTATGTGCTTTCTCTGTAGGGAGGATATATAAATACTGCACATAGAGGGAATCAGGGGATAGATACGGACATAGCAGAATTCACATGTGAAATGTAGAACCATTATGGAAATAACAGGTTTCCTTATGTTCCAGGGTGTCGCTCCTTCAAGCACCTATATTAACACCTGTTGATTTCCCCTCCCTTAGGTTCTTCAGAGAGACTGACCAGTCCGTGTTCGGTATTTTAAAGTGATAAAATGATTCTGTTCAAAAATGCACTGCTAGAGGAAGTATGACAGTGGGCAGAGTTCTACATTCTCTGGACCTCATTGTTAATATAACCAAGATTAACATGGTTCATGTCTTCATTTATTCATATAACAAATATTGACAATTTACTGCATGTCTAACACTGTACTAGTTTGCCTCAAACTTATCAATGCAGAAAGAACTTTTCCTCCTCAGTGTTTACTTAGATAGGTGAATAGATAATATAAAAATGAGTTAAAAAAATAAGAAAGCCATATAGTATTATAAAAGGAAAAACATCTTCATATAAATTTAATTACAGAAACAGAGGCTAGGAATGCTGTGGGCAGGGGCTTGGCAAATGGAACATTATGTAGGCCCTAAAGCTAAGTGTCAGGGAGAAGCTGAGATTTGGTCAAATTTTGGAAAGCAGTGAGACAATTAGACTCAAAAGTATCTGTGGGAAGAACATCATAGAAAGAGGAAACCGCTAGAGCTAAATCTCCCAGGTGAAGGTCAGCTTAGTATATTCTAGAAACAAATAATTTTAGTGAAAACCAAAGGCAATCACGTCCATATTGGCAATTTGTCAGCTCTGAAGTGATAACATTAATAGAGATGGTATCATTACTCCTGCTCTGTCACTAAACAGCCACGGCAACATGGAAAAATCACCTTCTCATAGCTCCATTTCCTCTTTTAAAGGGGATGTTAGAAACTAAAGTCCCTCCGTACAAAAATTCTGTGAACCTGATTAATGTAATTGTGACATTTTGTTTAGCTTTCAAATTTTTCTTATGCACTAGTTATAATGAAAGTGAACCAAATAAAGTTGAAATAGGTAAAAGAATTGATGAGAAAAGATTTTAAATAAAAGTTTTCATTATATTTCTGTGATTACATTTCTTATTTAAACCATAGATATAAACTATGTTATTTTCCAGATTTAAAAAACTGTTGATACTTCAAGATTATCAAATTCACAAAAAACAAGGAAAGAATGAGGATGTGTCAAGATTATTAAAGTAGACATGACCTAAGTAGCGCTGTACTTAGGTTAATTTATTAGTTCTGATAAATGCACCACAGTTATGTAAGATATTAAATGTTAACATTAGAGGAAGTTGGGTGAAAGTTACAAAAGTATTCTCCATACTATCTTGAAAGCTCTTTTTAATCTAAAATCAATTCAATATAAAACATTTTTAAAAAGCAGTTCTTACCTATAATCCTAGCACTGTGGGAGGCCAAGGTGTGAGGATTTCTTGAGCCTGGGAGTTCATGACCAATCTGAGCAAGGGCAAGACCCTGTCTCTAGTAAAAATAGAAAAATTAGTTGGGTGTGCACCTCTAGTCCTAGCTACTGAGGTGGCTGAGGAGGGAGGATCGCTTAAGTCCAGGAGTTAGAGGTTGCAGTTAGCTATGATGATGCCTCTGCACTCTAATTTGGGTGGCAGAGGGAGACCCTGTCTCAAAAACTATAAATATGTATGATAATTTACTCGTCATTTATTTTTTCCCTGAATCTCAATGATCATTACTTATTTTCAATTCTTAGAAGAAAATTGGAAACAAGACATACAAAGTTTCGTTAACATGTAAAATGAGTATATTTTCTTTAAGATACAATAATTTTAATAAATTTGGATGGAAACTATCAATAAGCTCAAAGGGAGAAAAAATAAAACCATAAAATTGTTATAGAAACAACAACAAAGAAAATAGCTACAAAATTCAAGGTAGCAAAATACTCGCCTTTTTATGCTTGAAAATAAAATCTTTCTAATATGACTTAGGACAGAATATTTCACATAGGAGGCAAAGAGCATGTGTTTGTTTATTTAGTGTGAAAATTGCTATCAGTCACTAGAACCTTCATACATTTCTGATGAATAGAGTTTCCTGCACAGAGACAGGTCTTGCAGGACCTGGCATAATCTTTTGTCTGTTTGCCAAACTTCCTCCTTGCCAAGAATGCTTCACTTGTAAAATGAAGTTCTCAGTAGCTTTTCTTGAGCTTGAGAGACTATTACAAGAATAACTGTAAATTTTATTTATGCCAGAGTATCTCAGATGAAGGAGACCTCATCACTGCAAAGTAAGAAAAACAAATTTTGCCCTTTTTGTCCCAGTTTTTAAGTTGGTGATGAGAATATTGACTGATGTATGGCTATATCTCCAAGCTCTGTGTGATCATTTTTGTGTCTACCAAAACAACCAGTCTCCAATCAATATATCTTATTCTGCATCAGTTCACAACTTCTTGGCAGCAAATTTCCTAGAAAATCATGTATAACTGGCAACCAGCGGAACGCTATAAGCACTATCTCCTCTCAGGATGTTTCGAGTTTGGGACTGCACTGCCAGATTTGAACCACGGAGCTCTCTGCAATTTGTCATACTTTTTGATTTGTTCCAGCATAAAATACTTGAATATAAGTGGTAATAGCTTCTCGGCCTTTTGGCTAAGATCAAGTGTAGAATATAAGTAGTAAAGACTACCAGGAAACACTCACTGCCCAGTGTACTAAAGTCAGAGTATGAAGAAGAAAATAACCATTCCTAGGCTCTCCCCTCCTTGTTAAAACAGCTGATCAGAGAAAACAAGATTTTAAAAAATTTTTTAGAAAAACAGTAAAATTTAAACATACAGCTCAATTTTCAAATAGAAGACTTTTATTGGGGGTCAGGGTTCTCTGTTCTCTGAACACAATTGACCTTGTACAATTACTTGGCTGAGTTAGAAAGTTCAACTGAGGCACAGCAGTGATCAACAGCAAAAGTGAGTGGAGACTGAAAATAAAACGGGAATAGCACAGGCAGTGTGGGCAGAAAGCAAAGCAACCTACACAAGTTTCAGGGTAACAGAGAGAGATTTTATTTAGGAAAAACAAAGAGAAAGTTTAGAGCACTTCCACAGAGAGCTGAAAGGGGTGTGTCTCCTAAAGGTGAAAAGCTGAGAGAGCTGGAGATGCAAAGGTTGCAGGGGTAGAAACATTTTCTCTATTTGAAACTGGCTGTAAGTCTTTCACTGGCCTCTCTGCGCCTCCAGGCAGTGGTGTCCTTTTCTACTGGTCATTGATTACTCTTACTACTGTTAGTTACTTAGGTTACTCCATACTTGCATTCTTTTTTTTTTTTAATTAAATCATAACTGTGTACATTTGTGGGGTACAATGAGCTGATTTGATATACAATGTGGAATGTTTACATCAAACTGATTAACATAACCATCACCCCACTTACTTGTTTGCTATGGTGAGACATTTATACTCTACTCTTAATAGATTTGTAATGTACCATTGAGTTGTGCAGAATAGGTAAAGTCCCACCAAAGTCCCTCCCTCCTCCCACCCTCTCTCCTCCCTTCTCCCATGTCTTCCCTCCTTCTTTCTAAACTATAGTTGTGTTTTATCATTCGTATGAATGTGTAGGTGATTATATATTGGTTTCATAATACTATTGAGTACATTGCATACCGTTTTTTCCATTCTCGAAGTACTTTACTAAAAAAATGTTTCAGTTCCATCCGTGTAAACATAAAAGTTGCAAACACTTCTACACTGCTGGTGGGATTGCAAACTAATTTGGCTTTTTTGGAAAGAAGTTTGGAGAATACTCAAGGAACTAAAAGTAGACCTACAATTTGATCCTGTGATTCGTCTACTAGGTATATACCCAGATGATCAAAAATCATTCTACAACAGACATTTGCAGTAGAATATTTATTGCCGCCCAATTCATAATTGCAAAATCATGAAAGCAGCCCAAGTGCCCATGGACCCATGAATGGATTAACAAATTGTGATATATGTGTCCAGGAGTCCTCAAACTATGGCCCACCTAGGATATTTATCTGGTCCGCCCAATGTTTTTGCTGCCACTGCCTGTCCTGCTTGGCAGCCGACTCATCCCGGGGCCAACAGTCCAGCCCTCCAACTGTCTGAGGGACAGCGAACTGGCCCCTGTTTAAAAAATTTGAGGACCCCTGAATACCATGAAATATTATGCAGTCATGAAAAATGATATATATATTTTTTACATCATTTATGTTTACATGCATACTTACATTCTTATGGGCTTCAGACTTTCTGGTTCAGCAACCATGTTTTTTCCCCAGCTTCTTTGCAGCCTCTGTTTTGGCGTCCTTTTTCAACTGTTATAAGGACTATCGGTATGAGCAGACATTTACATACAGCAGAAAGAACAGAGAGATTTGGATTTGAAAAGGGTTATCTTTCCTCTCAAAATGGAAATATGAATAATGCCATAACAGAAATTCTATGGAGCAAAAGGTGGGAAAACAAACATCATATTTTGTAGGAGACACCAAGAGCCAGACGACCTCTGAGCAAGATGATTTGCAGCTGGGGAATGGACCCTCAGGCAATTCGTCTGCAGGTGCTCCTTGCTGAGAAAGAGCCAGAGCCCATGGTGATCCTTAGGCACGTAGTCATTGTCTAATACTCCCTTCACCTGTCTTCTACAGTCTCAATAAAACCTCCTAGTGTGGAGGTTACTCAGGGCTACCCTGCAATCCAGGTTAGCCCACCTCCTGCAAGCTTGTACTTCTAATCTGCATCACGTCTGGTTCCTTCCTGTGGTGACTGAGACCAGGGCCATAGGGGCTGCGACAATATTTCTCCCTAATTCTTATTCAAACTTGAAATTCTGAACGTAATATGAACAGAGAATATACCACCAGATTTCCTGATGACTTGAGATGGTTTCATCAGGGGTGTCATTATGATATTTCATGGATGTAGTGTTTGTCTTCATTTGAAATTGTATCCAAATATTTTGAAAGATTTCACCAACTTGGAGAAATTAAAAGAATTCTTACTCACCTGCTTTACTGGCCCTTCTTAACTCCGAGCCTGCCCTTTCCATTCAGGTATTCCCTTGGCATATTCATTCACTCATGTAAAAAGGAATTATAATGAGAAACATACTATCTCACAGTATTTATAATTAGAAATAAAGAGGAAAAAGTTTTATCAAGTTATTTATAAACGAAAATTCTCTCTGAAAGCGTGTTCCCTATAATATATATTCTACTGGCTTTCGTAGATGGGCACTCAGCAAAGAGCCTTTCCGTGGGGAAGAGCAGCACCAAGAGCTAACTCAGCAACCTCAGTCACAGCTCAGATATTAATGATTTTCTTACCAGGATGCTAGAGCTGTAAAGTGTTTGAATGGCTCAAGTATTACTTCTGCCTCTAGAAATACATGTTCTCACTAGTGTCAATGGTGGATTAAGGTGGAGTGTTTGTATTGAACAAGATGCTTTTGTTACTGATGAGTCCTAGTGGATAGATACCACTTTCACTGAGAAAGAACGCAATTAAGAAGGAAGGAAAGGAGACGAAATGAAAGGAAAAAGAGAGAAACAGAGGGTGGAGAAGAAGAAAATGGCTACAGAAGATTTATAGCATTTCTGGGATTTTTCAGGCTGATTATAGTCAACTATTTAAAAAGCTAAAATAACTTTCAGCAGTTAAACTAATTGATCACGTATATTGTTTCAATTCCAAGACTAAATGTAACAAAAATGCAAAAATTAATTTTAAGTAAAAGTCAGAGTCTGTTTGCCTTTTTGGCAGCAATGGTGTTTGTTATTAGCAAAAAAAAAAAAAAAAAAATCATTGATTTAAAGAATAGCTGATCCTTCTGACGTTTGACATTTTATCCAGAGGACATCATTATATATTTTATTTAGACGGATAGGGTAGGAGAGCATTTCAATCTAATAAAATAAGTTTTAGAAGTTTACCAAGCTATAAGTTATACATTTGCAATGTAATTTTTACTTTGTGAGAAATTCTTAAACCCATAGTCAGAGAATTTTTTAAAAATTAACCTTTAATCTCACTTCCACATTACTACTTGCCATATACTGCAAATAATTCAGTTTGTTCAAAATAAGGATATTTAAATATGCAAATCATTTTATTCTGCTATATTAAGAAATTGATCAGAAGAGCTAAGCAGTCAAGGTCTATAATTTGTAAAATTTTGTTGATTTTCAGTCAGTACCAAAGCAAAAAGGCCATCTCGTCTTTCAAAAATAAAAAATATAGAAACAATTACTGCTCTGCATTACTTTTATTACGATGCTTGTATCGTGATGAATTACTAACTCAATAGAAAGCAATGTCGTATACTGGAAAGACCAAGGGATTTAAAGTCAAAAGACCTTTGTTTGAGTCCTGGTTCTGCAATTTACTAGATATGTGACCTCAGGCAATTGATTTAATCTGGTTCAATGTGTTTCTTGCTGTGGGTACCTCTTGTGGGGATAAAATGGGGTAATGTCTGTAAATGTCTCTTCCACCCAATAGTAGGCATGAAATGGTCAAAAGAGTGTCCTCTGAGCTATAGCAACCAGAGAGAGTGTTTAACAGCATCACACAAGAGTATCCCGGTGCTGCATAAAGGAGGAATCAGTTTTCAACTTAAACCTCAAAAAGAAAGTTACTTTTCAGCCCAAGAGAGTACAAAATAATCCTCCCCATGCCTCAGTGTGGTAGATAGAAGGCTGTGGATGAGAGATGAAACACAGACATAAAACAGTGCACCAAGGCTGAGGAAAAAAAGAACCCCCACTCCTGAAGCATTAAATTAATACCGCAGACAGACATTCTGCAGCGTCTATGGGAAAGGATAAACCACTACAGAAATTAACTGGTGAAAGAATGGGTGCTGGAAGTAAGCACAGTGGCATGAGAACTAGGGACATCTGAAAGATAAAGAATTTATACTATATCAGAAACAAAATTATCCCCCTAATTTATACGTCTGTGTATATACGTGCATATGTATGGATATCCCCTTATATGATGTAAAACGTTTGTGTATTCATGTGTTACACATGTATGTATAACAGGTTGTACAGTAAAACGTGCATATACACAGATTTCATTCCAGACTCAAGTCAGTCGTCTCTACTCCGTAGTCCCCCTGCTATGCTCTGACTTAAAAAACTCTGAATGGTGTTATAATGCATTCACTGTGCTTGGAAAAAAAAAAGAGAGAAAGAGAGACTACCTCAGAATTTCAGTTAATATATTGGAACCTCGGTTGCATAAATGTCAGTAAGCAACCTCACTTAGTTGCTTGGACTATTTGGTTTGAGAATGCTTCACATGCTAAAAACTTAGGAAACTTCGAGGCTTATTTTGAGATTACCCTATTCCAAACTGCATCTCAACTACTCAAATGTCTCTGACCAAAGAATAGTCCTTTGTGTGGGTCCTTTGAGAAACAGCCCTGAAAGAGATCCCCATGGAAAAGAATCACTTCTGTACACAAATTTGACCATCAGAATAGATATCATGGTAAGGATATTTTTAAGTGTAGTAACTCGTAACTTTTATCCAAACTTAGGGCTCTCCTATTAGCTTTTATCTTTCATATCTTACTTCTTCAGAGATATATTTGTGCTTGGTAGCTGCCAGCCAAAGTAGGTTTTAAGGCACAGGAGGCGTTTTAGCAAATACCCTGTAGTCATAGCTTTGCAGCTACAGAGTGAGAGTTTGGGTATTTTTATCCTTACATATCTACACAAAAGCATTATTACAACAAATTCCTATAGTTGTTCAGAAGTCAACGTAGGGGCTTTCTGACCTGAGCAGGACTAATCCTTTTCCAGAAGTATTCTGTAAAGATGGCTCCCAGAACATAGCCGTAAGTCACTGCTTCCTCAGAAAAGGAATGTTAAGAAAGTTTCCTTTCAGTATTTGAAGAGGTTGACACTCTTCGAGGATTTTTACCTGTATACTTCATATTAAAATTTGTCATAGCCCTATGAAGACAGTAACATTTGAAAATGGAAAAACCGGTGCCCAGGGAGGAGGACTTGCACAACATCATACAGCCAAGCGATTTTGGAAGAGGGTTTTGAACCCAAGTGCTCAGACTCCAGACACCCCCCATTATTAACCTATGTGCTGTCTTTGAAGGATCTGTCTTCTAGAGTCGTGTCCTATGTTCCCTAACAAGTGCCTGCCAGGGAAAGCGTCTGCCTCTAGAGCTGAAATTTAGCTTAGCCGGCTGATCCAGGGATTTGCTCTTTAATTGTACTCGTCCACAACATTTACACAGATCTGATAAAGATATTGATCACTTAAGGCCCATGAATATCCAGCTCCACTTCCAGCTGCACCGAGTGTAGCACTTCTTCTCTTTTCGCATGTACAGAGCATGAGTTGATATTAAAAGGTTGTGGTCGCATGAAAGCTGCTCTTAGACAATCAGCTTCGGTCCCTGGCTCTCCGGTCTTATCCTATGGATACCAATTCATTATATTGTACTAAATATGAAATTGCAATGATTCATAAGTGCAGCTTTCTTAAACTTAATTACATATTGAGGAATTATTACACATTTGAGAGCATATTATTTATTTGGACTTGGTGTCACATTTGTGTGGATATTAATACATATACAATGTAATATGTCACGCTCCTCTGACAATGAGATTATGCAATTTTTCTCCGTTTAACAGCTTTTCAGATGCTTGATTCTCTCACATGTTTAGCACATAAATGTTTTCTAACAAGTTAGATGTTGCTCTTCAAGATAAGACCATTTGGTCAGGTAAAAAACAGCATAAAGATCATTTCAATTAAAGGAAAGTCGTCTAAATTTCAAGTCTGCCCCATAAGTGAGCTATCAAATGTGCTAGTTAACTGTATCAGTTTCCTCATCTCTAAAAATCAATGTATAAAAAAAAAAGAGACTGTTCCTATTCCTTTTTTAGCTCTAAAATATAATGATTGAACAAATTGCTTTTGTAGATTCTATCATAGAAAGAGCTGTATAACTTAACTGGATACCCAATGTCACCAAATTCAAGGACTTCATAGGGCTTTTGTTTCATGGTCATTTTAGTACACATAGCAGATAAAACCTATACTTGGGTCAATCTACTATTTCTTTTTAATGTATTAAGATCTTTAAAATATGTATCTTGTTATAAAGACATAAATAAGAAAATGTCTAAATTAGAGTTAGAGAGCATTTTAAAAGAATGGAACATGTATCCAAGCATTGTTAGAAATAAATAATTCTTACACTCCAAAAATATTTAGGAAACCTGTGAACTCCTGTGTAAGAGCGCAGAAATAGTTTGCTTAGCTCCTAACCAGTTTCAGCAGCACCACCAGCAGGGCTTACTGCTATACAGAATGGATCTTCCAGTTTAAACACATTTTTAAGCTTCTTGGATTTATCGGTTCTTGAAAAAAATGATTATTAGTAGCAGAAAAATAAATATTAACTTTCTACAATCTAATATGTAATCATATACAAATGTAGCATAATAAACTGTTTTTTATTACAATTTCATCACCTGAATGGAAATTATAGTGTTAGTGCTTTTAAGAGATGGTTCTATCTGCATGCACAGTGAGAGGGAGTTCGCATAATGGTGTGTAAGGCATATCAAATTTATTCTGTGAGGTAGATAAAGGTCTTTTAAAGGTCTTACTCCACTTGTGGAATGAATTTCTTATCGTGTATGAATTCTGAGTGTAACATGTTTTTTTTTTTCTTCCACAGAAGTGTGGTTTGTTTTTTTAAAAAAAAGACACTAGCTAAGGCATTTCACTACTATATAGTAGAAAAAAAATAATTAAAGAAAATATTACACTTGGCATGTATATTAGCATTAAAAATAATTCATTACACAGAAAATTGTTTTAAAAAATTATACAAATGCATCTACTCATGGAAGGTAGGAATTATGAACACTGAAATTTGACTATCAGAAATAAGACTATATTTAAATTTAAAGAACATTATTTAAAATTAAAAAACAATAAAAAATATTATGAGGAACATAATATTTTTCCCTTTCTAGAGCACACATAAGAGAAAGTCAAAAAGATCTGTTTAAAGTGTATTTTCTCTTGCTTAGGATTCATCATCACAGTTTTCATTTATAATAATGCTTTAAAAATATTTTAAATTTTATTGACAAAATGAGCCTCTTACGTAACCATGAGAAGATTTTTCAACACACATATGCTTTCTTTAGAACCATATAAACATTGGAATTATTATTTTTACTATCATAATTATCTGTACTTCTGTAATTGAAAAAATTGTGGTTCATAAACGCTGAATATTTTAATTGTTTCACAAACCTTATTGAATTCCTAGTAGACACCAATTGTTTCACTAGGTCTGGGGAAGGAGTAACTTCCTTCACGAAGATAAAATATTGAGGGATAAAAAAGAAAAAATATGTTATTATAAAAATGTATAATAGATAATATGCAGTGATTCTAATCATATAAGAAACACAAATTTAAACATGATGATTGTTGATATAACAATGTTCATCTTTCTTGATACACTCAAATATAACCACCAGGAAGACAAAATATTTTTGTTTTATTTACTGCTATCTTCATGTTTAGGTCCCTGGCACCTAATTGACCCTCAAAAAAATGTTGTGGAATGAATTAAATGTTCAATATAATGATTACTTTTTCTTTATTTCCCTCACCCACCCTAAAGAGATGAATTTATTATGTCTGGCCTCGCCTTTTGTTCAGAATGTGCTTTTAGTCAAGAATTGTCTCATAAACGAGGGAATAAACAAAACATGGCTATTTAAAGATTTTGCTGCCATTTTGGAAGTATTACAGTAATTGACAAAATTTATGGTTGAAAGTATATTTATCTTTTTCTGCAGGTTTCACTGTTCTGTATCATCCTAATGACATAAAAATATATTGCCCTAAAACAAATTCTCTTATTGTCTGGGTCTCTATATTTTGTCTCAGGTTTTGTAGTTATTTTGGATACGTACAATATTGTAACTGATATTTACTTACCTCGTGCGTTTTTCATTTCACATTTGGCAGTCCTGTGCAGATGGAATGTATACGGCACCGAAAATAAAAACTCTTAAGAAGGAATAGAAAAGGGAAATTAATAGAGAAGAAATATAAACTAGAAAAATACTGTTACATTTTCAGGGAAATACAGGTAGATATTATGTAGGCATTTATATAATCTTTCAAAAACAATAATCGGATCAGAAATCAGATTATTTTGAGTTTCTAATCATTTAAAAAAAAATCAGATAAAAAGCCTCAATTTAAGAAGGTAAATCATGGAAAGTTTAAATTACGCGTCCACAGTAATATGGGTGGGAATAAAACACACGTCTCCTTGCTCAGTTCCATGCTATAACTACCTAGCTTTTCTGGGTTTATAAAACTGGTGCGGAGGATTAGATGATACTGGGATCTAGACACTGTTTTCTATTCGTTACCTGAAGTCTAGGCTCTCTTTTATGCTCTTTGAAAATATTGCAGTACTCTGAGTCAGAAAATGCAAACACTTTCAAAAGTAAAGCATTTACCAACTCATCAGACAATGCCACGGTGAGCTTGTGTTTCCTTTATACACACGGGCATGTGTTCCTCAATATTCTAACAACTGAATCAGATACCCTTCTCTGTAATTTGTCGATGGCTATTTCGAATTTATGCTTCTACAACTTTGTTCCAAAGTTCTTATTTCCTTTCCCTTCTGAGAACACGTGATATTATTACACTTTTTAAAAAACAACCTTACATTCAGAAAATATCTATTGGTGCTTGAATATGTGTTTTCTTGATTATAAGTGAACTTAAACACTTCTTAAAATTTATCTATTACCTATGTTCCCTTTTCTGAGAGTGCCCTGTTCATATCCTTTCCCTTAAATCTTTTTGCTTTTCTTTTTTTGTGAACTTTGAACGTTAAATCCTTTATTTGTTCTATTAATTTCAAATACATTGTAGTCTCTTACAAACGGTACATATATTTTTATTTAAAGACAGAGTCTCGTGTATATATATTTTTCTTTATAGCTTTTGCATATAGAAGATTTATCCATTTCAAGTTCAAAACATAATTTTCTGTATCGTTAACTAAAAGATTATAGGTTTAAAAAATTCTTTGTTGATTTTATGCGTGTTTTGCTAAGGATTTAAATGTGTACATATTTCCACATGGGTGAAAAATCTTCCCAGCACCATTCATTATATAATCCAGTGCTTCACCACTGATTGGCAGGCTGATGTTATAAAATATCAGTTTCTTATGCACATGAATTAACTCCTTTCCACACTTTTATATAAAAATTGTCTGGTGGATTTTTAATTCTTACAAGCCTACATTTTATTTATTACTTTGTCCATTAATGCTATTTACATCCCTATTCTGCCTCCTACAGCTATATCTTAAATTTGTTGGAGTATTCCCTGAGACCTCTGTAGTGGTAAGTTTTCTGAGTCTCTGTGTTTCTGGAAATACCTCTATTTTAATTTCATTGAACATTTGATTGGGTTTACAGCACCAGCTAAAATTCCAGCCCCCTCAACTTATCACACCCATTTTTTAAAATCTCAGTGTGGCTGATTAGTCGTGGGGTGGTAATTTGTTTTTTATGCATTTGCAGGTAATGTGGATATGTTTTTCTTCCTTCTGGCACTGAAGAATTTTTGAATTTCTTCCTTTAGTTTTTTCTTAGTTTATCTTATTTCAGTATTTTATTAAATTTTTTTTTTTGAGACATAGTCTCACTATGTCATCCTTGGTAGGGTGCTGTGGTATCACAGTTCACTGCAACCTCAAATTCTTGGGCTCAAGCAATTCTCTCGCCGCAGCCTCCCAAGTAGCTGAGACGACAGGTGCCTCCTACAATGCCCCTTTAGCTGGCTTGGACTGGGTTTGAACCCTCCAGGCTGGGTGTATGTGGCTGGCTCCATAACCACTGTGCTACAGGCACCAAGCCACTTTATCTTATTTCAAAATCACTATATTTGTTTTGGTGAGGTTTGAGAAATTTACTTCTACCGAGTAGTTAACCTCAAAACAGTGTCTTTCTTTGATTTTAGGACATTCTATTCACTTTCTCTCTATTGAATCTATTCTTTCTTTCTCAAACTCCTATTGCAATAATTTTGAGAACTTTCAACCCATCCTGCATGAGTTTTTTTGAATGTTACATATATGTATAAGTGTGTGTAGGGGTATCAAGTCTATATGTATCAAATGTATATTTATGCCACATTGTGGGAACATATTTTGCCTCATTCAACCAGTAAACTAATTTTCCCTCACCTAAATCCATTGTTATTCATTCCAATAACTGAAGTTTTTAAATGCCAGTGATTAAGTCATTCCTTTCAGTGACCTCTGCTGGTTCTTTTATTTCTCTCAGAATATTAATGCAATGTGTTCTACAGCCCTCTACAGCTTACTTTTACTAACTCTGTTTACCTCAATGTGTTATTTTTTGAGTTGATCATTTTTCACTTACAATGTTTGCATTTCTTGATTCTATCCATTTTTTTACTGCAGAGATCTTTGCTAGAGTTGGGCTATTATTCTAGACCATGTCTGCACTGCTTGTTTAAGGTAGAAGCAGGGCATACTGTGGGTCTTAGTTTGGTATGTTTTTAATGGGAGTATTTCTGTGGCATGCCCACAAGCTGAGGCCAGCTTTGTGGCTTACGGTGCTCTCAATTTTTCTCAAGTGTCACCATCCATCTGGGCCATTATTCACATTCCCTGATTCAAGACTCTACTTCCACTGCTCCTACCTGAAGGAAACCTAGCCACCTCACTGCTGCTGTTTATATCAAGAGGTATAAGGATTTCTGGGTACTCTGCCTGTGACAACTCAACTAATCTTTGATTGTCCTCTTGTGTCATCTCTTCTAGCAATCGTATCCACCACATCCGCCATCTGGGCAGGAAACAAACTTGCTATCTCTCTCACTTTTGCTATAGGACCATCCATTGGCTTTGAGCTGTGATTTCCTTCTTTAATTTTATCCCATTTGCTTTTAATTTTTCAAAATTCTTCACAGTTATTAGTCTACCCTGGAGTCTCCTTCTTATTTTCCAAAAAAATGATTATGGACTGAAAAAACATATATATACATTTTTTCATTTGTATGGAATTGAAGAAGGTGCCATAGACCATAGAATGTGTTTCATATACTTTCTTTAAAAGGATATTTGATTATTTATTATACTTTATAAGCATCTCTAGGAGTCATGTTTTAAGTTCCTTTAGGGAGAAGAAATTTCTTTTTCAAATCTCCCTAGAGAACATAGAATGACTTAAATTCACAACAAAGTGTAAATATTTGATATTATTAGAGTCAAAGAGACCTGTTTCTCACTTACTTGATACTTGCACTTAAGTAAGTTACCTTACTACTCTGAGCACATTTTTCCTATAAAAGTTGTGATATGTGCCTTATTATAACAGTTTGTCCTTGACTTAGAATCTTTCAGAGCTCTCAAACCATTTATAGAGAAAGAATAGTTTTATTTTTATTGATACATAACAGATGTACATCTTCTCAGGGTACCTGTAATATTTTGATGCATTCATGTGCTAGGTAATAATCAAATCAGGGTAACTCAGATATTCATCACCTTAAACATTTAGTTTTTATTTTTGTTGTTTGCTTGTTTTAAATTTCTAGTCTCTCACATTGATACTTTCGTGAAGTAAACAGTCATATACTTAGATTTCCTGAAAACATCAAACTGCTATAGAAGTATCTCAAGGCTAATCTCCCTTTTTCTGTTCATCTCACTGAGGACTAATGAAAGAATCTTCAGACTACTCCCAGTTTACAAACCACCCTTTGAGTGGAACTGGTCTATCCCTTAGACTAACTGCCATCTCCTTTTAGTGGAAACCCTGTCAAGGCCCCCTGTCTTCCTGTGGCTTCGATTATTACACACTACTCACTGTCCCCGGCTCTCTGCTTTACCAGGCTATCTGCAGGTCCCAGAGGATCATGCAAATTTCCACATGGTTGTGCATATGTACATATCACCTAGAATTATTTCTGTCATTTTGCGGAAGCACTAATCTCTCCTTTGTTTTATTTTTTCTTTTTCCAAAACTGAGCTCAAAAATCATGACATTTTAAGAACTCCATGACTTTTGAAAATGGAAATGAGTCCTCTTCCTCTCCAGTCTCCTAGTTATAATATCCTTTACCTGGCTCCACTACACCACTGACCTGTGTGGTTTGAAGCTCTGTGTTTGCCATTTGTCCTCTTCTTTTTAGAGGTTTACTTGTCCACTGCTGCTTGCCATCCTGTTTCTTTGGAGCTTAAGAGCAAAGTGGTTCAGTACCTTCCACATGGAAAGGGTTTAGTAATTACATATTTAGGAATGAATGAAAATAATCACTATGTTTTATATTTGCTGCAGTACATAACTAGACATTGTTTTAATTTTTCTTTTATAAGTCAGTATTATTTTCAATTAGAAAACTCTAGATTCTATTCCCTTCTGAGGAACTCTCAAACATTAATTTGTCAGCCATTGCCTCTTTCTTAGTATTTCTCTTTAATTCTTTCTATTACTCCTATCTGATGTGGATTGGGCTTTCTCAACATTTATTCTCTGAGTTTTTTTTAAGAGACAGTCTCATTTATTGACCTAGGTAGAGTGCCTTGGCATCACAGCTCACAGCAACCTCCAGCTCCTAGGCTTAGGTGATTCTCCTGCCTCAACTTTGAACTCGCTACCCTCAGTGTATGGGGCCAGCACCCTACTCACTGAGCCACAGGCACTGCCCTGAGTTTTGGGGGGTTTTTTGATCCTTATATGTTTGACTTGCTCAGTGGACTGAATTCATTTTCCTGTTAAAACTATGTACTGAAATTTAATTTCAATGACTATGCTTTTTCACTTTCAGATTTTCCATGGATAAAAAAATTTTGCAATTTTATATATATATATAAAATTGCAAAATATATATATATTCCAAAATATATATATATATATATACTCCTCATATATATATGAGGAGTCCAAAAAGTAAATCATATTAAATATGGACTTGGGTTACGGTATGAGTTACTGTTGCTGACATAGGTACTATGTTAGTACAGAGCATGTATCCAGTTCCAATATCTTCATGGACTATTTAGAGAGAGTTAAATGTCTCTTCATTAACCCACTTTGAGGTGCTTCACATATTTGGCATGCAAGAATTTCCATTTCATATTTTTAAAATTTGTTAAGCAAGGGTTAAATCATTACACTATTTTATATACTGATGCTTTGGGGCATAATATGGGGGAGTTTCTCAAGTCAGTTCACCTCACTAAATTCCTCTATCGGGGAACGAGATGTATCTTAGGCTGTGACTCTCTCCCCTGCTTTCTGCTCAGCATGAGGGCCAGAGCCAGGCCAGGTGTTTTAAGCCATTAGTCCTGGTCTTTGATAACCTGGTATAATAATTCTGGACATTCGACTCACCCTGGAGGCCTCCATTCACCTTGTCCTTGGTTTGAACCACTCACACTGTGTGATTATTGAAGTACAGACTTGCATGTGGGTCTTCAAGGAATCTTTTATCCTCTTCAAATTTTTTTACCATGATCCGTATTTCTTTACTTGTTCTTTTTACAAAAATTATTATTAGATATAATGATAAGAAAAAGACATAATAGTTCATGGCATCTGAAGTCTCCTCTCTGTCGTAATTCTTTCATTATTCTTGCTTCATATTTTAGGGTAACTAGTAGCTATTGATTAATTATGAGTTCTATGCAAACATCTTCATTTAACAGGTTATAATACACTTTTCATCAAAATTTGCAAGCAAAAGTCCTTAGTGTAAATGCAACAGGATAGCACCTAACACCTGTTAGATTGGTTAATATTAAATGATAATGTTAATAACAAGTGTTGGCAGGAATGTGGAGTAAATGGAACCCTTGTATTCTGTTGGTGGGAATGTAAATTGGTGCATCCAATATGAAAATGACTTAAAAGACTAAGACTAGAACTACCATATTTTCCAGCAATCCCACTTCTGAGTACATATCCAGCACAACTGAAATCAGGCTCTCAAAGAGGTATTTGCACCTTTATTTCTTTGCAGCATTATTCACCATAGCAAAGACACAGACTCAACCTAAATGTCCATTTGAAAGAGGAATGAATAAAGAAAATGTAGCA
Source organism: Otolemur garnettii (assembly GCF_000181295.1). NCBI lineage: Eukaryota > Metazoa > Chordata > Mammalia > Primates > Galagidae > Otolemur > Otolemur garnettii. Next base: position 12,492,469 of record NW_003852432.1, on the reverse strand, counting down.
AATACATAGAGTAGAATATTATTTATCCCTATTAAAAGGGGAAAATCCTGCCATTTTTGACAACATTGATGAAGCTGGAGCACATCATGCTGAATGAAATAGGTCAAACAAAGAAGGAAAAATGCTACACACCACAACTTACATGAGGACTCTGAAATAGTCAAACTCATAGAAGCAGGAAGACAATGGTGGTTTCCAGGGACTGGGACAAGGAGGTCTTGGTCAAAGGCTATAAGGTATCCCTTATCGAGAAGAGTAAGTTCTAGGGATTATTGTACAGTGTAGTACTTATGGTTAAAAAAATACCGTATCTTAAAAATTTGCTAACAGGGTAAATCTTCTGTATTCTTCCCACAAAATATTTAACAATAATAATAAATAAAGAAGGCAGGAAATGTCCATGGCATAGATTGTCATAATAATTTTGCAGGGGTACCTTTTTCTCTGAATTCATCAAGTTGCATACTATGTACTAATTTCTATATGTTTATTGTCCCTTAATAAAGTGATTTAAAAATCTTTATTATAAATACGTTTAATCTTATTAGACATTGTACATAAATGTTTTTAAACAATTACAAAAATGTTTGGGATAAAGTTTTTAAGATACAAAAATTTGACGAATTCTTTTAAATGTCCAAAAGAAAAGTTAATATTTAAAAAGCTACAGTAAGATGTGGTTTTAAGTGATAGATGGAAGAAAAAGAGAGTAATATTATGTAAAGTTTCTTTTTATAATACAGATAAAATTACAAAACCTATGGTGCTCTGAAGAAATAGTCGAGATATTATCCTTTTTCAAACAGAAATATATATGAACTATCTGATACTTTCCATTATTGTTTTATTTAAATCACATTCAATTAAATAGTAGATAGCAACTAGAGCTTTGTATTTTAATTAAGTATTATTAAGTTCCCATATAATGAAATTGGCAGATGCTCTCTGTTTGGGGGAGAGTGATTAGGAATTAAAGCAACTGAAAAAAGCAATGAGGACTCAAACATAATATGAGATATAAAAGCATCATATGACATCTATTATTAATCCATTGTTTTTCTCATACTGCACTTATAAACCTGACTACTGACATTAAAGCTAAACTAATAAAAATGAGTAGAGTAATTTCTTTTATAAGGCAGGTAGTTTGGGGGTGATTTTTAATGAAAGAAGCTTTTTAAAAATTCTAAAAATGATATTATGCCATCTTCACAAAGTTATTTCAATTATCTGGTTTTTAAAAATCCTTAGGGTGCTGTTTTTAAAATACCATGGCTGTTCTTTTTGTTCTCTTCCATTAGATAAAAGGGACCTTATTCTCAAATGCAGGTAAAACAAAATAGAGCACTATCATTTTTTTTTTATTTAATAATGCAGATTAGATTTAAATTTACTGCAAAAATCTGCCTAAATTGATTATTTTGAAAATGGAAGGCTACAATTTACCTGTTTAGTGTTATCAGACTATTCTTATTACTAAAATGAGGTTTAACTTGTTCTCCTTTGAAAACCCTGTTTTGATGGCACATTTTCTAAAAATCGCTATCATCGTCTGTATTTTACTAAAAGTACCTCAGTACATGACCACACGGACATGAAGCGCCATTGCCACAGTTACTATTTGCCTAAGAAAGAGGAATATAAATCGTGTCAACCTCTAGAAAAATTATGGAGTCAATCAAGTTCATTTTTGTCATCTTCGGTTATTCCCACATCAAATTTTAAGTGTCAAAGTGCTAAAAGCCATTTTCTTTTTTCTGAAGGAAAGAGCAACATTTCTTTTGAACTGAGCTTCGATGAAGAATGTAGACAAGTTCAAGGAAATAGCTTCCCCGCCACCCTCACCTTTTTTCCTGCCCACACCAGTCTGAGGTAGTGAGGATGAGGTTTGGCTCTTCCTTTTCCACACTTAGAGAATATTCTTTAACGGTTTTAGTGATAAAAGGCTCAAAATGTAAATTCCCGGGACATTCCATAAAAATGAGTTTCCGTCAAAATGCTATTAACAAGCTGGTAGTCATTTTCTGCTGCCTAAAGCTCAGGAGCAACCAGGGAAATTAACATGGGTAGAGGGGATCCACTACAGAGCCCCCCAGGGAGCTGAGGAACAGTGGGAATAGCTAAGTGGAAGATCATGAATGGAGCACGACCAGAGCGGTAATGATAATCATGATAATAGGAGCTAAGGCCTGGGATGCACAGAGCTTCATTTGGGCCGGGTATTGTTTTAAGTCTTTCACATACATTTTTAAGCCTTGCAGCCATCCCTTGGGGAATGAAGTACGATTATCCCCATTGTACAGGTGAGAAACTGAGGCAAGAACAGATGATTGAGTTTGCAAAGGTCGTAGCATGTATAACAAAAGTGTGGTGGGGGCCTGTGGAGACCGAAGACACCCGCTATTTGAAATAAGATTTAAATAAAGCAATCTTATATTTTTCAATGTGTGTATTGGTTTATGCTCGGTTTATGAAAATAATGATGATAATCACCAGATAATATATGACTTCCAAGCAATTAGTAATAGTAACAGCTCTTTTTGAGGACAGACTGCATGACAGGTACTGTTTTGAGAGCTATGTCATATATTATTTCATTCCTTTCCCATGGCAATTTTTAAAGAAAAATAGTATCATATTCCCTTTATATATATGAAAAAGTAGAGGAGATGGAGGTTAAGTACCTTGCTCAAGGTGAGAGGACCCAGACAGGGGATGCAGGATCCAGACTCAGGTGGTCCAGCTCCAGAGCTTATCTTTGCATCAGTATGGATTGTATGCACTGAACAATAAAGCATGATGAAAAAACTAATTTTTTAATTGCACAAAATCAATAGTAATCATTATCATTTATGTGAAGTGATTATTTCTCCTTAATTACTATAGAGAATAATGACAATTATGTATCTTAGTTGACTAATTTTACCAGGAGATTTGATTAACAACATAAAACTCCATGCAAGAAAACACAATCTTTGTAGTTTGCAACTCTCTTATCATCATATTGACCTGCTTACAACCAAAATTTTAAAATTGGGGGATCTGCTTTAATAATAGCATTATTTCCTTAAATTTGATAATAACGTAGATCAATCCTATGAATCCACAGTAGCTGTCTACTGGTTTCCTCCTGAAGTATGTTACAGTAATTACTAAGTAACTCAGGAACACTTTTCTCTATAGAAGATCTGATTACGCTGCCCCTTATTGTTAGTTTAATATTTGCAATCTCAGAGCAATTTGAATACTTACATGTACAATAAACAGTTTATTCAACTTCGTTTTGAATTCTTTAAGGGTAAGAATCATTTTTCACTCCATCCTCTACTGTTTAATGAAGTATGTTCTACGTTGTTGGCGATCCATATTTTTCCCTGTTAAATAGTGATGGGTGAAAACCAGAAATCATAGGCTGGGATGTTCTAGGTTTGTGGTATTGTCACTGACTGTGGTTCTCAGGCTTCACTACATGTAGTATAATTTGTATATAATTGGTTTTGGATAGGATTCAAATATAGACTTCTTTCTTCAAAATTCCCAAGGTAATTTTACTGTGCAGTCAAGCTGAAGAGCCACAGAGTTACAGGATCTGAAAAGCCCCGAGGTTCATGGCTGACCTCCCAAGGACTGCAGGTAGGTGGAATCCACTCTCCCTTAATTGTCACGTCCACAACTTGCATTCATTTCGGTTGGCATGGCCAGCTGAGGCATTAACTGAAATGTCAGCCAAGCTACCTTGTTTCTTCAGATCCAAATCAGAGCAGCTCAAAATCCAGTACACGTGCAATGAGATCCATGTGTCCCAGATCTCTCTGGGGATCGCGGGGGCCAGATGTCTCATGTTTTCCTGGTCACCACTGGCTTCTGTCATAGGGTTTCATTCATTGACCTCATTCGTTATCTCACATAAGAAGTACGGATTCTAGATGGTTTTCTTTGTTTTGCACACATCAACACCATCACCATTTAAAGAAGGCGTTGGACTTACAATCGGGACTTCACGTAATTTAGGAAGGTGGAGGGAGGGACAGATCGTGATAAAGAAAATAATGTGGAATTTTTAAAAATTAGTCATAATTCTTTTTAAAAATTTCTTCAGCCATTTTTCTCTTATTAACTCTCTCCTTCCCAGATCTCCCTGCTCCTCTATTTCTTTGCTACGCTGTAATTAAATCGTATTTTCTGCACTTATGCAGGGTAAGTTAGTCATCCCTGACAAACGTAGCTCTGTCCTTGCTTTTGAACATTCAAAGCAGAATTAATAAACTTTTCTAAACAGTAGGCCATATTCTTTGGCTCTTACCATTTCTCCCTCTTCTTCCGGTCATAAACAGGAAGAGAACAGTATACAGATAAATTTCCTCAAATATTGGATTTTTATATGACTCTTCACTACCACCCACTCGTTAGAAGCAAGAAGCCATCATGTTCTACTTACGAACAAACAAGAGTTCTTTTTTCCCAAATCTTCATTAACACATCAATTACAGTTGGTAGAATTTTATATAGTCAAATTTCACATTTCTTTAAATTAAGTAGTACAATTTCAGAATTTTTTTTATTTATTCCCCTCCTATTTTGCCAATTAACTTTTGTGAGCTCTAACCTCTCTGTCATTTGTAGCTTTTTTGCTTGGTGACAACTTAGCAGTCTTAGCTTTCCTGTTATCACTCTTTGACATCTGAAACACTGTCTGTTGCTAAAGAAAGTAAGCAAGTTGTATAGTAAGCTGCCACTGTTTCATAATTGTAAGGTAAGGAGACAGTCATAGCAACCTTAGCTGCATATTGAAATTTCCTGACTTGCCATGATGGTAAGTAACCTTCCTGCATGGATACCGTGTAAAACTGGACACTCTAGACCTCTAGCACTATTTCCTGGTCCAAAATACCATCATCTCTCTTTTGCATTTGCAATAGCCTCATAATAAGTCTCCTTATTTCCCCCTCTGCACCTCTTTGCTTATTTGCAATACAATGGCAGCGTAGTTCATTTAAAACACAGGTCATTTCTCACCTCATCCCACTCTCCCTTCTGTTGATAGGCTCTGGCCAGGTTGCCCTTTGTCTCCCTCAAACATACCACATGCAGTTTGAATATGAATATTACCTTTTCTAATGCTATGATTATATATTAGTAGATGATGTTGTAACTGCCAAGTAATGGAGAATATTGGGCTTTGAAAAAGATGGTTATTTGCCCACAACCACACAGTTATTGTGTGGCATGGCAAATTTGGTAGTGTCCCCAAAATTGCTACTTTTCATCTATCTCTATTTCTTAGATAATTATTTCGAAATTGAGCATTCATCCACAAACTTTGTATTTCTCTTGGCAATTCCATCAATTTTTAGTCAGTCAAAATAATAGAAACAGTGATATTATTGGATAATGTAAGTACCCTCAATTTCCTTATCTTTAAATGGGGTGATAATATGTACTATATTGGGTTTTGCTTAAGCACTGAATGAAGAAACATATAAGGTGCATGGATGCTCAAAGATTGGAATCAACTATTATTTTTTAAAATATAATTTACAAATCTTATGACAAAAATATTTTAAACTTTTTATTTGGAATAATATAGAATAGTTTACAAACACAATAAAAGTCACTTTCACTCACGCTACCAGCTATATCTACATTAACAATTTGAAGTATTTTCTTTCATACATTTTTCTATACATTTCATATCCATACGTATTTTGGTGAATTGTGATTAAACCAAGAAATTCTGAATAGGGAAATGATGTATATTTGACCTAACTAGAGAAAAAGTGCTTAAGAAAGGTCCATGGCAGACATTTCACAGAGGCATCTTTCAAACGGACACCACAATAAACTGATGAGGTCTTCTGGGAATAAACACAAACAACTAAAGCTTTTTCCTTTACTGACAAGTAGTTGACTTGTGTAAAAATAGGAGCTCTGTAGACTCACTTTGCTAATTGCCTGCTAATTACTAACTCCAAATATGTGCAAAAACAAAACTGTTCTCAGATCAGCTGTAGTTTGGTCATCTTCCCTCTCTCCCCTCTCTTCTATCAAGCTTGTTTTTTTTTTTTTTTGTTGGATAAAATCAACCTATGGATTCATCTCCTCTGCCTATGAGTAAATAGCACGTGGTCATTAGCATGATACCTTGACACACTCATTTGCTTTTTGTCATCTGGATTTGTCTTAGAATGACAGTGATAAATAACATCTACCAAAGTTTATGTTTTAATTCTTTTTGCATTTCAAATAGCTTTTAATTTATATTATTATTTAGCACTCTTTTGCTACATAAATGTCCTTAACTATTATAATGATTGGGTACAAAAGAATGACATCTTTTATCCAATATAAAGCGCTTTGTTTCATTGTATGGTTTTCACCTTGAATTCCATTTGCTCTAACATGTATATTGCCATGTCCCATTTTATTTTTTCCTCTGCATCTGATCTACATTAACCATTCTTTCAGTTATGTTTATTTTTAATTTATATTTTAAAATGCCACAAAAATAACATGTAATAATATTTTCATATTTTTAACTTTGAATATTTTATATTCTTGTTTTAAAGTATAAATTAAATATAGTTGAGTGGAGTTTTATTTTCCCTTTTGCTTCAAGAAGTACATTTCCTTGGCTTTAAGTTTTATTAAAATTTGATGATTAATTATTCCATTTTTAATTTAAATAACTATGGACTTCTTACAAAAGATGTGAAATATAGTAAGCTTTTGCCTCTTTACTCAGATCAGCAAATCCTTACTAATATCACAATTTACAGATTTTAATTATCATTTTTTAGTTTTGTAATACATAATTCAAATGCCATTTTACCATTATTTGATTTTGTTACCATATCAAAACAACTATTTACACAATTTGTTTATTTGAATTTTAATGTTTGCTAAAGCTCTTTATTCTCTAATATTCTATTTTAAGAATTGCTTATTCTTCTGTTTCATCTCCTGTATACCAAAGCCTAATTAAGCTTGGATGTAATATTTTCTCATTCAAGATATTTTTTTTTGCTACCTTTGCCTATGAATGGCATTTGGCTAAGAAACATTACACTCAGTCACTAAAAATCAGAAAGTACACAGCTTGTTAATCCATTCTTGGGTTGGTGGGCATTTAGGCTGTTTCCACATTTTAGTGATTGTAAATTGAACTGTGATAAACATTATAGTGTAAGTATCCTTATGGTAAAAAGATTTTTTTTTTTCTTCTGGGTAGATGCCAAGTAATGGGGTTGCAAAATCAAATGGGAGGTCTAGCTTGAGTTCTTTGAGAGTTCTCCATACTTCCTTCCAAAAAGACTGTATTAGTTTGCTGTCCCAACAGTGTATAAAAGTGTTCCCTTCTCGCCACATCAATGCCAGCATCTGTGGTGTTGAGATTTTGTGATGTGGGCCATTCTTGCTAGGGTTAGATGATATCTTGGGGTAGTTTTGATTTGCACTTCTCGAATAATTAGGGACAATGAGCATTTTTTCATATGTTCATTAGCCACTCATCTGTCTTCTTTAGAGATGGTTCTATTCATCTTTCTTGCCCATTGATATATGGAATTCTTGGCTTTTTTCATGTGGATTAATTTGAGTTCTCTGTAGATCCTAGTTAGCAAGTTTTTGTCTGATTCAAAATATGCAAATATCCTTTCCCATTGTGTAGGTTGCCTATTTGCTTTGGCTGTTTTCTCCTTAGCTGTACCGAAGCTTTTCAGTTTAATTAAGTCCCATTTGTTTATTTTTGTTATTGTTGCAATTGCCACAGCAGTTTTCTTCATGGAATCTTTCCCCAGGCCAATATCTTTGAATATTTTTTCTATGCTTTCTTTGAGGATTTTTATCATTCCGTGCCTTAAGTTTACGTCTTTTATCTATCTTGAATCAATTTTTGTGAGTGGAGAAAGGTGCAGGTCTAGTTTCAGTCTTTTCCTTGTGGCTATCCAGTTCTCCCAGCACCATTTATTGAATAGGGATTCTTTCCCTCAGTGTACGTTCTTGTTTGGTTTATGGAAGATTAGGTGGCTATAAGATGTTAGTTTCATTTCCTGGTTTTCTATTCCATTCCAAATGTCTATGTCTCTATTTTTGTGTCTGTACCCTGCTGTTGTGACCACTATGGCCTTGTAGTACAGCCTAAAGTCTGTATGCTGATGCCCCCAACTTTGTTTTTATTACTAAGAACTGCCTTAGCTATACGGAATTTTTTCTGGTTCCATACAAAATGAAGAATTATTTTTTCCAAGTCTGGAAAGTACAATGTTGGTATTTTAATAGGGATAGCATTGAATCTGTAGATTTCTTTGGGAAGTATAGACATTTTAACAATGTTGATTGTTCCCAACCTTTAGCATAGTATGTTCTTCCATTTGTGAATATCCTCTGCTATTTCTTTCCTTGTGGTTTTATAATTTTTTATAGGTCCTTCACCTCTTTTGTTATGTATATTCCTAGGTATTTCATTGTCTTTGAAGTTGTGGTAAAGGGGGTGTGTCCTTATTTTATAATGGTACCTTTTATATGCTTATAATAATTTTTCATGATTTCACTTAAAACATTGAAAAATAGACTCTGAATTCTTGAATTCTGGAGTATTAGCTCTATAAAATACTATATTTGGTAAGGCCATAAATTATATGTATAATTATATTTCAATTGCATATTTAGAATTTGTGCACACTTATCTCATATAACTAAATAGATACCAACTCTAAGATCAACTGTGAGGTTAAACAAAATATTTTATTTTTAATAACATTTCACAGCTTTGCAATAATTTTTGCTTCTAATGTCTCTTTTAACCAATATTACCAATAAGATAAACTCTCATTTTACAGAGGAGGGGTGCTTAGTATCAAAGCAAGTAAGTGATTTAGCCACCTCCACAAAGTTTTCTCGGGGTTGGATTTGAGACTATACCACAGTTTTCTGTCTCCAAGTACAGTGTTTTAGTTCTGTGAGCATACTATCTTTTTAAGTCTGGGCTACCCTAATAATATGATAAACTGGATGACTGCAGTAATGGAAATGAATATTCTCATAGTTATGGAGGTTAAGAAGTCCAATATCAATGTCTGGCCTGGTTTGTGTTCTGTTGAGAGCAGGTGGCCACTTTCTACCTTTGGCCTCCCATGGCTTTTCTTGGTGTGTGTATGTGGAGAGATTAATCTTTAATCCTAGTCTTATGATGCTACCAATCCAATTGGACTAAGAAGCCATCCTATGACCTCATTTAACCCTAATTGCATCCTATAAGCTCTATCCTCAAAGACCCCAAATATAGTTATTGTGATTAAGACTTCAACATGCTTTTTTTGCATGTTAGACAAGAATCTGGGGGAAAACACAATTTGCTCCATAGCATTACAAACTCCAGTCAAAGACTTTCTTAAGAAATTGATACATTTTTAATATAAATTTCTACAGGGTGTCCCTAAAGTCACCATACACAGAGGAAAATGGGAAATGGTAACTAATTGTATCCTCATTTACAGAATTATTACAAAATTTTACAAAGAGGTGGCCAACACATGGAGAACATGTTATAGAAATAATGACTCTGCCTTGAGTTTACATAGCTCATAAATCCATGAAAACAAAGAAGGTCAGATTTATTGAAAGTAGAGAGGATATCTTTAGGAGTGTCAACTCTAAATAGAAAAAATAATAGACACATTGTTTAATGAATGGCTATAAAACACATACCAATTAATTATTTTTCTAAATAAATAAATCAAAAGAAAAATGCACATTCATTTTAAAAATTGCTGTTATTATTGAGGGCTGTAGTTATACAAACTTCAAAAATTAATTGGAACACCATATAATTAATTAATTAAGATTTAATTTCTTCTAAAAACCAAAATCTATGAGAGTGGCGGGTGAATGTATCTTGAAAATTTAAATAGACATGAAAGAGTTTCATCACTATTGAAAGTCCTTCCCCAAATACACATGTAACCAATGAAAAACAAGGAGGAAAAAAGAGAATGGTGGGGGTGGAAAGAGAAACACAAGGATAATGATTACTGTAATCTGGTGGGATAGATAACACTTTTTATTTTCATTGTCCTAATTACGTTTCACATTATAAAAGTTAATGTTGCAAAAAATCATTTTAAAAATCATAAAAAGCATTCACACTAGTGCATCTTCCAGTTAAAACTTTAAAATAAGATAAAAACACAATGGTTTATTAATGCTGCGGTACATTTTAGAAAGTTTATTGCAAAATTAATATCCTTCCTGAATGCTGTTGTCCATTTAATCATGTAGTAAGAAATATATAGTGATATTCCAATTACAAGGTTATTCTTTATTTGGTCTATAGTTCATAGTATTTTAACCATGATTACCTGCTTAAATAATTTTTTTAATGCTAAAAAAGCCGCATATTCTGAAACAAGTAATCCTTAACAACTTCCAGTATGTAATCTTAAATGTTTCTGATGCTTTCTGCTTATTTTGCTGACCAAATTTCTTATCTAATTCTATTATGTGGTTGGTAAATTCAACACCAATTATAGCAGAAAAGAATCTACAATTTAAAGGGGGTTAAGAGTGAGACTATTATCTTGCTGAGCTTTCTTTAAAATTTCTTTCCCACCAAAATTATAAAGTATCTTAAAATTGAAAAGGCTAGCTGATTTTTTTTATGATTGATATGATGGGCAAAAAAAATCACCACTATCATCAATCTTCCATATTTCTGTGACATTTATTAGTTGAAAAACTAAAGTGAATTTTTCCCCAGTGTCCCTATGAGTGAGTAGAAGAGACTCTCACTCTGCAGCTTTCCCTTTAACCCGTGGCCAAACCCAAGTACTGATTGCTGCCTTCTGTATCAAGAAAGTGGCTCAAAGGAGTCAGCTGCTCAATCAGAGTCATCCACAGGTGAGCAGGACTCTGGGTGAGCTGTGAGCAGGTCAAAGATCTCACACCTTAGGCTTTAGGGTTATTGTTATTATTTATTGAATGAGTGAATAGATGACTAAATTAGTATTGGGTGTTTGGAATGAACATAAACAGTTAAGGCCACAGATCTGTCCACCAACCCCCAACCTCACACTTAACCCTCTAAAAACTCTTACAGAAAATTCAATTTTGTAATCATTCCACAAACAGCCCTCCGTTTAGATCAACAAATTCAGTTCTACCTGCATGTGAGTTAGATGTAAACAATCCTACCCTTTAATGGGTCTAACTCTGTCAGGAGTCTTAAGCAAGTTATCTCATTTAATTCTCACAAGGATCCCTGAGAGAAGCTGTTATTGTTTATATTAAATAGGAGACTATAGTGGACTAGAAAGATTCAGTAATTTGTTGGAGTCCCAAAGGTAGTGAAGTGGTTAAGATTTTTCTTCTTGAAGTCTGGATTCACATCTTCTGTAAATTGCCCCCAACGTCTGCTTTTGGCTTTCTGGACTCAAAAGGGAGAATACACTGTACTGAGAATACACTGTACTGCCAAATGTACTGATAAAGTAGGAATGAAATATCAAATCTCACATTGCAAAGGTCAGATTTCATTTTGAAAATTTGAAAAAGAGGTGCATTAACTATTCTTTGATTATTTATTTATTTCAGAATATTACAGAGGTACAAAAGTTTTGGCTACGTCAATAACTTTTATACAGTTAGAGTCAAGATCATAAGTGCAGTTCACCAGTATAGTGTGCATGGTACCAATTAGGTATGAATCCCTCCCACCCCAGGCCATCAGCTCCCACCTGCTTGCTGTTTAAGTTTTACTACCAAATGTGCACATGGGTGTTGATTGATTAGTTCCAGTTTAACAGTGAGTTCATGTTGTGTTACTTTTTCTATTCTTGTGAAACTTCACTGAGAAGAATGGTCTCTCATTCCATTCAAGTTGTTGAAAATGGTATTAAATCACTATCTTTTTTTATGGCTGAGTCAATACGGTATCCATGTATGCTATTTCATGAACCCACTCATGTATTGATGGACACTTGGGTTCATTCTACATCTTCACAATTGTGAATTGTGCTGCAATAAACATTCTAGTGCATGTGTCTTTGTGATAAAATTACTTTTTCCTTTAGGTAAATATCCAATAATGGGATTGCTGCATCAAATGGTCGGTCCACTTTAAGTTCTTTGAGGACTCTACCTACAGTTTTCCATGGACATTGTACTAGTTTGCAGTCCCACCAATAGAGTTCAAGAGTTCCTTTCTCTCTGCCTCCACACTGGCATCTGTTGTTTAGAAATTTTTTTGATAAAAGCCATTGTCACCAGAGTTAGGTGTGACCTCACTATGGTTTTGATTTGCATTTCCCAGATGATTAGAGAGATTGGGCAATTTTTCATATGTTCATTGGCCATTAGTTTCTCTTCTTTTGAAAGGTTCTGTTCATGTCTTTTGCCCACTTTTTAAGGGGTTTTTTGATGTTTTCTTGCTGATTTGCTTGAGTTCTTTATAGAGTATGGTTACTAATCCTTTCCCAAATGTATAGCAAGCAAATATATTCTCCTATTCTATATGTTGTCTAACCATGCTATTGACTGTTTCTTGGCTGTGCAGAATCATTTTAATTTAATCTGGTCCTATTTGTAAATTTCTGTTGTTGTGATTGCCTTTAGAGTCTTCTTCATGAATTGTTTGCCTAGGCCCATGTTTATGATAGTTTGTCTGATATTTGATTCTAGAATTCTTATAGGTTCATGTCTCAGGTTTAAGTCTGAATTAATATTTGTGAGTGGTGATGGGTGGATCCTGTTTTAATCACACCACGTGAAGAACAAATAAGCGATGGCATTTCCATACTTTGGATAAGTCTTCTCCTATGGTTAGTCTCTGTAATAGGCAGTGTGTCTCCTTCTAAGTTTATATAGTATTTGCATCACTAAACTTCCTTCAGTCCCATGCACATAGTATGATCACTCTACGATTTCTGCATTCTATGACCTCATGTGCATTTGACCACGGCAGCAGCTCACTCAGTAGCAACAGCTAAGAGACTTACAATGTTCCGAGCATTGGGCTGAGTATTTTTCATACGTTGTCCCAGTTCATTCTCTCAACAACCATGTTGTTATCAATTATAATTAATTATTTATGTGTAGT
>NW_003852432.1:12477227-12479290 GCF_000181295.1 Otolemur garnettii | reverse complement strand
AAAAAACTAAGGCTATAAGTTTGTTTGTATTGTTCTTAGCCAGAAGTTTAATTTTTATCTTAAGGTAGTATTTTAAAAGTAAACTGTATATCATATTGTAAGTGAAATGCTAATATCACTTAATACATAGAAAGTAACTTAAAATATACTTAAATATATATGTAACTATAAATTTTTTTAAAACATCAATTACTCACATATTGCTTATGAGAATGCACAAAACACAGCCAATATGGAAAATAGTTCAGAAATTTTTGTTAAAATCCAAGAATATATTTCCCTAAACCCCAGCACACTTGGGCAATTAATACTCATGTTCATGCAAAAATTTACAGTGCTATTCATCTGAGCTGTATTTGTAATAGTCAAAAACTAGAAAAAAAATCTAATGCTCTTCTCTGGATGAAAGGTTAAATAAAATTTGGTACATGCATATCACAGACTGCTATTTAGGTATAAGAAGAAACAAACTAATGCTATGTGCAAAAAATCAGATAAACCTCTAGAGAATTACGGTGAGCAACAAGAGTCAATCTCAAAAAGTGCCATTCTCGGCCACTTCATTTACATAATATTCTGGGGGTTAGGAACGTCTGTAGACGGAGTGCAGAAGTGCTTGCCTGATATTAGGGTTTGAAAGGAGTAGAGGTTGAGGAGTAAAAGTTTGGGAGGACATATGAGATGTAAAATGGTAGCACAAAGGAATTTTGTTATGTTGAAACAGGTCTACTTCTTGATCGTGGTGGCAGTTACATGAAACTAATCTTGTGGTACAATAAAATAGAACTGTATGTACACGTACACATGAGTGTGTATATGACCAGTGAAATCTGAATGAGCTCTGTGGGTTCCATGTCAATGTCATGACACTGATACTTACTATAGTTATAACATTGGGGGCGATGAATGAAGGATGCACAGGTCCTTCCTGCACAATTTTTTTTACAACTTTCTGTGAATCTATAATGACTTCAAAATGAAAAGAGAAAAAGGGCTGTCCATCACTTTGTAGCCTGAAAGGTCACCTTTGTCACCAGTAGCAAGTGAACCACACTTTGTGACTGTTATGCTGCCCTTCTTTGTTTTTCACTTGATTCACAGTAGGTTCTAGCTCATCTTCAAAATCGCTCTTCAAATGCTACAGAAGTCTCCTTTAATTTTCCCTGTCCAGGTGGGAGGTGGCAAGCCCTTCCTTTGTGTTCTTACTACACTTGATATTTATTCCCACTGCAGCAGTTGCAATTCTTGTATTTTTTTTTTTCCAGACCTAGATCCTCCTTTAAGGTACAAGAAATTTGCTGATATTTCTCCATTGTCCATGTTTTTCCATTATCACAATACCAAATTTTATTGAATGAAATTTGTTTAGCCTTACTGGGAGTTTTTACAGCAGATTAAATCATTGAGTACTAGTACAATTTTGAAAGTATAAGTATGATGATCCCATTGGGTAAAACAAGAAGTTTTTTAAGATATGAATTCTACATTATTGAAAGTGAACATTGTTAGAACATGGTTCTACTTGAATATAGGTATGCATGTGTCTAAGTGGATGGATATGTCTATATGATTAACTATAAACACATACCAAGTGTAATAGAAATACTATAGGTATAGCCAACTATATAATATTTTTATAAGTTTCTTTTGACATCTCTAGTTATAAACTTCTCAAAGAAGTTCTTCTGAAACTTCTTCTGAAAGAATCATTTGATAACACAAATGTTATAGGGCAATTTTATTATGTTTTTAGACACTGGATGTATATTGAAAGAGATAAATAATCATTAAATTACATATTCTTTTAATCAGACCTACTAGTCATTCTTTTTTTTCAATTAAGTCTTTTGTACACAGATCACAATTACATTTATGCCATTATATGATTCAATATAAATGGATTAATAAATTGTGGTATGTGTATACCATAGAATACTATGCAGCCTTAAAAAATGAAGACTTTACCTCTTTTATGTTTATATGGATGGAGCTGGAAAATATTCTACTAGTCATTCTTTAAAAGGTAACTGTGTACCTATTTAGTCTAAAATTTTTAACAAGTC
>NW_003852432.1:12474608-12476919 GCF_000181295.1 Otolemur garnettii | reverse complement strand
AAAAAAAAAAAAAAAAAGGAAGACAGAAAATTGTGAGGCAGTATTCTTGGACTTAAACATACCTAGAATAAGGTAAAGCACTGTTTAGGACTAATGATAATATCACAACTTTTTGCTATTTTATTTTAAAATATTATTTTTTCACATCATAAAATAAGTACATGGTTAATAAAGAAACCTAGAAAATAAATAAAAAGGTGAAAAAAGAATTATTTCCCACCAGCTTACTACCTAAAGACAATCAATATTTATGTTTTAGACTAAGTTACCTTGTCAATTTTCCTAAACATTGCTTTAAAAAAAATCATAAGTTTAAATATTCACACAGTGCATATACATAAAGTACATACTTTTATTTAACATAAGCAATGCTCTTGGGATATTACTTAAGTTTATTTTCCTGTTTTTTATATTCAGTGTTTAAGAGTTAACATACATCTATTTATTATCCTTCATTCTCACAACAACTCTTTAAAAAGATTTTGTCCCTATTTTGTCTCAGATTACAACACTTGGGCTCATAAAATTTCTATAAGATGCTCAAGTTCAAAAAGCTAGAAAGTGGCTGTAATAGACAGGCTGTTTTGCTTATCCATTATCCCTCATACCAAGAACAGAATGCAAAGCTTTATTTGAGGGAACTACCTCTCCATTCCTGCCTTGGTTCTAATTATTTAGAGGGGACTGACCACTTGGCTCTGGGTCTGATGTGAGTGCTGGGTCTGATGTGAGTGCATAGCCCTGATGTGAGTGCTCAGAGGCCAGCTTCGATCTTCTCACAATAATTGGTTTAGCCATGGTCACAGGACGTGGTCCAATTCATGTCCTACCTTATTTACAAGTCTTGGCTTTACTGTTTTCTAATAATCTCGGTCCCAACCCTTAAAACTTGGTGTTTTCATCTAGTCTCTCCAGCTCTAAACATCCACCATGTCTTCAGAGATTTTAGACTTGGTCCAAACTCCTTCAGGTCAACTCCAGGGTCATTAATAAACACCCAATTTTAAATGAGAACTTTAATGAGCTTCTTATATCTTGACTAAAATCTTTCTGTAAACAGTGCTCGTGTCCATTTAGAAGGAAGCAACTGATCTGTGGGGCCAAATATAACAGAACATAGAAAATGATGAGGAAAACACACCTGAGTACAAATCTGGTTTGCACTAGAACAGAAAAAACATATATAAGACGATGCTGAAAGTTGTCATCAATTCTTTGGTGATGACGACATTAGTAATTAATTCAGGATCACTGCTAATTTGACATGTGATATATGCAGGTTAACTGTACAATCGAACCCATATTGTGCTAATTATATAGTTCAGATTCAATCATTCTTATCAAACTTAAATAATGTTTATAAAGGTTTAAGTTACAACATCCATCCCAGACACAGTAACATTGTGAAAGATAGTTCTGATCATAGTAGACTCTTCTTGATTATGAAACAAGAATCTGAAGCCAGTGTAGACAAAACCAGAGATAGTGATGCTGATGCTCATTCTGAAGAAAATAAAAAGTTACTGAGGTTACAAGACACAACATTTTTGACAATTAATCCCAACTTCTTGGAGTTATGTTTACACAGTAATAAACAAGAGACTAACTCTTTGGAGTAAAAATTATCTGAAATATTCTTTTGCCTACACACTAAAATCATTTTCCTTCCTCGATTGACTTCAACTTGCATGTGTATATGTTGTAAAAAAAAAAAAAAAACAAAAAAAGAGAGGGCGAGAGAAACCATCTTGTTAGATTTCTGATTGATTTCCTAGAATTTTGTGTTGAATTTTTTCCTGATGCTACTTTAAATACTTGTTTTGAGCAAATTGTGGTATCCTAGCAGCATTTCAATGCTATTTTTCTTTTTCTCCCATGTAATATTAAATCACATAGTTATGAATAAATATATATTTACAAGAAATAAAATGCATCTAGAGGACACTACAAGTAGGTACGCGCAAAAGGGAAGTATAATGTCCTCCCTTCTTTTAGGATCTAACACGAAAATACTAAGAAACCAAAACAAGTGATTCATTAAAGTCTATTTATACAGGTTAGCTCTTTAATCTCTGATTATAGAACAATTGTATAGTCTGCACATTGTTCAACTGAAGTCTCCTGACATTTTTTGCCTTATAAATCTGATCAAAAAGGGGGAAAGTCACACAAATTTCTTAAGTGTTGAGATTTATATATATTTTTTCTTCCAGTGTGCCATTTCTTTATTTTCATTTTTAGGTAGAAGCACATAGGGAAACTTAGACTTTTACTGAAAGGGTTAACATTTTTTCTCCTGTTTAAAAGTATA
>NW_003852432.1:12467108-12469608 GCF_000181295.1 Otolemur garnettii | reverse complement strand
TCTCGAGTTTATTTAAAAGAGCGTGAAAGGTCAACAAAATATATTTTTTTCAAAGCAAATGGCTTTGAAAAGGTGGCTGTTTCAACAATGGCATCATGTTCCTATTTATTCATTATGATGAAGAACATAGCTAACCATTTTCTTTTAAAATCACAGCACGCAAGAACCATTTTTCTATATCACAGTCACATGATTGCTATCACACTTTGTTATCAAAAACTGTGCAAGTTTTTCTTTTGATGAAACGTATGTGTATCTTGCATTTTACTGCTTATTAGTCCTTTTATTATTTTCCTTTTGTTATTTAATTGTGCTGTTACAATTTTTCTCTGAACTTTTAAGCCTAAGAAACTGAGTATCTAAAGGAAAGTTCAAAGCATTTTGTTTTGTATTGTTTTGATTTTTTCCTATTTTGTGCCTTCCCTGTAATGAGGCTTAGGCAGGTATAGTAAACAAAAGCATCTCCTTTCCAGAAGATAAAATGACTAGGGCCAGACAGTTCTACCCTTGTGTTAGATTTCAACAAAGGTATGTCTTTTTAATGCGTAGACTTGAGTTTTGGAAATGCCCTAATACTGCTCTTCCCATACTGGACTATGTCAGTATCCAGGAGGAGCTTGTGATTGAAAGTTGTTGCCTTTATTCCACCAGGCTGGAGAGCCATAATCTTCCGTTTTCTTCTCTTCTACTTGATATCTTTTTTCTCAATTTTAGTTTATTCTTCTTCACAATGAAAGGCAAGAGCTGTAGTCATTTGGAAAATGATGAAAAGTTTGGTTGTTGCGGCTGCACATCAACAGTGTTGTGTGATCTTGACCCTTTTCATTTGGGGTAGAGCCCTGCATGTTGGCTACTACAGAACTACACAGTTATAATGAAATATGCACATACATAGTTAACTCTCCTAAGCCAGGATGGTAGCCATTTCATTTCTATACTTTTTCTACCTGGAAAAATGCCTACAAATTGCAGACACTTAATAAATTCTGATGGAATTAACCTGAAGCAGGAATGAGATTCCCAGAATTAACCCAATAGTTGCTCTCAGAACTATACCCTGAGAATTGTAGGCCAAGGGAATATGTGTTGTGCCTCTATCAGTATGACACTGGAACTTGAGACAGTATCGGTTTCATTGATCATACTCTCTAAAAGGCACTGTTTTAACACGAGTGTTATAGAAAAATAATTTTAAAAACTTACTGAAAAAAATGTCTGGGTTCCTATTCATCTACTAGGTTATCACTTAAATGGCTAGGCTATACACAATGGATATTTTATATGTATTTACTAGCCTCAATATACATTTGGTGTGTGAGCTCTTTAAATGCCCTTTTGCTCACCTACCATATTCAGTTCCTTACCAGACCTGCCTGGGAAGGTGAACTCCAGAACCAAAAATATCTGGGTTCAAGTCCTTGCTGTACCACTGATAGGCAGTGTGGCTTTGGGTAAAATGACTTACCTTCTCTGTACTTTAGTGTTTTCAACTGTACAACAGAGAAAAAGACAGTACTTAACTCATCAGATTCTTGTGACGACTGAACGAGTTGTAACATGCAAACTACTTAAAACAGCACATAAAATAGTCCCATACAGGTGTTATTTATTTATTTATTTATTCTACCCTTTTCAGTTCAACTTCATGGCCATTGTTATATATCACACCCACACCATTTCCTGACTGGTCTGATATCCTTGCCTCTAAGACCTCTTGTTCTAAACCATCCTCCAAACAAATACTAGGTCAATGCATGTTGTTAGCTCTGCATTTTCCAGAGTTACCTATCTAGAAAGTACCACTACTCATATCTCTTGCTGAAAACCTCCTGCCAACTTCTCATCAAAACTCTGGGAAGTCCTCCTGTTTTAACAATTTCTATATGTTCATGTTAATCTTGTTTTACTCAGCCTCCTACCCATTTGGCCCATCCCTGTGCTGTAGCCAATCTGATTCTTAATAATTTTCAATATTCAATGTGCCTTTTCTCATCTCCATAACTTTGTATTTTCCCTGGTCATGAGAACATGCAGGTTAACTTCAATTGACAAGTTAACACAATT
Source organism: Otolemur garnettii (assembly GCF_000181295.1). Classification (NCBI taxonomy): domain Eukaryota; kingdom Metazoa; phylum Chordata; class Mammalia; order Primates; family Galagidae; genus Otolemur; species Otolemur garnettii. The sequence continues at coordinate 12,467,544 of NW_003852432.1, read as the reverse complement.
GAAAAATTCTCCTGTTTGAAACGTTCTCTTTTTTAATCCCCACCTCCTTGCCACATCCATAGAAACCTTCATCACACTATAGTTGAGCTATTAATTTACATCTTCCTGAAGTGAAGTTTGGATGCAAGATCAATATTTATTGCCCATTATTGTATTTCAAGCCCCCAAACTCATGAATGGCAATTAAATGATTATTAAATGAATTGATTTGCACCTGCATGATGTTCCTAATCGTTATCTTAATTATAATGTATCATTATTTGCTTTGATGAAAGCAAATTTTTAATCCTACAATTAAAAAAAATATATAGACAACCTAAAATCGAATGCTATCAGGTTTGATCCTAAGAGGCAGTAAGTACAAGAGTACAACGTAGCTCTCAGAGTGGGGTCCCCGGACCAGCAGCCTCATGTTCCTAAGAGGCAGTAAGTACAA
>NW_003852432.1:12455893-12466484 GCF_000181295.1 Otolemur garnettii | reverse complement strand
GGGTCCCCGGACCAGCAGCAGCATGTTCCTAAGAGGCAGTAAGTACAAGAGTACAACGTAGCTCTCAGAGTGGGGTCCCCGGACCAGCAGCAGCAGAGTTACCTGGGGACTTTGTTAGAAATGGAAAGCTTTGGTTTTCTCCCCAGACATCTAAATCAGAAACATTGGGAGTGGGACCCAGAAATCTGTATTCTAGTTTTTCTCTCAAGTGATTCGCATATACTCTCAAGTTTGAGAATCAAGGGAATAATTAGAGCAAACTCTAAAGCCAGACTGCCTGGGTTCAATTACCAGCTTTACCCATTATTAGCGATTAGAGAGAACATTTCTGAACCTCTCTGCGTCTCAACTTCTTCATCTATAAAATGAGAATGATAATAATTAGGGGTGTTATGACAATTAAATGAGTTAATACACAGAAAGTACTTACCACAGTGCTTAATCAGTTAATGACAGTTAATAAGTATTAGCTCTTATTCTTACAAAATCACTATCCTCATGAAATTTATTCCCTATGAGGTATTCTTCATATTTTCCAATTCTTTTGATTTCATATCCCGAATCTATTTTCATGCTGGTCGATATAGCTACTAATAAGTTTGATGAGAAAGGGGGACTTCCAGTTCACTGGGGGCCATGTTCCCTCCTCTCAAAGGCCCACAATCACGCATATGAGATTCTGTGAATCAGTGCATCCTATTTTAATTATTTGGTTCATGGTCTAATAGATGCTGTTTGCAGTTTTTGTAACTTGTCTTTGTAGTTTTATAAGAAAGTCTTTCCTAATATCTCTCTTTTTTTGTAACTTTTTTGGCTAATAATGATTGCTTATCAACAGGAATGTCACTTTAAAAATGGAATATTTTTTTTTTAATCCAAAATGCATAATTGTCTAAAAAACGACAGGAAAGCATTTGATAAAGGCAGACTATTTTGAAACATTAGTTTTCTAGACAATGTGATGCTCTGCTAATCTGACTTTTATGAGCAAGATTCTGGTCATTATTTTACCATCCTCCAAATACTTAGCAGCATTTTAGTCTTTGCTTTCTTAAAGTCACAAAATATAAAGCTCCAAGCTTTTATGGATCAATAACTAGAAGTACATTTGCCTCCATTAATAGTTTAAAAATTACATTTATACCTGTTAATGTTACTGTTTATAACATTATTCAGAGTTAAGGCCACTGTTCTACTTTGTATTATGTTGAGTAGAAGGATAATTGTGTACATGATACGAACATATGAATTTATTATATACACAAGACAGAATAATCTATGTAAATCATTTTAAAATGTGTTTGTGCATAAGCAACTGTCCTAATCATCCTTCTAGGAAATATTTAAATAAAAACATGACTTCTCTAGGACTAAAATAATCCAATAGCCTGAAATGCAATCTTTTGTCCAGTGTTTCATAAATTTTAGTTTCAGAAAACTTCAGATATTTCTCAGCTTTCACAAAAATCTTTCTCATTCTTTGAAAACACAGTTAATTTGCTCATCTCTACTTACCTTGTAAGATTTGCCATTCAGAGAGTTAATACAGAATTGTAGGCTTGCACTTCAACTACCCTTTTAAATTATTTTGAATACATTTTAACTGGGATGTGATTAGAAATGGACACCTTAAAACAGGTAAATAATCTTGTGATTAATATTGTAGAGGGATGAAAAAGGCGACAGTGAAAATCCTCCCTGAATAGCATGTTTAATTTTAGTTATCCCAATTTGAGAAAGCAAATTAAAGAAAGTTTCAAAAATTCACAACGATTAAGAGTTGACAGTAATTAATGAAGAAAGCGTGCAGGATCTCACTTGCTAGAACATGGTGAAGCAATGCCAGAGGTAGAGATGATAATTTCCTGATATTTAAGGAAGGTGAACAATGAGAAAGAATATGATTTTCTAAAAATATTGGTGAAGTGGGAATAATTAGGGAGATTAGGAAGAATTTTTAAGGGGAAAAAAATGAAAAGAATCCAAGAAGAAAATTAGACTATGTTATGAATTGATAGTTTAGACCTGTAACAGTAAAACAACCCATTTCAGCTGCTGACTAATTCACACGTCAACTTATTTTTATGCCTATAAATATAAGACAGGGAGTATAATCGTTTTTTAAAGAAATTCGGTGGAGGAAATGAGGCCCAACGTCTGGCATCCTAAAATTCACATTCAGTAAACATACAGATGAAATTTAAATATCTTATTTTAAATAATCACTAGTTCAAAAGTCCTAAGAAGTATACTCTTAGAATATTCTGGCGTGTTAATATATTAGTGTGAAAAATGATTAAACCAAAAGTAGTCTAAACCTAGACATAAAATTCCTACTGCTTATAGAAGGGATCTCAAGAGCTAGTTCATTAAGAAAAGGCTTTTGTGTATCTCCTGAGAAGTGTATCAATCTTTACATAAGGTGTTGGCATGGAAGTTTCATGTCCTCTTTTACATCTATCTACATTGACTGTGGTATCAGACGGCTGATGTGAATTCTGACATTTTGTACCCTAATATTGGTTTGCTTGCTTTGTGACCAGGCTTCCTGACGTGAAACAACTTCTCTATAAATGCCAATTTCCTCGTATCTGTAATGAGAGTAATAATACCTACCTTGCTTAACTCAGAGAAATATATCAATTGATTGAATGTGACAATATATACAAAAATATCTAATGAGATAAAGCTATAAATAAAGAAAATATATTTTACTTTCTTATTGGTAAAGATCTTCATCTTGGGTAAAAGGATCATGCAAATAACTGGCAATAATTGAGCATTTGCTCTGTAGTGAAGGCTTTATATCACAGTTCTTAATATCCAAATTATTAATAGCATTCTATAAAATTGTATGCAAAGGAAGTTATTATTTAATCCAAGTTTCTTCATTCCTTAAAATAGATAAATGATGTTGTTTTACATTAAGATAAATCTGCTTTTTATATAAATTGCACGGATAAAAGTTTTTTCATAGCACTGAATCCTATAATTTCAGTAATTAATGTACAAATTATGATTTGAGTATTTAGGATGTTAAACATGTGCTTTTATGTTATCTATTACTAAATCACATGTTAGTCTAAACGCTGTTGTATAGCATCTCATAATTATGTAGGTCACAAATTATAACAGGTCTCAACTAAACAATTCTTATGTCTACTGATATCAATTGAGGTCACTCGGTGTTGTTCTGCTAGTGGCTAGCCTGGTCCAAAAGGGGCTATGGCTTCACTTACCTGCCTAATTCATTGACAAAGATGTCTGGAAGGCTCAGGTCAATTGGACCAGGCTCCATTCCATGTAATATCACATTGCTTCTCCATATGGTCTCACCATGTGGACGTCTCTCATGGAGTTGGACTTCTTCATGTGGAGCTCAGACCCCTGGAAACTAAAATGGAACTGCCAATCCTTTTAAAGATGAGTCCTAAAATTGGTGTAGAATCACTTCCTTCATAATCTGTCGATCAAAGAAGTCATAGCCCCGAATCAAAGACAGAGTCAGTCGGCCCCACATCTTCACAGTGACCATTTCCAAGTAACTGTGCTCATCTCTAACTGTCACGATGCATTTTAAGGATAACTAAACTATGTATGGAAATAAAACTTATATGATTGAATTTATTCAGGTAAATCAAGAAGACAGTAGCTTTAGTCTTAGTTACACATTTGCAACTAGTCAAATCAGTACAATTATGAGTAATTTTGTAGAAATAATTAAGCCAGTTATATGTCTTGCAACATGCCTTGACATAGACTAATGTTTACCAGCATAAAATAAACAGAACAGTTAAATATATCTTATATAGTTAGACAAAAGATCAAGCAATGGGATCAGTGATTATCTTAAAACTTTTCAAGTCATGAAAAAGAGGCAATTCAGCCTACATAGTTAAATATATAAGTCTTTAAAATTATCAGTAGATCAATATATAATGTTTCACATAAACGTGTATTTGTCACTAGTAAGAAATTACTGAAATTATTTGAAGTAGAATTATCAACTTAAAAATGCGTATTTTGTGTCTTAACAAGAAAGTTTGCATTTTATTCAAAACTGAAGGGATTTTCTGACAATAATTTAGCACATATTCTTTAATGAAGGCTACACATCACAGCTCTTTTTTTTTTTTTTTTTTTAGACAGAGTCTCACTTTATTGCCTTCGTTAGAGTGCTTTGGCATCACAGCTCACAGCAACCTCCTTCAACTCCTGGGCTTAGGCAATTCTCTTGCCTCAGTCTCCTGAGTAACTACAGGTGCCCACCACAACACCCAGTTATTTTTTGTGGCAGTTTGGCTGGGGCCGGCGCCTACCCACTGAGCCACAGGCAGCGCCCCACATCACAGCTCTTAATCTATCTAGAATTGTATGCAAAAGAAGTGCTATGCTTGTTATTTATTAAGAACGTTACGTATATTAGTATATACATAAAATATTTATTTGGAGTGACATAATGATATCAAAACTAAAAGCTTGACAGCCTATAAAGTATTCCTCTTGTTCTCCCTCAACTTTTTTCTTCGACTCATATAAATATAACACTAAACATTGGGTATAGGATATTTTATATTAATGGGATGAAAGCATATGTATATTTTTAGTGAAGTAATCGTTGTCTACCAGGGATATTCAACCTATAGCCTGTAGGTCATGTGCATATTATTTGAGGACTGTTTTGCTTATTTGTGACATTAGATATTGTGAAAGATATATCCAGACTTTTTCTTTTGCTCACCAGCTTTCATTAGCGTTTGCATAAGGTGTGACCCAAGACACCTCTTATTCTTCCAATGGGCATCAGAACACAAAAAAGGTTAGACATCCTAACATGTGACCTATGTTCCTGATTATGTAGTTGAGAGGGAACTCTAGGTTAGAAGGGCTGAAATAAAAGTAGTTTTTAAAAATCCATGTACTGTGTAAAATCTTATGTGTATGTGTTTTCTTAAACCAATTATTCACTCAACAAACTATTTAGAGGCATTGGTCTAAACACTGAAAATACAAAGGTGAATAAAACATAGTTTATGTTCTTATGTGTAGCCAAGAAGCAGCAAGGAAAGGTCTTTATCCCATATAACGATCATAGCTTCTACAAAGACACAAAGGTAAGAAAGAAATGATGATTTGGGCAACGACACATTGATGGGAAGAGACAAATACTGTGGGAGTGTAGAGAAGGTGGCAGTGAAAAGCAGAAATGATATCATGAAGATTCTTTCAGATCATGCTAGGGAGGTTAGATTTTTTTTCCGTACAGATAATGAAAAAGCCATGAATGAATAAGCTAAGCAGTGGGATCTGATTTGTCATTTAGAGATTTTACTCTGGCACCATTTTAGCGCAGAAGTCAGGAAATTACAACCTACCTGTCAAATCCATCTGCTGGCTTTTCTTGTAAATAAAGTTTTATTGGAATATAGCTACACACATCCTGTACATAGTATTAATGACTGCTTTTCTGCTACAACAGAGCTCAGTAGTTGCAGTGGAGACTACATCGATGCCCAGCCTAAAACTTTTACTATTTGTCCTTTTATGTAGAGAGTTTACTGACACTTAATTTAGAGAATTGATTGGGAAGTTTGAAATTGGACAGAAAGAACAATTAGAAACAGAGCATAGTAATAGTCTCTAAGAAATTAGTGGCAGTGGGAATTCAGAGAAGAGAAGACATCCCAAGGATGTGCATACTATGGAGTACTAGGACTTTGTGATTGATTAAACGAAAAATAAAGAAAAATGTATTATGACTCTCAGGCTTTGGGTTTATGTCATTTTTTTTTTTTTGAGTGTATTAAGAGTGGAGGGAAATAATCAGTGTTTTCCCATATGTTCATTTGGGAACACATTCAGATGAATTTATCTACCAGGCCCACATTTTAGGAGAGAGGTCTGGGACATGAGATGGTAGGGTCAGACATGGTCAAGGAAAGGGCAGTGGAGGAAGAGGTGTTGAATAAATGGAGAATACACACCACACGGAGTCCCTGGCTTAGCAACAGGAAAAATGCACACAGAGGAAAGGAGTTGGTGGAAGGAGTTAGAGATATGACTAAAATGATACTCCTAACAATCATGCCAGGTAAGTTTTTATTTATTTTTAATTATGTTTTTGTTATATGTAATGACTTGATATTTTAAATAAGCATATAGGATAGTATATGTATCCCAGGTTACATAAAATCTCTTTGGGCCCCTTTTAAAATTTGGGCAGATAGTGGGTTTTAAATACCCACATAAAACAAACAAACAAACACAAAAACTATCACAAAAGAAATAACATATTCTCAATCATCTTATGGATGGACAGGTTTTATGGACTAACCATTTCATGGTGATGTTTGGGAAATGAACCAGCAACTGCATTAGTTCAGAGATCTAAAACACATAATTATTTCCAAAAGACCAGAAGATTTAAACTGTGATTATATCTATGCTATATAAAAATCTATGTGATAAAAAGCCATGTTCCAATATGATCCTTTTATGATTATAAAGTACAAAGTTGTCATTAACTCATTCACTTCAGTTAAAACTAATTACTAATAACATGATACTTTATCAGAAAAGCTTAACATTTAGAAAATGTCTTTAACATATGAATTTATTATAAAATACATCGCTTTATTTATTTCAAACCTAATTTCATAATTATTATTTCAGAACTTTAGAAGCGCAGTTTTTAAAACATTTAATAACTGGTCTGTGTTGTATTGTAGAGTGAAAATACCCATATATGTGAATCACACTAATCGTGATGATTTATGAAAAGTTAAAGGGCACTTAGTTGGAAAGATATAAATAATTTTACTTAACCAGTAAGATAGTGATATAATCAAGGTTAATGTAGCATATTCCTCTGTCACTAATATAATTTCATATAAATAAATGTAAGATTTTGATGAATTGGAACCATAATTTAAACACATTATAATATCGGCATATAGTGTTACATAAATTGCAACTAAGATTAAAATAGAGTGGTCTATTTAATTGCATAAAATTCTCTTTTGTTGTACTCCACTTTGCAAACTTAAGAACATGATGGAAGTTACAGCAGTTTATAGTTTATTTTCTTATACATACAGCCAAAATAAACTCACAATTAAAACAGGCATGAAAGACACTACACTTATAAAGGACGTAATTTGAAATTCGCTCCTTAAAAACTACTTTTGCTAACTGCTATAAACGATGATGACACTACTTTCACACCATCGTGTAGAAAAGTTATCTTTACCAACTGGGGTAAAAAGGTTCCTATAAGAATAAGATACTGAAAGAATTTTACAGGGACAAGCTTTTCTATAGTTATTTCATTTTCTGGTTTTCAGAAGTCTTGCATTATGAGAACCCTCCGTCGACAGCTCCTGCATTTGCCTGTTTCTGGTGTTAATTATCTTTTGTTTGCCCTTGATAATCCTGAGGTTGGTATGCAGATGATATGAAGACTGCAGAATCATCTCAAAGTGTAAAAAACAATGGCATTGTCAATTCTGCATCACAACACTTTATAAATTATGAATGTTATCCACATTAAGGAGAGTGGTAGACTTTTAAAATTACTTCCATGAATAGATTAAATTACAAGTATTATTACATTTCATTTTATTAAGTGCATCTTAGTAGTTATTAGAGCAAATGAACATGTTCTCTCAATTACATAATAACATTAGAACTAAAAATTATGCATCACTACTCCCAGATGCATAATGGAGCATTGTATATTAATCACTCTAAACAATATTTTTGAGTTTATATAAAGGCAATTATTACCTATTGAACAATAACATTACTGTATTGGTTTATTATAATTCAGTTTAAGAACTACTTTTATAAAAAGCTCAGGTATTTTCAATTTATATTCACCGAAACATAATGTATACAAGAAACCCAATTTACTTATGTTTGATGATGTTTATCTGACTATAAAAAAATAAGATTATATGTATATATAACACAAAGTCACTAAAATATCATGTCAAAGGTTAAATTTTAATATTATATAAAAAATCTATGAAAATCATGTTATTCAAAGTTTCCCTTATTCAATTTGACAGTTCTGATTTCATATTATAAATAAAAATTAATAATATACATTAATGTTAGTAATAATAGATTTGGAACAAAGAATTATAAATGTGATCACAATCTGACGAGATCTATAGAATCAATTGTAAAGTTCTTGTGAGTTATAGTGACCCTTAAATATCCATTTGCATTATAAATGTTTCTGTATTTTTTATTTAGTATTCTAAACTCATATTTAATGGTTACATGTTTTTTTTTTTAAGGATAATTATTGCATCTTACAATAGAATGTTATTTCAATGTTAGGAATTAATTTTTTTTTCTTATGTCTCAAACTGTTATGCTTTAGTGTTAGAATCATAGTTAGGCAAATAAAGCTTTTTACAAATATAGTTAAAATTAAACATAGCAGTTTCCAATATCAAAACCACCTTGCAATATTAACACCACTTTGCATGATGACACAAACACCAGTGATACCTTTAAGTTTGACAGAAGACAGCAACTGAGTTATAATTAACAAAATAAGCAAAACCATAGTCTTTGAACAGCTATTGAACATGAACTTTGATAAAAATACATGATAACAACAACTTAATTGCCATGAATTTTGTGAATCCACATTTTAAAAATAGTAAAATGAGTTAGACGTTTACATTGGTAACTTAGCTGTATTATGTACTGATTTAACAAATACCTTACTTATAATAAGAGTGGAATTTATTATTTAAAAATAACAAAGGCGATTACCTATAGAATAATGACATTATGTTATTGGTTAATTAATATTCAACTGAAAATTTACAAAGAAAAATCTTTCAACTATTATGTTTAAATGCATGTCTTGTGTAACCTTTTTACATGGAAGTACATCTCCTAATCATCCTTTTTCTAAATAAGGGCTACTTCACACAGAAAATTTTCTAATGCTCCCTGCAGAAAAAGAAATGTGCAGTGTTTCAACTCAAGAAATGGTCTGAGAACGCATTGACTAAATAGAATATTTTGATTACTGTTGACAGAGATCTAAGTTAATGTGACTCCTTCGGCCCTGTACTTTAGTGAACAACAAATGCCATCCCTGAGACATTTTTTAGAGTAATCGTTTTTTTGTATTTTTCTGAAAGGGGTATACACAATTGACGTGGCATACAGCACAGCATACCTATGACACGCTTTTAAAAAGCTGCTTTAATTCTTTTTTGTTCCCTTCTTAACTTGTGTTGAAGTTTTGGAGATGAAAGGGTTAATCGTGTCTTTAAAAATTACTCTTATTTTAGAAGAAAAAATCATATTACTCCTTAATCTTTCTAATTCTGTTCTCATAAGATGAACTTGGATTTGTTTCTTTAACACTGAATCCTTTTATGGAGACCTGATTTCTTTACTAATGAATGGAAGAAAAAAATGACATGAAGCTCCTAGGTAAGTCCGATTAACGAAGTCACACACAATAGTGAGACTGTTTCATGGGATAGAAAATAAATATTTGGCTCGGTCTCTCATGGAGATCTTTTTAAAGCAGTGATTCAGAGAGCAGGTAAATAGCATGCAAAAGATCACGCAGGAGTTGCAATCTGCCTTTCGAGCAGCTCTGAAAAATTTCTGTGAGGAAATGAGAGCCAGGCATAATTCACCACAATTACACCCAACGCCTCTTGATCAATAGAGATAAATCTAGTTTTGTTGTTAAATCGATTTTCTCCTTTATAGAGATATATTGTCCTGATTGTTTTAAGAATAATTGTTTCACTAAGGGTTTTTATGGTGATTAAGAAAAAGTAAACAGGAGAAAACTTAATGCAGCTCCTTGGCGTTGCCAACATTTCAAGGTAATTTGTTAGAGATAGCAATGGTGATTTATATCATATTGGGCAATTATATTTTCCTGAGAGAAATTTGGTGAGACTGATTTCCTTTGAGAAATAAGAAACCTCTGTGTTTGTTTTACTTTTATAAAATTTTCAGGTCTTGCCAGTATAAATATTCACTAATGCATAGCCTCTCTTCCAGCTTTTATCACTTTCCTTGTTTTCTTGGCATAGATCACATTGAAGAAGTCCAGATAATTTTTTTTTTTTTTGTATTACAAAAATGTTTAGACTAGACTCAGTGACAGAGCTAGACTACAAGGATTGCCTGAAGTGGGGTTTCTAAATTATTTCTTAACCAAATATAATGGGCACATGTGTTGTTGTGTGTGCGTTCCATCTAATTTCCAATTTTTATTAAAACAGTGTATATTTAAAAACATTTCGTAAATAATTATGTAAAGGTAGGTGGTATAAACAGGGACTGAAAAAAGATACAAATTTAAGTAATAAATCATCATTATATATTATATGTATATTTTAAAATATTTCATAAATAATTATGTAAAGGTAGGTAGTATAAACAGAGACTGAAAAAAGATACAAATTTAAGTAATAAATCATCATTATATTTTTAAAACAAATGAAGCAAAATAATACAAAATATCCTTGGAGTGGATGGATTTGGTCAAACAAGCAGTACAATTTGAGATATCTACATTTACATTTCTATACCTGTA
>NW_003852432.1:12448393-12453393 GCF_000181295.1 Otolemur garnettii | reverse complement strand
AGGTAGAGTGGACTGAGATACACAAACTTGGAGTTGACTCTGTTAGATATCAGCAGGTTTTGACATCTTCTACCGAGCTTGCAGAATCTCTGCTAAGAGGACTAAATTGCTGAAACACACTTTTAATTTATTCATTTTCCTAATGCAGAGAAATTATATGAACTGCAGTAGATTTGATTTTCAACGGTGAATAAATCAGCAACTGTAAATGTTTAGGTTAGGGTGAACAGGCAACTCTCCTGCTGAATAATGAAGGATGAGTTATTTCCACTTTGGGGGGAAAGTTTTTTGAGATGATGTTTCATTTTTACCTTTCAGTACCATTTAACATAATTTTGCCCTCTTATTTGAATGAAAAATACTTCAATATGTTGAAGATATTTTAAAATTCTGCAACTTTTTATATTCAATAAATTGCTGTCTTAAACTGTCTTTCCAAAATGTTAAAATTTAAAAAGTATTTCACCTTTCAATATTTTATTGCAAATTAATTTATAAAAAAATTACTTGAGGAATATTGTTTTTAAAGCCACTAAATTTTGAAACGATGAAAATAAGTTTAAACATTTTTGAAATAACAAAACTATTATACCTAAGCGATTTTAATTATTGTGTAAAATATTTTAAAAGTCGATAAAAATACATTCTTTTAAAAAATGTGTATATATAAAGTACAACAAGGCACAACATGTTTTGAAGGATATAAATGCATACTTAACGTAGTTTTATTTTAATTTTTTAGTACAAAAATAAAATACTTAAAACCCAAAGCCTTAGGTTTCTAGAAAGACAACTCTTATTAAAAAAATAATTTATGCATTTTATTGAATTCATTTGTATTACATAATGAAAATTCTCCTCCTCTGTTCCTTTGTTTGTTTTTGTGGAAATTTCTTTTTCATAGGGTTTTAAAAATAGTGAATCTTATAACTGCTTACTTCTTCTGCTTCACTTCCTAAATAAATCTGGAAGGATTAGTGTCAGTTGAAAGCAGATTTTCAGTGCTAATAGCTTGGTCTTAGACCTTTAGGCTCACAAGGGTTAAGGTTCGAGCTGATCCTGATCGACATTCGCTCCATTCCTGGTTTGGTGACATCAGGGATGAACACAGGCTTGATATCAATCACTTCTAAGGTAGATCCTGAAAAGTCTTGCTGTGCATCAGCCAAGACACAAGAGTCTTTAATGAAATAATGGGATCCTTAGTTATTACCACAATTTTTTTTATAGAGAAGTCCTCACATCAGACATTGTCCCCTGCCTCTGTCAATCACATATTGCAATTAACTTATTAAATTGCACTTGAATTGGATTGACTACTGGAGAGGGGAAACGAGAAAGTTCTTGAAAACAGATTCTTCTTTTATATCCTTCAAACACTTCTGAATCAGGGAATGTGTGAGCTGGGTTCCCCTGTTATAGCAAATTAATTTTTCACTTTTGACTTAAATAGGAGAGATTTTTAAAAACTCTTTCAGTGAACTGAATGGTTGCAGTTCATCCTCTATACCCCACCCACCCACCCACAGGGGAAGTAGCAATTAATCTGGTGATTGAGATACAGTTAACAGATTAACTATTGACAGTCTGATTCAATTCATTAAATATAAATTCAGCTTTAAAATGCTGTGCGTAACACAAAGATGAGTAAACGTCATTCTTGCCTCCCATTCTTGCCAGCCCATTATTTAGTTATAGAATAAGAAAAGTAAAGGAGAGGGGTAAAAGGAAAGTTTCAAGGGGGTTCAAGGGGGAATTAAATTCATTCAATTTGGAATTTTTCCAAATTTTTTTTGGGGTTTTGGGGGTTTTTTTTTTTTTTTTTGAACCTTTTGCCTTGTTTTTTGCCTTTTACCTTTTCGCGGGTTGTTGTTGGAACCCCCGGTTTCTTTGCGGGTTCCCATTGCAAGGATTCGGAGTTTTAGGAAAGGATTGACTTGGTTTTAAGGGGGCCCCAGGGGGCCTTTTGACCAAGGCTTTAGGGTTCTTAGGGGATTCGGAAATTGTTTTTCCCCCTCCGGCCCCCCATTGGGGTAGTGACATTTCAGAAGGACATTTAAGATTTCCAGCAGAAGCAACAGCATTAAGCCAAAGCACGGAAAGGTGGGTGACCAGGTGTGTCTGGGTTAAGGGAACTGCTTATAGTGTCGGAAACAGAAACAAATAAATAACCTGCACACAGTTTGGGTGCAGTCATAAAATCACATTTTAAAGGTATCGTACTTCTGAAGCTACACTAGAATCATAATACTCTTGGTTGATGTGAAGAAAGACAGGATGCCACGTTCATTAGCCAGGAGGGGTTAGGGCTGTGAGAAACTGAATGACTGTGCAAAAGTTGTGGAGCAGAAGAGTTGATGGAGGAGGATGGAAGCTCTGGGGCTTATTTTGGTCACAACATGCCCACAACACATTTAGGAATCACATCCAAGTTCAACTGGGAAACAGACTGAGGGGGGAAGGACTTTCTCCTTAGGGAGTTTGTTTTTGACTTAGAAAGAGAAGCTTCCCCAACAGACTTCCATTCAACCTTGAACTACCCCCAACTGGGTCACATGTGGATGGGAAGTTATAAAACCAAATAGTAAACTTTCCAGCCTCTGCAGTGGATGAGGACATACATCAGGGCAGGGAGGGGGTTAGGAATGAGCACTGAGTGGGCCGAGCTGCAGGATCTGCGTTTGTCACCGCCACTGTGCTGTGGCCAGTGACGCCAGTGATAGATCCCATCTGCTGCCCTTTCCCCACCACATCCCGAGTTCCACTTAATGTGAACCAGATCCAATTTCTGGGAGTCCTTGTTTCCCTTTTTGCAAGAAATGCTTTCCTCCCTTCCATACCATAGTCCATGTTCCTCTTAGAAAGACATGACAGTAGAAACATATGTTTCTCAGAAAGACAGAACAGCCATCTGTGTGGCCACACGTCCACTGCTGCCCTCTTCCTCTCCTGCTTACGGCTTCCAGGGCTTTCACTAAAGATGTCAATGCAAAGGTAAACAGACGCAGTGCAGCGTGAGGACCCTGAGGAGGGGGTCCTGACCATGGACTTGAAAGAAGCCTCTTACATGTTCCTAAGCCTGTCTGTGGTTTGTTTTTTGTTTGTTTGTTTATTTTAACCATTGAAATGCAAAAGGTAATGGTATCTATCTCAGGTATGATATAAGGGTAGGTGAGATATACACAGACTGTGCTGTGCACAGAGCCTGGCATATTTAATTGCTTAAAAGCTTTTAAGTATTCTTTTAAAAAAACATGATGAAATCAGATGCTCCGTCACTCCAATAAGGTTAAAGTCAGGACTTGGCACTTCTTAGTGCCAATCAGAATCACTCAGAAGTTGCCCATTACTAATTTAATGCATTTTGTGATAGCCCTCTATGTTTCCTTATAAATTAATAAATAATTTCTCAGAAAACAAACTATTAGACTGTGTTTTATGGCTAATGGTTGTATGGCTCCTTGTTTCTGGTATACATGTGACTGGATTGATTGGGCTGCATCAGGCCAGATCTCTCGCATCCAGAATAGAGGCAAAGAGGCACATCTGATGGTGAGAAGTTAAATACAATGCCTTTGTGGGTGCCGAAAGTTGGTCTTTAAAGCCATGGAACTAGAAAAGACCGAATTATCCTGAAAGTTGAAGAAGGCTTTAAGCTTTTTTTATTTGCACTTGTCAAAAAATTACCATGACTTAAAAAATTCCAAGTTGCTTTACACACATAAGAAGAGTGATCTGCAGAAACATTACAGATGATATTCCATACATACATATGAGCCCACAATCCCTTATTCAAAATCAAGTGTGTAGTAGAAGTCTTATCTTTTCTAATGATGTAAAGGAAGTAGTGTGCATGGGCCATACATTCCATAGCATGGAGCGACAGAGCTTGGGAAAGCATGTTAGAATCACATTCTGTTGCTCAGAGAAACCTAAGAATCTTCCCACTGTTAATTAAGAACGTTAGTCTTATTTCAAACCAGGTCATGTTTCATTCATCACACTACAGTTCATCCATGTAACAAAAGCCACTTGTATTCCCTAAATATATTTAAATTAAAAAAAAAAGTCAGTTCATGTTTTGTACCAAACTAGTTGCAAAACAGAAAAAAGATTTTTTCAGAGTGCTTTGCCTCCTGGAATTGTGATAAGATGCTGTGGACCTGGACATCTTATGTATAATTTACTTTTATGTCATTTTTAAATGCAAGAAACATTTAACACATTAAATAAGATAAATAATGGTATTTTCCTTCCTATGGATTCTATGATGTTAACTGGTTTTGAATTTGAGCTCTCTTGTGTTAGGCTAGTTATGAAGGTATTCTGTAGCCCTTTCATTGTGGATTTATTTGTATTTAACCCTGATCAATGATGACTTTAGAATATTTTACATAAATATAACACAAAGGGGTAAAAATGCTGAGGATCTAGGAGGAAAGACCCAATGATGATAAGATCCTGGTGAAGCTGTGTGTCGGGCAAGAGTGTAGAAATGGATTACGTCTGGTCTCTACATGTGCTAGAAGTCAATGGCAAATACAGGTCTGAGCTTCCCAGAAGCCAATGCAAAGTGAGGAATGGGAGGAATGTTAACTTTCTCAGAGTCCAAAAGATAAATGCCATGTGATCTTTTGTGAGCAGCTGAGCATTTTGTGAATGTGAACCTGGGGGGGTTTTCTTTTTGTGGAGTTCCAAAAATTTCTTTACCAGAAGAAAGAACAAATTCTTCTTGGCTGTTTATCATGTCCATAAAGTTCTACAGATATTACCACCTTTTTGGTAAGGTGCTATCTCTGAGCATTGTCCCTGGTAACTCTGCAGACTTCCCCTCCCTACACCATCTCTCCTTAAAGTTATTGAACTTATGAATCAAACTTATAACTTTGATAACTGATGCTGTATCTGTCAAAGCAGTGATTTCTCCTTATTATATTGATTATCATTGGGAGACTTCCTTAGACTTATATTTGAGTCTTACAAAGAGAAAAATATTTTCA
>NW_003852432.1:12446151-12447660 GCF_000181295.1 Otolemur garnettii | reverse complement strand
GAAACTTCACAAACAAAACAAAACAACACATTCTCTTATGGGTAGCATTTCATTTTCTTTTTCCTTTTAAGAATAGTTTAAAGCTAGAACCATTTTGTTCTCAGGTGACAGCCACCTGAAACCTGAATTTCATCTAACTTTTAATCATTTTTAAGATTCTCAGCATCCAAGGTTGGGATCGGCAGAAAAACGACTGCAGATATTTGTAATTCACAGAAAATTAAGGGGGTTGACATGGCTTTAATCTATTTCCATCAAGGTTATTGGGTTTCCAGTTCATCTGAACATGTATAGATATTGATTGAGTTTTACAATTTTAAATGAAAACAATACTGCTGCCTACTCATCCCTTGTGAATTTTGTATTCTCTTACCCTCATGTAGCATTGCCTGAATTTTTTAATAACAATTATAAAATCCACATAAAACATTCTTCTTATCACATAATATCCCTATCACACAAATAGTTTCTCTTGGCATATTGAGATCACAAGTTGTCCTTCAATGTCTGTTCTACTTTTCCTCCTTAATAGTATAGCAAACCCTGATTTTATCTTGATCATATCTGAGACTCAATAACCCAGCCTCTCTTGTCTTAGACATGAAGGCATTTTGACCAGCAAGACTAATTAAAAATGTTGTTAATGATTTCCATCAAATTTTCCTAAAGGAAGGAGGCACTCATGTTTTGGCTGCCATCTTCCCTGCTGGTTAGAATGCAGCATGATACAGAGGGCTGGAGCCACATGGGGGATCAGGAAGCAGGAGGGACAAGCTGAAGATCATGTTTAAAGCAAAAAAGGACTCTGGGTCCCTGAGTTATTTCGTGAGGCTGCTCTCCACATTTTGGGTTGGTTACCCATTGTCTTATTTTAAGAGACAGAGAAGTAAAAATGGCTATTTTGTTTTGGTTACTGTTGTCTTTGAGCACTTGAATTGATAGACAAATCAAATAAGAAAAAAATAAATAAAATGCAAAAAACCCTAGGAAATAATTGAAAAAAAGAAATATGATTAAAATAATAGCAAAGTAGTACATCTATTATGTTAATTCATTGGTAAAAGTAAAGGATTCTAGAATTTTTGAGGTAATTTGTTAATGTTCTCAAAACTTTGTCTTTAAATTTTTACCTATATCTATCAGTAAGGAAGAGTTTCATTGTAGGTATCAAGATTTTTATGTCCTTCAAAAGAGAGAAGGAAAAAAACCCTACTTTTATGACTGGAGTGAGTATCAAGACATTTTAACCTAACAGTCACACTAAACTTTATTTATTCAAATTTGTTTTGCATTTTATTGTATATATTTTCATCCTTAATTATTTTCCACTTGCATTCTTATTAACCTTTAGTCACCTTCTGTGGGGGAAGATCAGGAAATAAATATTTTGATGATGACCTGATGTATCAAATTAAATGAGGAGACTCCCTCTCTTTCATTTAGAGTGGTTTCTCTAAGGCCAAGAGGCAGGTTATAAAGAGGTGATTCCTGAAGGACAAGAAAAAAAAA
>NW_003852432.1:12444700-12445708 GCF_000181295.1 Otolemur garnettii | reverse complement strand
TCTCATAAACAAGGATTTGCAGACCAGGTGAAATAACTTTAAGTAAATCTCTGATACAACTCTCTTCTCTTTTTCTCTCTCCTTTTCTTCCTTCCTAACTATAACTTTTATTTCTGTTTACCTAAGGTCACTAAAAGAATGATTTTGGAATCATTAAGAGTATAATTTAATACATACATCTTTATGTTTATGTATTTGGAGTGGGCCAAGTTCTGTGAATCCTTTCTGTTTGCAGAGCTACCTTTGAGCATTAAGCTTTTTTGCTGAGTCTTCTTATTTTACAAGCCTGAAAAATGGGCTTGGAAAAGAAAGGATGTAGGAGACATCTGTGAAGAAAAAGAAGAAAAAGGATAAAAAGAAACACTTCAAGGAGGAACCTCTTTCTGAGGAAGAGCCATGTACCAATACAACAATTCCTAGTCCAGAGAAAAAGAAGAAAAAGAAAAAAAGAGAGATAATCAAGACTAAAGAAGTGATTCATAATTGTATGGGCTGGACAGATCATGCTTAAGATTCAGTTGGGAGTGTACTAGAGATGCTCTTTAACATAATCCAGGGATGGCTGAATGAAAGAAAGTGATTAATTATCTATAACTTTTAAAAGAACCTATTTGTTTCTTGTCATCAACTCTGTTAACCATATTATGTCATCATTTCTTAGAATCTTTGATAACACAAAATTTTCTTTGTATTTAAAAAATAAAATCCAGTGTATTATGTTGATCTCATCATTTCAAAATAACATATATTGAAAAGGCAACACAGTACACATTCTAACCTGAATAAATAAAACACAAGACTCATTGAATGCATGAGAAACAAAGAGACTCCATAAGCTTTTACAGTGAACATGGCACCTGGGTAACTCACTACATGTTTGGATCTGTGGACTGGATGGTTTTTATCAGGTATATTCCCTGCTCAGTTTCAGGCAATGCCTTCTCTTTCTGCTCAGAAACTTTAGGTTGCTACACTCCAAACACCAAGGAAAAGTTTTTGTAAACTATA
>NW_003852432.1:12435822-12439510 GCF_000181295.1 Otolemur garnettii | reverse complement strand
AAAAAAAAAAAAATCAGGGGAGTTCTCAAGGAAAATCTCCAAGGCATAGGCAACCAAATAAAAATTGGACAAATGGAATCATATCACACTAAAAAGCTTCTGCACAGCAAAAGAAACATTCAGCAAAGTGAAGAGGCAACCCACAGAATGGGAGAAAGCATTTGCTAAGAACTCATCGGACAAGGGTTTAATACCTAGGATATATAAGGAGTTTCAACAACTCTAAATAGGAATAAAAATAAATATTCCAGTATAAAAATAGGCAAAGAGCCTGAATATATAATTCTTAAAGAAGACAAACAAATGCCCAATAAATATGTGAAAAAATGCTCAACATCATTAGTGATCAAAGAAATGCACTTAAAAACTCTAATGAGCTATTTCACCCCAGTTAAAATGGCTTTTTTAATCAAGACAACAGGCAATAGCAAATGCTAGCGAGGATGTGGAGAAATGGGAACTCTCATCCACTGTCAGTAGGAAGAAAAATTCCTTTGAAAAACAGTATAGAATATCTTTGAAAAACTAAAAATTGAACTACCATGAGATCCAGCAATCCCCCTGCTAGGTACATATCCAAAATATGGAAATTCAGTATCTGCAAAAGATATCTGCACTCTCATGTTCACTGTGGCACCGTTTACAATAGTCAAGATACGGCTGCTCTTTAATGGACAAATTGATGAAGACATTTTTGGGCATATACACAATGGAATATTATATAGCCACAAAAAGAATGAAATCCTACCATTTGGGAGAAACTGGATAACATTATGTCAAATGAAATAAGCCAAGCAGTGAAAGGCAAATCTTGAATGTTCTCACTCATATAAGAGAGCTAAATATTAAAACTGATCTCAGAGATAGAGAGTAGAATGAAAATTAACAGAGGCTGGGAAGTTTAGCAGGGAAGAAAGAATAAAGTGGAAATTTTTGATGGATTTAAAAGTAAAGTAAGATAGACAGAACGAACAATATTTAATAGCACGACAATGTGACTATAATCAACTATATGTTATGTTATACTTTAAAATAACTAAAAGAATGGATTGGGATGTTTCTAACACAAAGAAGTGTTAAATGTGTGAGGTAACAGATACCCAATTACTGTGATTTGATTAATTCACATTGTATACCTGTATCATCATATCACAGGTACCCGTAAAAATTACATATACAAAGTTATGCAACTATTTTGAATCCATTATAATTTTAAATTTTAAAAACAGGAAAAACAAAACAAACAAAAAAGTAAGGCCTAAGGTTGAAGGTGATCAAATCCTTTTAGGAGTCATTTTAAGATTAAGAAAAGCAAAGTACTCCCCATAAAGTCAGTCATTAAAATTCCATAGGTGTAAAATAAAGATATTTTCAGATGTGTAAAGTCCCGAATAACTTTTATTTTCAGCATCCTGCCTTGGTCCCTTTGTGGTGTTATAAGAAAAATACCTAGGTCTATATAATTTATAAAAAACAGAAATTTATTTTCTTACAGTTCTAGAGGCTGGGAAGTCCCAAGATCGAAGTGGTGCCAGGTTTGGTGTCTGCTAGGGCCTCCTCTCTGCTTCCAAGGTGAGGGATTGATGGCTGCCTGCTTCAGAGGGGTGGAAGGCTGTGTCCTCACATGGGAAGGCTGAAAGACAGAAAGGGCCAAACTCCCTCCATCAAGCCTTCTATAATGACATTATCTGGTCATGAGAGTTCTGCCTCTTTCCAAAAGGCCTCACCCACTTTTCTAAACTGTTGCACTGGATATTAAATTTCAAACACATAAATTTTAGAAAACACATTCAAACCATGATCCACTCCATTCAGATGAATGCAATGAAGGATAGGCTTTACTTGTTATTAGGGGATCTTACTTTACAATGGAAAAAGAGGGCCAAAGGACTAAGAGAGCTCAAGAAAACAAATTAAATAATCTGGTGGGTTTGACTATAGATAGAATCATACCAAAAAACATTAGAGTGGCTACTGTGTGTGGGAAGATTTAGATATGTTTAAAAATGGAAAAACAGAATAATGATGCAATATGTAACTCAAAGAAAATAATTTTTAAATTTTAAAACAAGATTACATGTTAGCAATTCTGAAGCTATTTTATATGGATAGCATCAAATACATATGTGTAGGAGTTTTAGGTGGTAGAATAGAAGCTAGATTCTCACTGTCAGAGAAAAAACTTGAACAAGTAAGGGGGAAAGACTAATGAACTCTGTAGTGCTGGGTCAGATAGGGGGATGTTAGTAAAAACTCAAATTCACTTTCATATATATGCACATATAGATAGAGAAATGATTATATGTAAGTTCCCATCCATACATAAGCTCTCTACCTATTTATACTGCATGAACCAAGAAGCAGTGACATTTCATAACAATAAGCACACCCCCAGCACCTACATCCAGGCTTCTAAATACCACATTTCAATAAAAGGAATCAGAACTCCTCGAAGAAAAGAGTGATTCTAAAAACAAAGCAGAAGGCAAATATAAAACGTGCTTGTAGCATCTTTTACTGCTGGAATGTAAACAAATACCCCAAACCCCCAAATCTAGGGACACATTCAAAGTACTCAGGAGCCAACCTAGAAGATTTCTTGGTGGCAAAAGCTGGAATAATTGGAGCAACAATGTTAATAACTATAGTATTGTCTTTTAAACCAAAGTATAACATCTATCCATCCATGCTGTTGGATAAATAAATGAGGGAGAAGGTAAAAAAAATTTCCTTACAGAAAAATCCCCAGTAAGAAATACAGAAAGAGTGAGGGAAATCCATAATCATTATTAGTATGCTATAGTCATAACTGCTGCAGGCACTGGTAAGTGTTAAAATTAGCAGATGAAACTTTAAGGAGAGATGAGATATTTGCACAGCCCTAAAATATCTTCCCCCAAATATGCATTAACTGCTATGATTATTTTAACATATATCCATAAATTGGTACACCTTCCTCCATGAGGTGGTGCTTAATTTCCCTCCTGTTGAAGATGGGATGAAGTTGATGGGATGAAGTTAATGATTGACCTCTAATAGAGGATGGGAAAAGAAAATTGATATATTTATAGGGCAGAAACTTAGCAGATACTGCTTTAAGTAATCACAGTTACTATCACGGGTAATAAGTCATGTTGGTGCCATGTCTGCCCTGTTACGATGTGATAAAAAGGGCACCTCACCATCGTGGGAAAATTAATGTTCTTCGTATAATTATGAGAAAGCATCAAACAGACATAAACTAATGCATGTTCTGTAAGATGGTTTATCAATATTTCCCCAAAGTGTTAATATCTTGACAAACTAGAAAACCTAATCATGTCACAAACCAGAAGAGATTAAACCATGTGACAAGTAAAGGCAATGTGGTTCAGATGCCTTTGAATCCTGGGGCTGAAAAAGGACATTAGTGGGAAAACTAACAAAATCTGTATAAACTCCAGACATTATTTAATAGGATTGTACCAATATTTATTTCTTAGGTTTGACTATGGTTATGTAAGATAATAGCATTAGGGGAAGCTGGGTGAAGGGTAAAAAGGACTCTCTATAGTGCAGAATATATTATCTTTCAAACTCTTCTGTAAATCTACAATTATTTCAAAATAAAAAGATTTTTTAAAAACACAGAAGTTGAAATAGAACTTTATTTGGAGGATGGTGGAAGAAAGGGATGCAAAAAAAAAAA
>NW_003852432.1:12429322-12435104 GCF_000181295.1 Otolemur garnettii | reverse complement strand
AAAAAAAAAAAAGAAAAGAAAGTGATTATTTCTGGGAAGTGGGATCAGGCAAAGAGGGCAGTAAGCTGCCTCTTAAAATTAGGATTCTAAATCTTTCAACACAATCTAACTTTTGTGAGAGAATGTATATATTGATAATGATTTTAAAGAATCAAACTAATTTTAGCAATACATAATAGTCCAGTAGATTCTTAATAACCCTAAATCCTTTTAAGAGCCAATATAAGATAGCAGGTACTATCAGCAATTACTGAATGTTCAGACTCACAGCCTCCCAATAAATAGTAGCTTTCACTGCTGATTAGCACAAATACGCTGCACTATTAAAAGTCTTCTCATACGATGCTGCGAAAGTCAGCTGCCCAGAAATGTTTTGAAGCTCATGAAAATCAAAATGCCTTAGAAATAGGAGATCCTTTAAAAGTTTGACATTCTGCCTTCTATTACATAACATGGCTAAGTTCAACAGGAATCTATAAGCATAAAAAGCATATCAGATGCTTGCAAAAGGGAGATAAAAGCCAAACAAATAACTAGAAAAAGAAACGTTTTCCCTTAGGAAGACTAGGATTAAGGCTTTAAGGAAATTATGTGCTTTGGATTTTGGTGGCATCTATTACTGGGAGGGAGAAGGGGCTGGCAAAGCTTTAATCTCAAATTCATGGTGTTTTCAGCCTTTCCATTCTTTTCCTCTCTTTCTGTTCCCGGTCCTCTTTATCTACCCACCTTCTATCTTCCCCTTCTCTCCTTTTTATTTACAATTTTTCTGTGTTTTTATCTTTCTTAAAGGAAGCCTCTTTTGAAGTGTGCCTTTTATCTTGATGACTAACTATTAAGAACAGGACGGAGGTAATGGGGAACATGTACTTAACAGAAGGAAAATAAGAAATCTTTAATGTAGCCACAGTAATATCATTTTCCTGACAATATTTTTTATATCATTTCAGTGATTATTTAAATTATGCAAAGGAGACAATCCAAGGATGTTTAGAGTTCTTTAATATTTAAAAACTTCTGGAGCCAAAAAAAAAAATGACACATGCTCATTTTACTACTATTCTATTGTTATTTTTTATTTTATCATTTCTTAATTAGTCTCAGGTATTATGCTCCAAGAACATTTCTAAATATATAATAGTAGTAGGTGGGAAATTCGGCAGAGGAAGGATAAGATGATACATGTTACTAGTTTCTATGTGATGCTTCAATTCTTTTCCCTGTGTTTGTTTTGTGTTTTATTGCTAGATGAATCTGTAAAGAAAGGCTGGAGTCTTTGCCTGAAGGAAGGCGTATATGAATATGTAAATAATGCTTTAATGTGATGAGATTTTCCTATTTGAATATAAATTTGATGAGCAATGTTACGTTATCCTAAATATCAACACAGCTCATGACCAGATGATCACATTTTGTCAATGGTTTCTAAATTCCATTTGCAACTGTGTGATTTGCTGATAAAGTAAGTAAAGATTGAAGCATGAAAACTAAGTAATCTTTTTTTTTTAATTTCAAGAAAGCCAGACCTTTTTGTCTTATGTATTTTGTTAAGTATAGTTGGATACAAAAAGAATGAAACTTAAGATTAAGCAGGAACCTTATTCTAGATGATAAACATTGTATAGGTTTCATATTTTAAGTTTTTTCTCATATTATAATTAATCCACTAAGGATGTGTCTACTTTTTATTTTTTTGATTGAAAGATAAAATCATAGGTATTTATTGAGTAAAACATGATATTTTGAAATAGATATGTGTTTATTTATACATATATCATGAAATGATTAAATCTAGCTTACTGACAAATGCATCATCTTATATAGTTACATTTTTATGATAGGAACACCTACCATCTAATCTCTTAACATTTTGCAATAAAGCTTCTTTTTTTTTTTTTTTTTTTTTTTGCAGTTTTTTCCTTTTTTTGGCTGGGGCTGGATTTGAATCCCCTACCTCCAGCGTGTGGGACCAGCGCCCTACCCCTTTGAGCCACAGGCACCGTCCAAGCTTATTTTCTTTATCCAAATTCAAGATTGAAGAAATCCTCTTTAGGTTTTTCTTTTAAGGAATAAGTAATAAACATTACCTTTAAAATCATTACACTACCAAGAAAACACTTCGGAATTGAGTTAGTATTTATATTCTTTATCTATCAAGAGAGAGAGTTCATGAAGGTCACTAAGAATTTGGACTTGGTAAAGAAAATCATGAATATCACTCAAATGTACTAAAAAAAAAAAAGTTCAAACAAGGATTTCAGCATTGAGAATAAAACAGAGAAACAATGCAAATGAATAGTAATAAGCCTGTTTTGAATTACGCTGGCAAGATTAGTATGGAACAAAGAGTAGACTCTTTCACATCGGATCTCAGTTTGAAAATAATCAGTCAATAAAGGTGGTAAAGACATTTGACAGTCCACTTTGTGTTGGCAAATGTCCTGACAACACGGTGGAGGAAAAAAAAGAAAAAAAGGTCGAATTCTTCAAATTCACATTAGAAGAAAGTTAGAGACTAGATTAGGATTCTGTAAATCAAATATAGTTCACACTGTTGCTTAACTGGATATAAACAAGTCATCCAAGGTCATCCAGCTAATCTATTTTAAAATTTCTTATAAAACATGCCTCCCATTCTTCCCTCCCAATCAGATTTAGTAAATAGCTCCAAGAGCATAAAGTCCATTTATTAAGAAAATAGATCCCAAGTTTAAGAGAAAGAAATGCCCTATATAGTATGAGAACCATACCTGATGTAACTTTGCAAACATTTTAGGGCTTATCACATGATCTATTAGTGGATTTATTTTCATCTAGTTGTGTATATTTAGATATTATTTAACATTGCTGTTACCTAAAAATTTATCTCTAGCTCTTAACCTTTCCCTCGAACTTTTAGTTATGCATATCCAGATCTATGCATAGTATTTCATATCTCGATTTACATTTCTAGTGCTCATCTTACTGCTCGCACGTCCAAGATTAAAAGCCTGTATATGCTCTCATACACACGTACACACAGGCCCTCACTCACATGCAGACGTGGCTTCTTAGTAAATGGCAACTTAGTTAATGGCAACTCTGTACTTTTCAGTTGATCAAGTCCAAACTCCTGTGGTCTTTTTTTCCATTAGGAAACCCTTTTAACTCAACCTTTTCAACACAATTAGAGTCCCACCCCTTCTTATCACCTGCACTGCTAGTTCCTTTCAAAGCTATCGTCATCTTTTATACATTTGATTTCTCTAACTCCCCACCTGCTCTTTCCATTTGCGTGGTAGGATAGGGAACTTGCTTTTTTCTTACTGATTACAATCTCAATGCCCTCTTCTAGTCTGTTGTCACAAAAGCCTGATGATACTTTAATTTTATTTATTTATTTATAGACAAAGTCTATGTCGTCCTCCGTAGAGTGCTGTGGCATCACAGCTCACAGCAACTTCAAACTCTTGGGCTTAAGCAATTCTCTTGCCTGACCCTCCCAAGTAGCTGGGACTATAGGCGCTCACCACAAGCCCATCTATTTTTTTTTTTTATTGTAGTTGTTATTGTTGTTTAGCAGGCCCATGCTGGGTTCAAACCTGCCAGCCCTATGAAAGCTATAAATTAGTTTCATACTAGGGCTGAGTACGTTGGATACTTTTTCTTCCATTCTTGGGATACTTTGTGAAAGCTATAACCCAATTTTAGCCTAGGAATATGGGGGGGGGGGTGGGGGGGGGGTGATTGGTGGGATCACGCCTATGGTTCATCCTATAAGGGTATATGTGAATCTCTCTAAATGTAGAATATAAATGTCTTAACACAATAACTTAGAAAAAGAAATGAAGGCTATATTAACCAGTTGGATGAAAGTATTTCAAATTGTATACAGAAACAGTACAGTGTACCCCGTGATAGTATTAATGTACACTGCTATGATTTAATTAAAAATAAAAAGTAAAAAAAAAAAAAGTCTGCCAGCCCTGGTGTATGTGGCTGGCACCCTAACCACTGAGCTACAGGCAGCAAACTCTGATGATCCTTTTAAAACATAGTTCAGATCATGTCTTTCTTTGCTCAAAACGCTTTACTAATTTCTTATTCAGAGTGCATCCTTGCATTGGTAGGCCCTTCTCTAACCATCCTCTATTAAAAACCAATCTCTACATGGCAGACCCTAACCTTTCTACCCTGCTTTACTGCTTTCTCTAATATTTATCACCATCTGACAAGTTATTTGTTTAGTATATCCTGTGTACCTCAGTAGAATCTGGTTCTAGGAAGGTGAGGGCAATGTCTATTGTATTTACTACTTCATATCAAACATCTAGAAAAGTACTCAGCTCAATAAACATTTTAAATGAATAATTTTATCAAGCAATCAATAACAAGAACAAGATTAAAAGGAGTTGCAGATGAAAGCTATTGTGTCATGAATTCCTATGGATTGTGTTCACCCTAAAGATGTGTTTAAATCCTAAACCCTGGTACCTGTGAATGTGACCCTATTTATACATCAGGTGTTTGTGGATATATTCAAGTTAAGATGAGGTCATATGAATTTAGGGTGGACCCTAATCCAACAACCTCAGACAAATTTGAGAAGCAAATTTGCACATAGACTCACACAGAGGAGTATGCCCTGTGAAGAAGGAGAAAGAGATAGGAATGATGTGGCGACAAGCCCAGAATTGTTCATAATCACCCATCAGAACAGAAGAAGCAATGAAAAATCTTCCCAAGAGGCTTAAGAAAGAACATGGCTTTGCCAATAATGTGATTTCAGACTCGTGGCATGTATAACTGTGAGTCAAAAAATGTTTGTTGCTTTCACTCTCCAGTTTGTGATAATTTGCCTTGCAGCTCTAAAAAACTAATACATATAAATATAAATGTTATGCTCTTTCTCATTGACTTCTGGAATATTAGAATTTCATAGAATCTTTAAATGGAAGATTTTAAATAAATATTTTGAAAATCTTTAGTACAGGACAATATAAACTGTGCTTGACCAACAGTTGGGTTTGAGGTTTTGATTACTCATCAAACCCGTAAGTAAAAGAGACTTTGTTCGTCCTCAAAATAAGCTTCACACATCCTCTGGGAAAGGACACAGGAGAGCCAAGTCTAAATGTTCAGGAACAATAGAACAGAGGTGTATGACTGCCAGCTACAGCTTCTAAAAGTAAAATCTCTGTAAACTGGGATGCGTGGAATCATAGGAGCTGAGGTTAGTGTGTATGGATCACTTCAGCGCAGAGACGCTATCAGCTCTAGGATCCCATCAGCTTTTCTCCCTTGCTAGACTCTAATCCTCCGAGAGGTAATACCATTAAACCCCTTCTCCGTGAAGTACTCGTCAGTTGTAGATTACTCCTATCCAGGTTGTTCAATAAACAGTTTAGAGTCCCAAGTACATTATATATCGACCTCAGGGGGACTCATTTATCCTGCATCTGGCAAAAACTAACATATTATCAGTGTTCATGTTCATTATCAGTGTTCATGTTTCAACCAATGGGCAATGCTTCAGATGCCCTTGAAGTTAGAGAAAAGGTAACACACTAGGTAATAACCCTTTGCCTTCAGAGAGTATAACATAGAGCTCAGAAATTTACTATTTCCAAAAATTATCTAGATGTATTAATAAAATTTTTTCACTGCTGTAGCACATTGTATATTTTAAGCACTTCCATACTTAACCACATTTGTTTTGCACAACTTACTAAGTCAAGATAGAATACTTGTAGGAACTTCTCTGATTATAATCGCCAAATGAAAAAATCATCATTACCTTATGAAT
>NW_003852432.1:12381252-12429128 GCF_000181295.1 Otolemur garnettii | reverse complement strand
TTTTTGGTTGCAGCCATCATTGTTGCTTGGTGGGCCCGGGCTGGATTCCAACCCACCACCTTAGGTGTATATGGCTGGCGCCTTAGCCACTTGAGCCACAGGCGCCAAGCCATTAACCAAATTTTCTAATGCCTATATTTAGGAGCCTGGGAGTATTGATTAAGTCAAATTAGGAATGTTCAGATGCATTCCCAAATATTTAGGACAATCCCTATAATAATAATAGTAAGCTCTGGTAATCATTTCTTACCACCAACTTCACTTTAGACATCCATCATTGAGATGTGCGATCATTACTGTTATCCAGTACAGTATTGTGTTTAATGCATTTCCTGTTGAGCTGTGAATGGCTCTAGACCTAATCTAAACTGTAGCACAGCCTAATCCCTGCAACTTCACCGATCACTAAATGGAGTTATTTCATCATGGTAAACTCTACAGTACTAAACAACAATTAGGTAACCAAACTTGGTAAAAAATACTGTAAGCAATTATTAATAATACAAAAATCTGTTTTATGCTAATGAAAACAAAGTGAAATCTTCAGAGATGTCTTCTGATATTTCTTTATTGGAATTTTGTTATAATTCTTTTGTACATTGATTTTTCAATTCATTCTTGCCAGTACCTCTTGGTATAATATGTTTATTATATCTACTTTTTCCTTTTCTGTAGGAAAAATTCTATGTATTTTTTCCTAATCTGAGAGTTTTTTTAACAACTGTTAACGCCATGCATTTCCAATAGCATCATTATTTGTAGTTTCAGACTTTCCAAACATATTGTTAATTAACTTAGTATAATTATTACATGTAATACAGCAAACACTTTAATTTTACATAGTTCTGATTATCTCCTTTATTAAAGAAATATTTATTGGACACTTGCTATGGGACAAAAAAGTAAGTGCTGGATGTTTGCAACAAGGATAAATAAAACATAATTCCTCTCTGATTCTTAATCTGATAGAAAATAAGTCTTACTGTGTGAAGTCCTTATGATGTAAACATTGCATAGTAGCTTTATAATTATTTGCTTTACACCATTATCTGGAGTTTTAGCTTTGAAATTTTAAAATTTTTTATAATCTGACATTTTCAATATGGAACATAAGTATTAGGAAAATTACTATGAAAATAAAGTTCCTGACCAAATAATTTTTAGATCCCAGCATACAACATCCCTCAATTCTATCAATTGCTATGAGAAGTACTTCAATAAAGAGGCTTGTTTGTCGCACTGGTTGTGAACTTGTATGATTTTAGATAATTTTTTCACGTATTATTTGGCAAAATCCTAGAAAAATAATGTTTTGCAAAACAAAATTTGATCCAATCTAATAGATACTGATGGATCTCTTTGATGTAAAAAAAATGTAAGCTTACATCATGTTATTTTCAAAAATATTTATTGGTCAGTTTGATAAATTTGAGGTCATAAAAGCTGTCTACTGGGTGACACCTCTCTTGAGTGGTAACACATAGGGGATTAAGTTAACATTTTTCTCCATTCCCCGCCCCCATCTTTTGTCAGAAAAATTGTCAAATACTTCACAATGTACGGAGGAAGAAATCATCTGAAACCAGATTTATTAATTTGTTAATTTCACAAATATTTGTTATGATGTTTCTGCATTGGGTTTCTATGTTAGACACTGAAGACACAAAGGAGACCCAAATGAAAAAAAGTTCATTCACGTACTTGTGAAGTTCACAAGACAGTGAGGTACAGACATCTATTCAATAATCAACAGATACATGAATAAATTACAAACCAGTAGGTTTTGTGTGAAGGAAGGCTACCCTTCTTTATTTTGGGTAAAACTGCTTTAATGGTCTCCTTTTATGTAAGAGTAAAAGCAAAATACCTTTGTACGATCTTTCCTATTCTTGGAAAAATAACTTGAGTAGTGTCGCCAAGGTGATTAAATATCTGGTTAGCAGGCCCTATTGTCCTAGGAGAAGAGTAAAGCAAGACCTGTTATGCTTTCAGTAGCTTTAG
The DNA here is from genome assembly GCF_000181295.1 of Otolemur garnettii. Taxonomy (NCBI): domain Eukaryota; kingdom Metazoa; phylum Chordata; class Mammalia; order Primates; family Galagidae; genus Otolemur; species Otolemur garnettii. Next base: position 12,427,127 of record NW_003852432.1, on the reverse strand, counting down.
GACACCTTGGTCAGGCGGCTCTGCAGAAAGCTGAGCAGGGTTTCTACAGCTGGACGCTAGAATGAGCCCTGCTCGCACATGCCCCAGGGAAGGCTGGAGGACCCATAGCTTAGCGTCCCTGCAAGACAAGTGAACATGAGAACACTAGACACTCTGGCCTCCTGGGGAGTGAGAGCATGAAGCCTCTAAACTAATCAACACTGGCAGAACTGCCGGAAAAGGGCTCTACCCTCCTCATACAGCTGGACTGAAGGATTAGCTGCCTCCATTGAGTTATAGACCCAACCTTCAAAATTAATTTTGTCAGTGCGAGAGGGACTTGACAGCCTACCAGCATGCAATTTTTGCCAGGGGTAATCAGTTGCCACAATTTTCTGAACAATGGTGTTTCTATTGCTAGAGTCTAATCTCAGCCACTGACACATTCTTGATTCCTAAGACACAGCACAGTTTGTCCCAAGTCACTATTACCTCAGCCCTATTAGGCAAAGATAGCAGAACCTGCCATTACCACTTCTCTGGGGTAACTGCCCACAATGAACATGAGTATGAGACCGACTTGAGAGTGCTTGATGATAGACTTCTGGCCTATTGATCTAGCACTTCTCTAAAACAAGCTTTTTTTTTTTTTTTTAATATAAGGTACAACAATGTGAGTTTTTCTTCTTTTTTATTTTCTTGTACATACATGTCTTATTCACAGAAAGATGTATTTTTTTTGTGGGTTGAGAGATAGGAATTAGGACTTTTAGAGGAGAAAGATAAGAGAAAAACAAAATTTCTGGTCTTTAAAATAGGATACTTTTAGTTGAAAGAAGACATTATCTAGGAATAAGTACCATAAAAAAATAGTGTGCATACATTGAATATACCAAGCTACAAGCCTAGTGAGACACATCAAAGAGTCTGAAATACAGATGGTCCAGAACAGAGCAGAAGCCCCTCTGAGGCTTGAGGAATTTCAATGACAAGAAGGAAGACAGACAGGTGAAGCCACCGGTGGCAGCTCTCTAGACAGAAGTCAGAGGTAGATGTGTTGGATTGGTCGAGGCTTAAATGCATTGAGGAACTTGCTCCATGATCCTAATCAGGAATTTAGAAGGAAATTACGTCATAGGATGGCTTCACATCCATCAGGCAATGCATGTTAAAAAGTTTTGAGCCTATCATGGTTAGGTAGAAGAAGGGCCTAAGTTTACTGCACCTTAACTTCTGTTGGACCAGATGAGACATCAGAGAAATCACATATTTCTGAATATCCTAGAGAAGAGGGGTAGCTGAAGTCACTGAGTTGAGAGTGGGTTAACTGTCACCATGCCCCCACTGTAATCATGGCGGAGGGTGACAACATAGCAAATGCTACAGGGAAGACAGCCTATGCCAGGGGCCAAGGGAAGAATAAGACCAAGGTTCAAGAAGTTTTTCATCAATGGGAGACTAGTTGCTTCTTAGCCAGCCAGATTTAGATCACCAATCACCTTCATTAAAACCCCTCTGTTGAAATACTTAATGTGGTTTCTGTTTTTCTTATTCATCAGGCTCAAACTGATAATAATCATAGTATTTGTTATCCTAGAGAAAGATCACTTATAATTCAATATTAAGTTGATTTCTTCTGGGGAAAAAAAAGAAATTAAAACTGAAGACTAAAGTTGCTAAAAAATTTGTTTCTCACATACGTAATATAGAAAGTGGTGCTATTGACTAGATTGATTATTTGCCTTACATGAATACTTTGCAAATTCAAAATGATTTCTCATGTTTAACATATTCTCTTCTTTTGTCCTGTATGGGGATGAAATTTTGCCTGTATGAAGAAATGAAACTGTGTACAGTTGTTTATGATGTTCCCGTATATTCTAATATCTGTGAAAATTAAGTGGTTACTTGGAACTATATCAGCAGGTTGCACAGAAGCCTGGTCTAAAAATACAATACACTGTTTATATCTTAAACTGAATGATAGACAAATTTATGAGTAATTTTAAAATCCAAGCAAAGTAGAAATTATTAAGTAGAAATTTCTAAACATAAAATAAATACATCTTCACAGAAATGAAATAATTTTAAGTGCCCATATTATCATTTGGCCTTCCAAACGGACACCAGCTACTTGTTCTATATTCCCAGGTGCAACAAAATATTGAAATATTTGTAAGTGATGATATTTTAAAAAATTAAATCTTGTACATCCTTCTGTATCACACAAATTGAAGCATACATTTGCTTGACCTGATAAAAAGATAAATAACACTTTATTTTGGACAGGTGGTATCTGAGATAAAGAAGGGGTACAAAACAGGCCAAGATATCAAATGCTGTTAAAATACGAACACAAGCAAAAAGGGCACTTGACTAAGGGATTCAGAGGCTCTAACCTAACTAAATACAATCTCCTGAGAGGTGAGAGTAGGAAAGCATGCTATTATATCTCACAGGAAACATTCTGATTCTGGTGTCTCATTCTCATGACAAAGGTGGCAACCAGAATAGAGAATAGCACAGCATGGATCCGTCCTCCTGACAAAGACAGGAAGAATAATGGAAAATAATGCAAAGTTAGCACCTTCTTGTTCAAATATATTGTAATCTTAGGGTCTTCCTCTCTTCCAGCAAGGATGTAAGACATTTAGTCTTGACAAAGTGTAACTGCAATACAATAATTGCTAGAACTCTAGACATGAGAGAGTTTCAGGGTTGTTTTACAAATAGAAGGTGCATTGTCATTCGTAAGTGTTTTCATGTTTCTGGGAGAATTTTTTTTAAGGGAAATATAATTGTTATATGCAATCTTACAGGAAGTAGAACTAGGCTGTCTGTAAAAGAAAATAATTTATGTTGGACAAAAGCAGGGAAAAATATCTACTGCAAATGCTGCAGTTATAATATTCGTCACCGTAGCAAGTGATAGTACAGAACAAATAGTGCCCCTCTTTTTGTGAGTGTATATGTGTTCATACCATTATATGTGTGTGAACAAAAGTAAGCTGGAGATTGTAATAATAAAACCACTTTATAAAAGGCAAAAGAAAAACTCGCTGTCCCATATTATTAAAATATTTTTCAAGGATCAAAGCTCTACAGCTAAAGCAAACTAAAGAAATTCAAGTGTGTTTTAAAACAAAACTTGTGTGCAAATACTGCTATGTAGGTGTTTATTTAATTTACGGTAACGTGTAGTCGAGCCATTCCAAACTGTAATTAGGAGAATTAACTGCATATTCAACAGGTTGTAACTATTCAAAAGCTTGTGGATGTGAATTTTGAACTTTCATTCCCAAATATTTTTGCCATTTAGTTCTGGTAGCGTTGTAACAAGGGCTTTCATATATTAACACATTCAACGCTAACAATAGTGCTTTGAAGAAGAACGTACATTAATGTACTTTACCAAGAAGAAACTAAGCACACCTCTACGTGGGGGTGTAAGAGCCTAGGAGAAACTTGATTGCCCCCTGAAGTTTTGCTAAAAATAAAGCCAGATTAGCAGGAGAAATAGGGTACAAATGTATTAACATAAATGAGGAGAATCGCAGAGTAATTATTTCACCACGCAGTGGAGGTACAGATGGTCATATATACTTCTTCTTCTTAGGGAAAAGGGTATAGGGAACTGTGGATGATTTTAGGGCAGTAACAAGTGATTTTTAGGGGAATTCTATGCCCTTGAAGAAAGTATGATGATCTAAAACAAAGTGTATTGGGCTCTCAGACTAGACTACAGTTTGTGACAAAACTCTGTTCAAATGTGTTGACAAGCTTTAGTTTTTTCCTGATATATTTCTTTAGTTAGCAAACATTCTGGAAAGGGATGAGAGGCAATTGTCTTCTTAGGGCAGTCTAAACTTTAGCCAGATGAGTGAACTTCAGGGAATAACTTCATCCTGTTCATTTAGAGAAGCAAAGAATTGATATACAAGAGGGCAGGTGGAAGGTCAGAGAGACCCTGAGGCGGCTTCTTCATGTTAACATATCAAAGCATCATATTTTAGGGTATCAGTTTCTAGGACCCAACATTCCCCTGTCTAAAACTTCCCTAGAAGTTTCATATACTAATAACTGATTTGTTGGCGGCTATGGAGAGAAAAATCAAGTTAATAGCTGAGTGGTATGAGGTCTCTTTAAACCATTCTCCCATTTATGGGCATTGCCCAGTTAGGAGTGGGGAACCTACGGCCTTAAGGAAATTGGTAGCCTTCCTGGTCCTTAAACAGGATCACTGAATCCAAATTTTACATAACAAATCCAGTAATTAAAAACATTTAATAGAAAAAAAATGAGCTTTTCTTGCCTTCTTTGGTGCTTAAAAGAAAAACAGTCTTGAAATTAGAAAGTTGCAGGTTTCGGCTCGGTGCCTATAGCTCAACCGGCTAAGGCGCCAGCCACGTACACCTAAGGTGGCGGGTTCGAATCCCCAGCCCGGTCCCGCCAAACAACAATGACGGCTGCAACCAAAAAATAGCCAGGCGCTGTGGCCGGTGCCTGTGGTCCCAGCTACTTGGGAGGCAGAGGCAGGAGACTCGCTTGAGCCCAGGAGTTGGAGGTTGCTGTGAGCTGTAATGCCACAGCACTCTATCCAGAGGGACAGCTTGAGGCTCTGTCTCAAAAAAAAAAAGAAAGTTGCAGGTTTCTTACTAACGTTTGAAATAAATTCTAAACCAGCTTCCTCAGAGTCTAGAGGACAATCAGCTGAGTCAGTCACAGTCTAGATGTTAAATCTTAAACATCTTCAGTTAAAGTGAAACTGAGTAATAGCAATCACACTGACTTTTCTCATCTATAGTTTTTGTGACACAAGTTTGTTTATACATGAGCCTCAGCATGCTGCACCTCAGGAAAAAGGTAGCTGTAATTTCACTGAGGCAGAAAAATAGAAGAAACATTTGGAAATATTAGTGTGCAGACTTATAGCCAGAAAAGGGTCAGAATCCAGTCCAAATTATTAGGCAAATAATAAAAACTCAAAACAAGGAACAGGGCTAAAATCTAATAACTTATGGACTATAGTTTTCTTCTGCAACACTATTTTTCTCTTTCCCATCTCACATTTTTACCAAAGATACATCATAGGAGGATCAATTTATTTGTAAAATAATTTTTAATCTTTTTATATTTGGCCTGGTTATTTGCACGAAATCCAAAAAGTATGCTGATAGCCCATATACTCTTTCTAAGTTGGCTTTCTTTAATAAAGAATCTTATAATAGACATATTAGACTTTTAAAACCCTGAAAGCCAACCCAAGACTTGACCATCAGACTATGCTTATAATACCTGTAAAAACTGTATGAACTCCTCTCTTCTTGATAATCTTGGGTCTATTCTTTACTTATCTCAAGGTTAGGAACAATGTAGACAAGATACCAAGCCAGTCTTTTTCTATGTCTATCTACTTTATAAATTCAAGTTCATTTTCTCAAAGCAGTCTAGTCAAATACAAAAATAAGACACGCAAGTCAAATCCTTGCAAAATAAATAAATAAAATAGTGTCTGCAGTGTGTCCTGTTACAAAATAAATAAACAGAGTCTTATTGAACTTAAATAACTATAGTGGCACAAAATAAGAATACTCACAAAATTAGTTTTTATATTCTGGGGAGATAAGTTAAAAAGACAAATGTTTTAATTTCACTCAGAAATGTATGTTTTACCCCATTGATGTAAGCTACAAATAGCTCAAGAGAGAACAAAAATCATATTCTTAACTCTGGAAAACAAAACAGAAAAAGAAGAATCAGCAATCCTTCAAATAAAAATTTATAAAAAATATTTCAGTCTTTCATCCATTTAGTCTCATGTAATTCACTTCTCTACTTGAGGCTTGATTAGAAATATTCTTGAAACCATCAGATTTTCCCTCTCCCCTCTCCCCCCTCCCTCCCCCCCCATAACCTTAGGCTGTTATTAGGTTATAGCTTTCATATAAAAAGGTTTAAATTAGTTTCATAATAGGTGTGTGTACATTGGATACTTTTTCTTCCATTCCTGTGATACTTTGCTAAGAAGAACATTTTCCAGCTCCATCCATGTGAACACGAAGGACGTAAAGTCTCCATCTTTCTTTATGGCTGCATAGTATTCCATGGTGTACATATACCACAGTTTGTTGATCCATTCGTGGATCGATGGGCACTTGGGCTTCTTCCATGACCTGGCAATTATGAATTGGGCTGCAATAAACATTCTGATACAAATATCTTTGTTGTAATGTGATTTTTGGTTGTCTGGGAATATACCTAATAGAGGAATTGCAGGGTCAAATGGCAGGTCTATTTTTAGTTCTCTAATAACTAGGAGAGTTACATGAGGGCTATGTTAACCAGTTTGATGGAAGTGTCTTGGATTGTGTATGAAAACACCACACTGTACCCCCAAAGTGCATCAATGTACACAGTTACCATTCAATAAAAAAAAAAATAAATAAAAATAACAGAAACCATCAGATTTTATTATCTAAGTTCTGGAAGTTTTTACTATGTCCAATGATATGATCCCCAAAATTATCAGAAACCTTATCAAGGGTGTTTGTCAGAGACAGGATTAAGAAGAGCGTCTAGATACAGGTAGCACGTGCCTCCTCCACAGAGAGAAAACAGAGTTGTAAGCAGATTCTTACATTTCAAACAGACATCTAGGAGAGAATGCTAGGGTTCCATAGGCAACTGAGCTGCAGCACCATAAGTGGGTCCGGAGAGGGCACAGGGAAGCTTCCCTGGCCTGGGGGCCTGGAAAACATTTGGGTTAAGCTTCTAGATGTGGCAAGGAATAAGAGAAAGGTTCCTACCACTCTAGACTCCAAGATGATCTTTTATGATCTTGGCTGGAATAGAGTCCCCAACCTCACCCATGCAGGTCTTGGACCTAACATAAGGAGCTGCTGGAAGAAAGCAAAGAGACATTGTTCCAGAAAGGAAACTCACATGGATCCTACAGGCATCTGAGCCTAGAGCAGCTTGAGCTGGGCACCATTCTGGGTAACCACCAGCATACCTGCAGCCACTGCACAACTCTGAGGAGATGTAGAGGAACTCAGGCAATCCCATGCACCCTGGAAAGGTCTCCACAGCTTTACTGTGGGCTGCTTTTGAAACTGATACATAAGCAGACAGCATTTTCCACAATTTCTCACTTATGTTCATGCCTGGGTGGGGCTGCAGCCTTTCCAGACACAGGTCCAAGTTGCTATGCTAAGAGTTTGATAGTAGGCTGTGCTCCACTCTCAGGCCAAGCTTAGGCTTGATGTGGCTGCAATCCTTGCCTGCCTAGAGAGGGGCAGAAAAACCAAGCTTTTCAGCAGCTGGAATGGTGTTCACTATCTTGCAGCCAGCTGCCATGGGACAAAGTCTCAATCGAACTGCACTCCCCATAGTTTCCTGCTAGCATAGCTTGGCTGAGAAGGTCCCTGCCCTCTCTAGTTACAGGTCCAGAGTGCTATTTTGAAAGTCTGACACCGGGCATCTCCCTGTCCATGGCTGACCTCAGGCTAATCTAGCACCATCTAGCTAGAGGAACAGGGGAGGCAAATCTCTCCTACATATACCTGGAACAATTCCCACCATTCTGATATAGGCTGGCACACTCCTCAGCATCTTACATATTTCCTGGAAAGAGCCCCACCTCTTTGTCACAGGCCCAAGGTACCAATTTGGGACTTTACAACTAGGTAGTTCCCCACCCTAGCCCGAGTTCCAGCTGACCCAGCAGCAGCTGCCATCCAGCTGAGAAGTGACAAAGGAGCCCAGGCTTTCCTGTATACACCTATCAGGTATGTATGCATAATGACAGATGTACATCTACCCTGTGATTTCCTCTATCATGTTCCAGGCTGCTGGGAGACTGAGATGCCTGCATGTGGCACTCCCACAGGCATCTCACCCACAGTGTTTGCCTAGAAGAGGCCCTACCCTGTTCAGTCATAAGCCTAAGATGCCATTTCTCCTACATTTGATAAAACCCAGCACCCCTTCATAACAAAAACCTCTAACAAACTAGGCATAGAAAAAAACATACCTCAAAATGATAAGAGCTCCTACCACCAAAAACATACGGAATGGGGGAAAGTTGAAATCATTTTCCCCAAACAAATAGAACAAGACAAGGATGCCCAATGTCACCACATTTATTCAACATGGTGCTGGAATTAGGAGCCACAGCAAATAGGCAAGAGAAAAAAAGGCATCCATACTGGAAAGGAGGAAGTGAAACTATCTCTGTTTACCAATGAAATAATCTTATATATAAAAAATCCTAAAGAGTCCTTCATAAAACTCCCACCTTAGGTAAATAAACTAAGTCCCAGGTTCAGAATTAAGGTGCACAGATCAATAGCATGTACATACACTATGAATAACCAAACTTAAAATCAAATTGAGAACCCAATACTCTTTATAATAGCTGCAAACATACTTTGAGACTGGCACTGTACTATACACATGTGAATAAATTTGAGTCTATTTCATACGAAAAATGATCTGTTAATTTCAGATAATGTATTCATTAATAGAAGTATTATACACAAAAACTGATGATTTGAATTTTTCATGCACACATGTTCTACTTGCTTTTTGTTTTAAAGAACTCAGCAGTGGTTACCCTCGAGTTGCTCTAAATGGGCAATCAGGTATTTGGGCACCTATTTCACTGGTGCTTTTTGCATGAACATCCCAAAGAATTTCTGAAGGAAACAGTTACTAAACAGACTGGAGATGAGGCTGAGTTTAAGACCTACTCGCCCAAGTCACTGTGCTCCTGAAGCATTGTGCAGTGGCACAGATCGAAGAAACCAACTTGAAGAAAAAGCAGGTTAAACTTCATTAGCTGAGTCCTGTCTGATGGGAGGGTGGGGGTGGGGGAATGGGTGGCGTCTGTATGTGATGAAGTTGTGAAGATCATGTCGCATGGGACGTTTGAGAAACTGAATTGTAAAGTTAAATGAAGAATGTAAAAAAAGGTATAGTCAGAAATAGAGACACTCAAACGAATAGAAATGGACTTACAACATGTTCAGAATACGTGAATGTCTAGAAAAAAATACCAAACAATAATAATAATGAACATTTGTAGTTGCTTGCTCTGTGATAGAGAGGCAACATCCTAAGTGCTTTATGTGCATTTATACATTGTCACAATAATCTTATAATGTTTTCACTGTTATTAATATTGTATTGCTTAATACATAAGGAGAATGAGGCAGAGTGACATAGAGCTTGCCCAGGGAAGGCCACACAACTGCTAAGGCCTGGAATTGAACTGGCACTGGACTTTATCCTTCTCCATCAAGTTTCAGTAGACTCTTGCTTTGCTGCCCAGGCTAGAGGGCCATAGCCTCAGCCTTGCTCATAGTAGCCTCAAACTCCTGGGTTCAAGTGATCCTCCCACCTCCTGGGACTATAGGTACCTGCCACAGTACCCACCTAATTTTTCTATTTTAGCAAAGACAGGGTCTTACTCTTGCTCAAGCTAGTCTCACACTCCTAACCTCAAGTAATTCTCCCATCTCAGCCTCCCAGAGTGCTAAGATAACAGGCGTGAGCCATCATGCCCAGATGGAACTGGACTTTAATTTAGGCAGGTAGTTCTAGGCTCTGTAATCTTAATTACTGAGATACAACATTTTGTATTGTTGAAAGTACTAGAGATAGATGATGGAGGAGCCTGGAAGAGGGCTGAAATTGAGGAGATTCCAAAAAAAAAAAAAAAAAAAAGAAAGAAAGAAAGAAGTGTACAGCAATGACAATTGTTTTTTACTTGTACTTTTTAAAATTCTACTTCAGGCTAGTTTAAGCTGGAAACTGTATATTGCATATATGAAAGGAGAAATGGAAGAGAAGCATAGGAAATATAAGAAGTAGAAAGAGAAAGGAAGGGAAGGAATGTAATACAGAACAGCATACTTTCTACTCCACTTTCCAGGTAGTGTATTCTCCGTAGTGTTTGTTGCAAAAGCCTGAAGGTGCACAAAGCCATAATGCTATTATTAACCTACAGGATGCCATCTATGGTTCCCCATTTAGTATTACTGCTTGTTTATGTTTCCTAATTAGCTTTGAGTTATTGGTTCTGCTCCCAGTCAATTAAAAATGGTTTACAGAAAAAGAAAAGATGTGTGATTAGGGCAATTCTAGAGGTAATTAGAATATTTTTGGACTCCCTGCTTGATAAATACTACCTATTCATCTTTCCTTGTTCTGAGAGGAGTTACTGAATGTCATTAGAAACCAAAGTTAGAGTTTTAGAATTTGAATAAAAGAAAGAAGATGTTATTGCTTAACTTTGGAATGCATTGTAGAAGGAAAGTCTGCTGATACTCAGCCAGAGTATCAATCATTTCATATCTGGACAGTGCAGGTATAATGATTGATGCCTCTGAAAATAAGGCTACTCATAGAGTCCGCATTTGACTTCTTTTCATTATGTGCTAGTTGTACTATTTGCTAAACATATTAAAATATTCTAGTGCAACAACATTTTAAAAGTGAACATTGTAGGATAACTTGATAAATCTAAGCCCCCAAACATTAGCACTGATTCTTTGCCCTTTTAATGTCAACTAATAGAAACTAATATGACCTAGTTGCTATTCTTTTGATCTAGGAGATTATTTATGTACCTTTGATGTATTCCACATCTGGAAGAGTTTATTTGTTCTGTGCAAATGGCTAACTTTCCTAGGTCTTAATGTCCTCTTCTCTAAAAGGGAATAAATAAGATAATAAATTTACTTTCTTCCTTCCTGCCTTTTAATGACATTTTGTTTAAAGATTATGTTCTTCCCCCTCCCCCATTATCAAGGTGTTTTAAGTAATATCTTACTTTGGAATGTTTTATATTTAAATTTGTGCTAATGATTTCTGTTATTAATATCCAAATTTAGTATTCAGATAAGTATTAGAGTAAGGTAGAATTGATTTTTGGAGTAACCCAATAAACATATTTATGCCTACATATTCACCATAGGTCTAATATGTATAATTTTAGATACAAGCAAGTGTCATGTTGGGAAAATATTATCAGAATGTTTTAACCAAACATATCAATATTTATATTATTAAAAAAGTAATTCTTTCCTCCTTGAAGCAACTGTCTTGGAAAGCTGTACACTTTATTTCAACAATGACACTACTGTTTAAAAATGTATCTAAACTCATCTTCTGGCATTACCTTTAGAACCTGTGATACTCTAAGTGAATAGTCTCAATGCTGGCAAAACTATATCAATGATGAGTGGGTTTTGTTGCTCAAAGAAAAAGACCAATTTTCTTCTAGAGCTTATTGAATGAATCTTCCATAACACCAAATGAGGTATTCCAAAGTTGTTTTGGATAGTGATAGCATCACTGCAGCAAATTCACACATCTAAGCCGGAATAACATAATTTCTATGAACAACCTTCCCCAAGGAAATTGCTATGAAGAATATCATTCATTTGGTACTATAATTTCTGTCTTTTTTTGGGTAAATTCCTTGCTTTAGTATTTATACAGATATTTTATATCTATAGAAATAGTATGAGTATCTGTCATACAATAGTCATAATGTATTGATAAAATTATCCTTTCTGTATTTTATGTATTTCAAGTATACATCGACACATGGCATAATTGTGGAATTATACACACTTACCTGTAAGATGGGATAGATGCTGTAAGATGACATTTTTCTTTCTATTCTGTCCAATTTGCATGTGATATCAAATTTAATAGTATTTTAAAAAAGAAATATATTATGTGATAAAATTATTACTCAACTGAATTTCATCAAAATGTCATCTTTTATGTGCTTAAAAATCTTCTTATCCTGTTATTAACTGACAAAAGATTATAATTTGACACAAATTGATACTACAATGAGTGATTTAAAAAGTATGTTTCAATAAAATTTAACATAAAAAGAAAAGCAAATATAAAAATATTTCTCTATTATTTAGCAACTAACTTTTAATTTTCCCACCTTATCCTACATATTTCTCTATATACATACATATATCACTGCACACATACATACACATTCTACTAAGTAATTTTGGTCATTTCTAGATATATAGCATATTTTCTGGTGTTTTTCTTTTAGTTCATATTGCTAATATGGGATTTCCAGATTCTTAAATATTTCTACAAGCTTTTATACAATTTATGTCTGTATTATACATCTCTTTATAGTGCTGTTATTAAAAAAGTTAATGAATTTAATTAGTAAATTTGAATCAGTTCTTAACTCTGTGCTGAATCATAGGAGAAAGTGTTCCCTGAATAAATGATTTTTCAAGAATAAAATATTCTAAAGATAAATTTAGTAAATCTGTGCATATGTATAGTTAACGATCCTAGAAACTTAATTATACATGGCATATTTGGAAATAGATTTAATTTTAATTGAAAAATTGAGTTCATAATTTCATAGAAATGAGTTACATTTCATTGAAAAAGGAAATTTGTACTATCCTAAATGGATTATATGTGTAAATTTCCAAAGTAGTGTATACAACATGAATTTAGCATTTATGTTATACATTGACTATCTATCATACATTGGTCAAAACCCACAGAATATACAAAGAAAATTGATAAGGTATCATCTGAAAAGGAATACATTCTATTAGAGAACACCACACTGGCGCCAAAAGAATTATAGTACAGGTAAGAATACTATAAATGTTACTATGCCTACTCATACAAATTCTATGAAAGAACTGAGTACTGAAGAAGAGTTTTGAGGAATAAGGCATTTTAACTATAGTCCAGCAGCATGTTACCAACTGCTACATAAGAAATTATCCTCAAATTTAGCAACTTCAATATAAGAGATATGATAATTATGTTCACAAACTCATCCTAGAGAAAGGGCTCCACACTTCATCACTGAGTATCACTGTGGTCACCTTGGGAAGCTATGCACTAATGCCAGTCCACCCTTCAAAGCAATTTTGAAACTTTCTGGAATGGCCATCAAAGCTGTCATCGTATTATCCTTGATGTCCTGAATGTTATCAAAATGTTAATTTCTATATTTCCTTTACCTTTAGGCAATAAAAAAAGTCACTAAGGGCCAGCTCAGCTGAGTAGGGAGGGTGTTCCAATACAGTTATTCGTTTACTGGCTTAAAATTCCCCCACAGTGTTCAGCACTGAGCTCCTTCAGGACCTTTTTGCACAAATCTTTCTCACACCAAGGTTTTCAGTTAAGATTTTCCCATTTCTTATCAATGTTTATTGGTCTTCTATGCTTCTCACAGTCAGCCAATGATTTTGACACACAATCCAATAAATTTTTGTAATGTTTTCATCAGTTACAGTTGCTTGTTACTGGCCTATCTTCATCAGTGATACCTTCCCTCTGCCCTCAAAAAACATTTAATCCATCTATAACTGCTGTTTTCTTCATACATTATGCTCATAAACTTAGACTAACATGTCTCTGATTAAACTTCCACCCTTGCCAATTTAATAAGAAATGTAATGTTTGTTCATTGCTCTAATTCAAGCTGACATTCTCAGTGCACATCCTCAGTTTCTTGTGGTGTGGGCCTTTCCAACATAGAAGCTTACTTTTTCAGAGTGGGCAAGTGAATTAAGGCAATAAAGAGAGTTTTCTAGCAAGAAGGAAGACGCAGTCTTTTCTAAGTTCATCATGGGAGTGACAGCCTATCCTCTTTGTTGTATTTTATTGGTTAGAAGCACATTATTAGGTGAAGCATACATTGAAGGGTAGGGGTAATTTTACATGAATTCAAAAAGATGGGGTTATTGAGAATCAACTTAGAACTCTGCCTACCATAGAAATGAATAATAAAAAAAGGCTCATATAGACATTCCATGGGAGAATAAGGAATAAAAACTTTAACTAATATGTATTAAATAAAAGTTTCTCAGGGCACATCCATTTTATGAATCCTTAGAATTGAGTTAGAATTTTGTTGACACCCCAAGAGATAAAAACATTTTTATCTGCAACTGGTTATTATTCAAGTCGGTCACATGGAATTCCTTTTGGCCTAGGATCATACTATTAAGGGGAACTGCTATTCTTGGAGTACTTGTTACATGCCAGCCACTATGCATGTATTATCTTACCTAACAATCTACTTGTGAAATAAATGCTATGTTTAAAGGAGGAAAGCTGAGCACATCATTAAAAGGTGCTTTATTAAGTGTATATTTCAAGAATAAACCCGGCTGGGTGCAGTGGCTAATGCCAGTAATCCTACCACTCTGGGAGGCCAAAGTGGGTGGATCTCCTGAGCTCAGGTATAGGTGAAATGCCTATATGCCTCTGGCCAAAAATGCTATTTGAGAGAGAGCAGTGAAAAGACCTTGTGCAGGTACACTTGTGAGAAACTGAGGCAGAATCCCATATGGCCAGGTTAGTTGTAAGCCTAACATGACCAAGGCTTTGGCTGGAATAGCATTTCCAGACTGTGTTAACTAATTAAGGTTGACTTTATAAGGCCAATGAAAAAGCCCTTTGGAAAACTGGCCGGATACCCATCAGTAACCTTTCCTGATCTATGGTGTGTGACAAAGGTCACTTGCTGATGAGTCTGGGAATGGAAATGTGCTAGGGGACCTCAAGAGAAGAGGAATTTACCCAATACATACAGGTATCTAATGGCACAGATGAAATCTGGGCTCATGAAAGGCTTTTGAGAAATCTAGACTGAGAATTTCCTATAAAGGCTCCAGCAAAACCCCCCTGACTTAAGGAATACATGGGAGCAGAGGTTTGCACACAAATTCCTGTATGCCCAAGAAGTTTCTCTATGTTTTGCTTAAGGATTAGAATTAATGGCCTCCAAATGGCATGGTCAGTAGAACAGACATTCAAATCATCTCTTTCCCCTGTAGCCTCAGGCTTCATCAGATAAGAACAAAGAAAGTAATGACTGACAACATGTCCTTCATTAAGTTACGTTAAACTGGGTTATGTTGAAAGGATTATGCTTAAAGTTGTGTGTTGGGTGGATTATCAGATTACCAGAGAGGAGCTACTTACAGGGTGAGTGGTCATAAGATGTTTAAATGGATTAATGAAGTCATTGATGCCCAATGCGCATGTGCAAAGGGATTGTAATGAATGTTAATGAGGTCATCACTGTATACTGTGCATGCACAAGATTGCCTATATAAACCAACAGCAAAGAAAGCTCGCCATTTTGCCCGAGCGAGCAGATGGTCACCTTTATTTAAAACACAATTTCAATAAGCGTGCTTATTCTTCGTGACATCACTTTTCCATGAGACCCTCAGGCAACATCAGGAGTTCGAGACAAGCCTGAGCAAGAGCAAGACCCCATCTCTAAAAAATAGCCAGGTGGGGCAGCGCCTGTGGCTCAGAGGAGTAAAGTGTTGGCCCCATATACTGGAGGTGACTGGTTTAAACCCAACCCTGGCCAAAAACTGCCCCCCCCAAAAAAAAATAGCCAGGTGTTGTACATTTTGAGCTTCAGTTTCACAAGGAAATAATTTTAACTACAAAGCAGTTGCTTCTACCTAAAGCTAGGATACAAGAATGTGTACATACCTTAGGATAAATTCTATTTAAGAAATTTTGTTCAGCCATTCATTCTGACTTGAAACTACCTTTTAAAAAGTCTTAAAGAAGCTACAAATATACATCTAATTGCTGGAGAAATTTAAGGGTTCCCAAGACACAAGTCAACATAAAAGAGAGCAGAGAAGACTGAGGCACATTCATCACATTCATAATATTAAATATAGGTCATGGGAAATTTCATGGGCTTCATTTTGATCACATCCACTGTATTATGCCACCACCTGTGCATTATGTTTAAATCAAAAACAAGGTCAGAACGTCCAAGACTGGTCTGCCTTCTGTTTTTGTTTTTTTTTTTTTTGACAAAGTCTTACTCTGCTCTCCTGGGTTGAGTGCCTTGGTGTCATTGCAACTCACAGCAAACTCTTGGGCTTAAGTGATCCTCTTGCCTTAGCTTTCCAAGTAACTGGAACTGCAGGCACCCGCCACAGCACTCAGCTAGTTTTTCTATTTTTAGTAGAGACAGGGCCTACTCGTGGTCAGGCTGATCTCAAACTCTTGAGCTCAGGTGATTCACCACCCTGACCTCCAATAGTGCTAGGATTACAGGCATGACCACTGCACCCGCCTTCTGCAGGGTGCTCTTTTATTTTTTAATATTCTCAGAATACAATTTCTCTGGATTTGATTATTTTTCTAACATCTTTCATGAACATACACTCTTCATGATGGTGGATTATCCTTAACATCATAATAACACACTTCACCCCCTCATGACAATGATTATACATGACCTCAATTAGTGATTCATTTTATAGACTAGAGTAATCCGATAACCTTATTTTTGTGTCTTCATGTTTATTTACCAAATATTAGAAGCACTGTTTTCCACCCTCCAAATTCATATTTTTCTCTTTATTACATATTAATCATAGACTTTTGATCAGAAAGAGCAGGAAACTATAGTATATGTGATAAAATACATCTTTTTGACAGACAACTATAATAATTTACCTACTTTTAGTTGCCAAGAACCAAAAACCTCACTGTACTTCTTTATGCAAAATGTTCTTTTCACAATTCCACTGTAATATTCGACATTCCAGTTGTTACTGTCAAAAATTGAGTGCATTGTAAGTACTCCAGGTAGAACCTGAGAATTTATTGTGCAGAGATGAAAATTTGTAAAGGGAATATGTTAACATTTTCAGGCCAAAGGGGAGACCCCTCAGGTAGAAAATGCTCTCCTATAAAGCTATCCAACTACTCAAAAAACAAATTTGTTTCCAATGCACTCTGAAGTTATAGTTTTACCATTCAGGGGAAGGACTGCAGAATATTTTCAAATAATTAGTGAACTATTTTAAATAATTCTGTGTAGTCAGATGATGAAATATTGGAAGAGGGAGACCCCTCCTTGGTCCAGTAGCACATACAAGATAGATGGTATTACCCAGTGGTCAGAAGCCTCGGTTATTTAACTTCTGCAGGCTTTAGTTTGTACATAGATTTTTTTGTGAGGCTTAAATGAGTGAGATCACTTAAAGCACTTAGAATGGTTTCTAATACATAGTAATCACTCAGCAACTCTATGGCCATAAGGTGAACCATGTTACTCCTGCATACATGTCCTCCTGTGACTCTACGCTATGATTCACTACCACTCACTATGCTGCCACCATCTACACTTTCTCCCATTCATTTGCTTATTCACTCAAAATAGAAAATATGAATATTTCAAATAAGATGTGATGAGCTTCCAAAGATGTCATAATCAATTTTAAGGAAAGCCTAATCAATTTAGCCCCAAACAGGCAATACAAACAATTGTGACTGAGAAACTTTCTCTTACTTTGAGATGCCAAACTGTAGCTTGTTCCAGGTGCTTGTTACTGGCCTGTCTTCATCAATGATGCCTTCCCTCCCTCAGAAACGAGAGTCTCTGCCACCTTCGATGAAGGGATTCACCACAGAATTTACATTAATTCAGCCGTAAGAGATTAATAACTAATAACACATTAATTTAAATTAGGTAGCCTTAATAGCTCTCTTCTAACCAGGAAAACTGTCAAAGAGATCCACCCAAGAACTATATTCTCTCTAGATTATAACCTCAGTGGAACTTCTCTGAAAGTTCTACTGGCTCCTTCTTATCTGAATGGCATTTTTTTTTTTTAAATTTCTTTCTTTCCATCACAGCTTTGGACCTGATCTATCAAATTTCTTTTCAACTTGAGTTTGTGTCATCTATATTGTAGACTTCTGCTCACTCTCTCACTTCACTCTGGCTCTAGGCTTTCAAAAATTGCCTGGCTAGAACACCAGACAGCTCATCACTTGGCGCAAAACATAAGGTTAAACTCTGTCCTGTATTTGTCTATGCAAATGCACAAAGACCAGCACAGTTTCCATAGTGCTAGTAACTAGGAATATTCTTTACAGTCTGCATGACCCCAGGAGGAATTTCCGTGACCAAAGTAAAGGAGCCCTAAGGCAGATTATCACGGCTAGTCGGAACAAAGAGGGACATTTCCATCCAATCCCACTGTGTGCTTCTGTCAAAAATTTGATGTCTTAACAGAGTGGAATCTGTGTGCACCTCTACATAAGCTAAAGATAATTTCTGAGCTGGACAGAACCATTAAACACTATTATCCCCATCAGAAACTCTCTTCTACATCTGTTTGGAGACTATTTTTCAAGAACACAACCATGTCAATCACAAAAAGGTACAGGCAATGCAGCATTCTTTTGCACTGTGGTAATTCAACAGTACAGAAGCTTAGAGATAGGAGTGAACGAATTTGTTTCCAATGCACTCTGAAGTTGTAGTTTTACCATGCAGGGGAAGGACTGCAGAATATTTTCAAATAATTAGTGAACTTTTAAAAATAATTCTGTTTAGTCAGGTGATGAAACATTGGAAGAGGGAGACCCCTCCTTGGTCCAGCCGCACCTACAAAAGAGATGGTATTACCCAGTGGTCAGAAGCCTCGGTTATTTAACTTCTGCAGGCTTCAGTTTGTACATAGATTTTTTTGTGAGGCTTAAATGAGTGAGATCACTTAAAGCACTTAGAATGGTTTCTAATACATAGTAATCACTCAGCAACTCTATTAGTTATTGGCATTAAATAATTAGTAATAACCCGAAAATTCATATGGGGAAAAAGCAGCCTTCTTACTTAACATCTGAAGTAGATACTAACAGAACTAGTTAGGCTGTGAGAATAATCAAGAGAAATCTTCCCTTCCTGAAAACTGAACAACTAGCCTGAATAATTCCCTTATCAACAAGTGTAAGATGTGCATCCTTTTACACACACACACACATATTACACAAATGCATGAGCTCACCAAGAAGGCTACAAAACTAATCCACATCATAAACTAAGATGAAAAGGCATTAACTCAAAAGAGAAAGCAAAGTGAAACTTTTGAGATATTTGCTATGGCAAATGTTTTGGGCAAAGCCGATCTTAGACTAATTATTACAGGGAGGAACAGGAACAGTAAAAGAGGAGATGAAATATTAAATAAGACAAAATAGTCTCAGATGAAAGAGATGTGAATGATTAGCAGGCAGATATAAAAGAGAGCAGGATGAAACAAGGAATTATTGTAAGGAAACTAAAAATAAAGTATCTGAATGTATATCAGCTTAAGAAATGAAAAGAGCAATATTGACACTACATAAAATTAAATCAATGATTAAGGAAATCTTGAGAAACTTGCCCAGAGCACAGAGCATAAAGCCAAAGACTTGAAAGACAAGAGAGAAGATTAGAAATATGAAATAGAGGGATGCAAAATTGCATTTGTGGCCAATTGGGGCTTTAGAAGAAGGGATTGGACCTACTGGGACAAGAGCAATAATATTCCATCTAAATTGGTCATAGACGCAAGGGAAGGGGGACATAACCTTTTTTTTTTTTTTTTTTTAATCTGGAGAAAGATAAATGCCTCTAGATTGAAAGAATCCATTCTGAAAAAAAATTAATATATATTTATCAGATTGTTAGTTCAAATTTAAAAAAAGCTAAATTTATTTGTGTAAACGGATTAGTATTCTGTATTAAATATTCAAAGACATAAAGTGGTATACTAAGGGTGCTGAGAAATTATTGCTATAATTCAGTGTTTTCCAAATTATTCGACCACATATTTTCTCAACTAACATTTTGCAGGAGAAATGTTTCAGCCTGTACAATTTGATAAACAACAACCAATCATATGCTGTGCACATTTAGGGAATAAATGTTACATAAAAATACCTTTAGAGAGCTGTAGACAGAACAAAATATATATGTATATATAAAAGAGATCCTTATGTGTATTAGTTTGGTAGGGCTGCCATAACAGTTTTTCAACAGTTCTGGAGGATTAAGATGTCAGTGGAGTTAGTTTCTCCTAAGGTCTCTCTCCTTGGCATGTAGATGGCCATCTTATCCTTGTGTTTCCATATAGGCTTCCTTCTTTGTATGTGTGTATCCTAACTTTTTTTTTTTTTTTTTGAGACAGATTCTCACTTTATTGCCCTTGTAGAGTGCCATGGTGTCACAGCTCCCAGCAACCTCCAACTCCTGGGTTTAAACGATTCTCTTGCCTCAGTCTCCTGAGTATCTGGGACTACAGGCACCTGCCACAAGGCCCTGCTATTGTTTTGCAGTTTGGCCTGAGCCAGGTTCGAACCTGCCACCCTTGGTATATGGGGCTAGCGCCCTACTCACTGAACCACAGGCACCACCCCTTCTAATCTCTTCTTATCTGGGCACAAGTCACATTGGATTTCTTACCCACCCCAGTAACCTCATTTTATCTTTATTACTTTCATAAAGACTTTGTCTCCAAATACAGTCATATTCTCAGGTATGAGGAGTTAGGTTCACTACGTGAATTTTGAGGAAAGGACAAAATTCAACCCATAACACTACCAAAATAAAACTAAAGCTTTCTCTTGGACTTTCATTCAGAAGACATGGAACAATGTATTCAGAGTTTTGTAGAGCAAAAATAAGTGTATGACATAATAATTCTCTGCTCAGTCATGCTCTAACACATACATGAAGCCAAGTAAATTTCCACCTATATAATGGTCAGAAGATTTATTCCTATTGATCACAATATAAAATTCAATAACTAAGAAAATTTGTTATGAAAAAAATGTATACAAAATTGTAGCCACGTTAAAAATAGGACTTGACTAAGTAGATAGGTAATGTAAAAAGTATAACAGTGGTTATACCTTGAATTTGTACTTCCAAAGGTAGGAAGTGGGAGCTAAATTTGTCGACTTAATGTTGATAAATGGGGGCTAAAAATATCAACTTCATATTTCCACTTTTATTAGTTTCATCAAAAGGTGTGACTTAATTTTTGATGTTAACTAGGATTTGTATTTCTTCTTTTTTTCCTTAAAAATAAACATTTGTAGAAATAAAACCAAGTGCACAATAACTTCTATTATAAGACGACATTTTTGTAACAGTCCTCATTTACACTCTTAAAAATGATTTTTAATTTTTGACTGATTTTTAGGTCTTAGAAGAACTTTTGCTTATGTGGATTATATATGTATGTTAACACCACATTAAAACATGGAAAAATTTTAAGGCACATTCCATTAGACATCATGACTAGTCATGTAGTCTCTGGAGAACTCCACTCTGCACTCACGAGAAAATTGGAGTAAAACAAGGTGAATGTGTTAGTATCATTATGGAAACAGCTTTGCCTTGGTGGATGCTTCCATAGGACCTGGGCCTGCCAGAGGCCTCCCACATCATATAGAGAGAACTGCTGATTTAAATAAAAGGTAAAAGAATAGGAAACACTAATACATTCAAACAGACATTAAACAACAACAACGAAAAGGGCAATCTTTGTCTTACAGAGAATATTATAAATAAAAATTAAGAGTCAAAATTGATTCACTTTTTACACAAAAACATCTACAGTTTGGCCTCCCCTTTTTCCCTTCCAAAGAAACTGGCCTTAAAAAAAAATCTGCCAGTGGCCTCTGTTTTCCTAAATTTAAAAGACAAATTTCAGACCTCGTGTTTCCTAACCGCTGATGACATTCCCCCCAAATACTCCGTTTCATAAACATGTCTCCTTTCTCTGCCTCCATGTTGCTCTTTTCTGCCATTTGTCCTCATATTTCTTTGATGATTCTTTGTATTTGATGAGTTTGTTATTTTTGTTTCTCTGTTTGGACTTTTCACGATACCATCAGGTAATCTGCTGCTGCTTACACACACATCACCCCTCGAACGTCTGTCCTTCTCTGGGTTCTGTTTTTCACCCTCACTTCTTTTCACACTTTCTTTAGGACATCTCATCTACTTTCCTGGTTCATTTTTGATGATCCCTCCAAAAATTTTATTTTTATATATCTATATATTATTATATATGTTCATATATCACACTGCTTATATGACATACTTGCTTAAATACAAAATAGGCCTTTCAAATTCAACACATTCAAAACTCTACTAGGAAATTTTCTCTTCTCAGAACACTGTTTACTTATTCTCTATTCAATTAGTTAGTAATTCTCTTGATTTTTACTTCACAGATATTTTACGAATCTGTTTTCTTCTTTTATCCTCTATTTCTAATGGACTAATTCAGAACTTGTCATATTTTGCTAACCGGTTGCCAGATCTTCTCCTGTGGTCTCCTACCCACCATTCTAGCCTTCCTCTGATCTACATTAAAAAAAAAAAAAAACTCCCAAAAGTGAAATACGGCCATTTTAACCCAAATTTAAAAAACCTCCATCTCCCACAAAGCATCTTAGTATGATAGTCAAGTCCCACTATCTACCTCTGTTCTGTAATCTCTGCACATTTTTCACTGTGCAAATTATAACTCCTGATATCCATATACAATGTTGCCTACATAAGATGTCTTTCAAAATTTTCACTTAAATAGTTCTTATCCTTTAAGATTCATCTTACATATCATATCCTCTGAAGAAATCTTATTGTTGGGACTAAATGCTTTCTTATAAGTGTTTCATCATATTTAAATAGTATGTCACCAAAGTGTAAGTTCCTTCGGGGTGAAACCATGACATATATTTTATACCCTCCATGCCAACTATGAGCTGGTACTTAGGTTATGAACATAAAAGTTCAAGTGAGTTTAATTTAATTCCAAACATGGTGGTCATGGTAAAGAAAAAATCATCATCTATCAATGAAATATACTAAATAAGCTAGAAATACATCCCTGACTGTTTAATATTAAATGAGTAAGAAAATAGAGTTAGTCAATATAGAGGGGTGGTAAAAAGGATTAATATTAAATGAGTAAGAAAGATAGAGTTAGTCAATATAGAGGGGGTGTAAAACTTAACACACAACAAAGTACAAATTACATAGAAATAATATTAGAAATAGTAAAGTAAATCCAGGGAAACATTAGGAATCATACATTTGAGAATAGGGGAGTTCTTTCAAAACATAAAATACATTTTAAAAACAATAGCAAGATATGGGAATGATCCCATGACAATTCTAAACTTCTCTAGATAGCTAAATAAATGTTAGAACCCCTCACACAAATCAACTCCCACCAAATTTAATGAGAATGATATTTTCAACAAAATTGATAACACTAGATTTTTTTCATATGAAGACTCATTAAAACAAAGAAAAAATTAAAATACAAATAAGTTCTGGAAAGAACATGGTTAGAAAGCTCACAAAAGATGAAACAGAAATGATCAAAAAGCATGTCTCTAAATGTTTAACCAAAATGTTTTTAAGTAGATGACATTTTTATACATTACTTTAGCAAACAAAAATCATAATGTCCAATGTTTATGATGGCTTAATGAAACTGATCTCACAGAGTGCTAATGACATTGCTTATTAAAGGAAACTTTGAGAACCGTTTGGGCAATAAATTCCAAAATTGATACATATTTTTTTATCTCATTGGGACTGTTCTATTTCTAAAACTCTGTAAAAATTAAAATGGAATCCAAAATATGACAATAGCAGTATACAAAAGTGAATACATTGGCATTTATAATAAAAATGTCCAGAGATAGAGAAAATATATCAGCTATTTCATAAGAAACAAAACTATTTCAAAATAGCTGATATATTTACTTTAAATACTATGATTCAACTATAAAATTATTGTTATGTATATTCTTAACAAGTATACATAAGTACTTATGTTGGAATTTTGAGGTAAAACAACTTATAAAATTTCACATAAAATATGATCAATCTGCCCTTTTAAATTCTGATTTGCAAAAGAAAAAAATACTGAAAAAGAGTCATCAGTGGGAGGAAACTGGTATTTAAAATTAGATGGTTCTTGTTTTTTTCTTCCTATTTAGTCACTGCTTTACAATAGACCATAGTAGACCCTGTCTATTTTTAAAGATCCATGATACTTCAAATATTAGCAGTTTCCTAAGATAATAGTAATTTTAATATTTTTTATCCTTGACATAAAATTTTTTTAATGGAAATTTTCTTACATGTTTAAAAGTTTTCTTTATTAATTGTGATATTTGGGGGCTTACATATCAAAGTGCCAATATAGAAATTAAGGTTCAAACTTCTAGTACAAATCATTTTTCCATCAAAAATATTTGTAGTTGGGCAACACCTATAGCTTAGTGGCTAGGGCATCAGCCACACTCACCTGAGCCGGCAGGTTCGAACCCAGCCTGGGCCTGCCAAAGAACAATGACAATTACAATGAAAAAATAGCCAGGCATTGCAGTAGGTGCCTGTAGTCCCAGCTACTTGGGAGGCTGAGGGAAGAGAATCACTTAAACCCAAGAAGAGGTTACTGTGAGCTGTGACACCATGGCACTCTACCCACGCCGACAGCTTGGGACTCTGTCTGAAAAAAAAAAAAAAAAAATATATATATATATATATACACACACATATATATATTTGCACTTTATTTTTATATACACTATCCTAGATTTCTCTGGGAGTTTTGGCGTCTAACTTTGGAAGTGGTTAAGAGCTTAGGATCTGAAGCCACACTGCCTAGTTTTATCATCTAAACTCCACGACAGTGTGATATCGGGCAAGTCATTTGACCTTATTGTATCTTAGTTTCCACATGTGTAAAATGTGGCTAATAACAGCACTCCCCACATACAGTTTACGGGGATAAGATAACTGAAATGTGTAGAGCTTTTAGAACAGTGCTGGGCACATACTAAATGGAAAATAAACATCAGCTCTTAGTCATTATCACTATAATATTATGTATAAGTATAATAAGGACAAGTATAATTATACTGCGTGTTCTATAGTTATATGTATACTATTATTGGCTTTTCACATGCATTATTCATCAGAAATCTCACCACAAGCCTGTGACAGAGATAGGGCAGGTATTAGAGCTATTTTTGCATATAAGAAATGCAAGTCTCGCAGATAGTGGATCTCTTGCCCAAAGATTGAAGGCAGACATGTACACTGTTGTTAGAAATGTAAATTGTTCCAGCTATTATGCAAAATAGTATGGGGGATTCTGAAAAAAAAAAAAAAAAAACAACAAAAAACAGGAGAGCCACTATATGATTCAGCAATCCTACTTCTGAGAAGATAGCCAAAAGAAATGAAATCAGTACCTAGGAGAGATGTCTGTGTTCTCATGTTCATTGCAGCATTATTCACCTTAGCAAAGATATGGAAAAGGTGAGATGTTTGTGTGTGTGTATGTGTGTGTATACACCTGTCTCTGTGTGTGTTATCTCTCTCTCTGTCACATACACACACACTCGCAATGGAATGTTATTCAGTCTTAAAAAAAAGAAAAGAAGAAAGAATTCCTGTCATTTGGGACAACCTGGATACCCCTGGAGGACATTACCTGAATGAAATAAGCCAGACACAGAGGGACAAATGCTGCAGGATCTCACTTATATGTAGAATCTGAAGAAGTGGCACCCGGAGAAGCAGAGAATACAATGATGGGTACCAAGGTAGGGGGTGTGAAACATGCGTGATGTTGGTCGAAGATAAACAGTTTCAGTTACGTAAGATGAGTAAGTTCTGTTATTTAATTTATAGCATGGTGTCTAAAATTAGGAATACTGTGTTGTACATGTAAATTTTGCTAACAGAATAGCTCTTAAATGTTTTCACCACACATACCCAAGTAACTATATAAGTTGGTGAACGTGTTAATTGGCTTAACCATAAGCATTTCACGTGTATATGTCATCAAAACATTCCATTTTATACTTTAAATATGTATAATTTTGCTAATCCATTATATCTCACAAGGAAATAAAAAATTACACATTTACCCGATAAAACACCCTGACTCCTGGATATCCCAAAGTTGACCCAGGGCCCGGGCTTTTCATGACCCTATGTGAGTGAGGTGAACTTTGTGGTCAAAGGCACGAAGCCAGGGATTCTTGCTTGTTTTCATTTCTTGTTTCTATATAAACCGATGAATATGTGTAAATGTTTAACAACTTCCCAGGGCAGGAGAGAGTTCTGATTGATAACGTTTGTCTACTTCTTTTTCTGTGGGGTCAACACTCCAAGTATGGTCAATTTTAAGATACCCATCTGATGTTATGGAATGTGGAGTTCAGAAAAAGATGCACACAATCAGTTCCCCCTAAGCAGGAAAATATTGAACACAAAGGAAGAAAGACGGTTGGTCTGAGCATTTCAATAACTGGTGATACTGAGGCTATTTCTCCATCAATATGGTAGGAATTTACTGTGAAACTGACCACTTCAGTTGTTTTCACTTAAGACTTTAGCGCCATCTCAAATTAGAATAACTACTTACATTCACCTCCCAAGTCACATCTTTGTCTTTCTGTATTTGGTTGCAGTGCTGAACCATACAGAGCTGTTTACCAGTTTCTCATTTCCTATGCAAATGCAAATGTGTTCTGAGATCTTTATTGGGATCCTGGACTAAGTTAACAAGAAAATCACGTGTGTCCGAACTGCTCTGTACTCAGGGCAGGTGAAGGAAGGGTGCTCAGATCACCATGCAGTGATCTGCCTCTGACCTTATCAAGTGTAGATGCCACCCTTTATCAGAAGGAACGGTTTCTTATTCCTCTACATTCAAGTGTTATGTGTCCTTGTTGGCATGAGTGGCCTGGACATTGCTGAAAGGTCAGAGGGTGGAATTTTTTTATGATTCCCTTAACGCCTTTGTGAAAACTCAATGTATTCAACATGGATTCTCTACTAGTTTAAGGAAGCTGGGGAGAATTCAGATTACTTTTTGATTTATCTTATGATATTGCCAAGGGCTATTAACTCAAAACTGACAGGACAGGGGCTCCTAGATACTTTACAAACATGAGTATGTATTTGAATAATTGTGGGTTCCCAGCCTGGACTACTGGTAAAACTGTCTTCACAGGGCACAATACAGTTGCTTGTTGTGGTCTTGTCTTAAGTACCACTGTGAATTTACTTTAAAAAAATATATCCACAGGGCTAAACTGATACTTTATTGTTAAATTTCCCAGTGCCCTAGACATATATTTAGTTATGGATCAGACTGACTTAGCAGAGTATAATTGGTTATCTACAAGTCTGGTTCTGATATGAGGCACCAGTGTTCCAAATTCTCAAAATACACAGTAGAATTGCCTGTTGAACTCTTCAAAGATCATTGGTGATTAGAAAAACCCTCCTCTCCTGACATGTGGAGAAAGTGACACTGCTGTAAAGCATCTGCTCGTGATTAGAAAGGCACGATCCTCCTCTTCCTTCTCATTTTCATACCTTCCCACCCTCCTCCCATGTTCCACAGCTTCAAAACAGTCACTCAGGGACTGGCTTCTAGATTTTTCTGTATTGAGTTTGACAGTTGAGGCTTAATGATAAGTAACCTGCCTGCAGCAGAAATAACTTTATCTTGTGCAATATGGTAAGCCTTTGCCCTGGTAGTAGAAGGAGTGAGAAAAATAGTATTCATTAAAGAACTTTATGAAAATGTATTGCAGTGTAGCTACCACAATAACACACAGTACTTATTACGCTGCAACACCTAACATTTGCTTCAGATTTTTTTTATTCATAGGAAATGCTACTTAAACTGAAAAAGAAGAAAATATTAAAAAAAAAAAAAGTCTAAGTGCATTCATGTCAATGTGCTGTCCTCTCAAAGCTGACCCTGAGACAAGGATCTTGGTGCAAGTAGTAAATTTGGGACGTGATTCCAGGAAGCATAGAGAAAGAATGAGAAAGTGAGAATGGAAGGAAGGAAGGTCATAAAGAGGGTGTATTAATGGGCAGGTTACCATTGTGAACAACTGAAGTTCATTCCCCCCAGAAATCCTCAAGGGCAGGCACACCCCCAAATGGCAAAAGACAGTCTAGGTACTTAACCATCTTCTCTTCCTTCATGGGCTGAGTGTGGCTATTGTGCACTTTAGAAATAAGACACCTGGGCTTGCCCTGTACTCAAGATAAATAGGGCCACAGGCAGAGGTCCTGGTCTGTAAGGTGGCATGTTGCAAATACAGATGTCCTACAGTGTATTCCATAATAGTGTATCAAAGCTACAGGTGAACAGTAGCCTACAAATGTCCTACAGTGTATTCCATAATAGTGTATCAAAACTACAGGTGAACAGTAGCCTACAAATGTCCTACAGTGTATTCCATAATAGTGTATCAAAGCTACAGGTGAACAGTAACCTACAAATGTCCTACAGTGTATTCCATAATAGTGTATCAAAGCTACAGGTGAACCCTGATGTGAGCTGAGGGGATGTGACAAATACAGTATCTGCCTCAACACTCCTAGTTCAAGCAAGATTGAGGTGAGGCAGCAAAGAGTTCAAAATTAAGAGCTAGGGAATTAAAAAAAAAAAAAAAAAAAAAAAGCTTAGACAGGAGAATATGGCAGTTACTGAATAAGCCATATTGACCTGCTCAGCCCTGTGTTCCTCTTGAGTCTCCTCTTCTCTCAGGCAATTCCGTGACTTCACACGGAACTCCCACAGCTGCGGTCACACAGACCCACAAGCCCTCGCCACTTCTGCATTCTGTAGGCTAGCCCTCCCCTTTCCTTATCAAAATTAAACGTACTCTGCCCTGTTGCCAATTTTATCAGAGTTACTTTCCACTTTCAAAACCAACATATTATTGCCAGCTAACCTCTTGTATACTAGAATTTTGTTAATTAATATACAATGTCACCCAAGGATATTTATAATTTGTCAATAGACCAATAGATACTTAAAGCATGAAGGGCTGATTTGGAGAGATAGGGACATTCTTAATCTCTTATGAGATCTTTCCTCCTAATGGGCTTAAGAAATATACCCCAATTTAGAAATTCACAGTAAATAATATCATTGAAATTTCTGAGGCTAGCTTTAAAAATACCCATTTATTACTGAACTTAGTTTCTCCCAACATATTTTACTAAAGAACCACATAAACAGTGTTTAACCTATTTTCTTCATTACCTTTTAAAATGTATGCCACATAAAACCGCATGCACATGCAACGTATATACAAAGAAAAAATAATAATAATCTATCAAATACCTATTAACCTACTACACAATCTATGAATGAAAAATTTACTGATGACTTGGCAAGCAGCTACATGCTTTCTCAGTACCTGCTTTTACCTCAGTTTCACAAATAACTAACTTCTCTATGAATTTAGGAATGTTGCATTATCATTGCTTTGTTGAAAAAAATAGTTCTTACTACATATTATTCATGAATAAAAGCTAGCATTAGTTATTTAGTATTCAAGATTTATAGAAACATATATGCAATATTCTTTGGCTTGGAACTTTTAAAAATTTATTTTATTTATTTATTTTTAATTTCATATTATTATTAGGTACCAATAATCAGGTGACAATTTTGAATGTGTTAGGTAGAGTCCCTTTGCACTTGGATGCTGTAATCAAAAGGCATACCATACATCCCTACCTTGTGCTCTCTAAGTGTAAGCACACCAAACCCCACCCTCTCTCACCCTTTTCCTCCTCCCCCCAACTTGAATAGAATTAAGGTTTTTTTTTTTCCTATGTGGGAATGTGTTAGATTGCCTAGTGCCTTCCTAGTGAAATTGAGTACATTGGATACTTGCTTTTCCATTCTTGTGATACTTTATTAAGAATAATATGTTTCAACTTCATCCAGGTTAATACAAAAGATGTAAAGTAATCCTCTTCTCTTACATCTGAATTGTACCCCATGGTATGCATTTAGTACAGTTTGTTAATCCACTCCTGAGTTCATAGGCATTTAGGTTGTTTCCACATCTTGGTAAAAGTCCTTATAATAAAATAATTTTTTTTTTCTTCCAAGTAGATGCCTAGGAGTGAGATTGCAGGGTCATATGGGTGGTCTAATTTGGGTTCTTTGAGGATTCTCTATACTTCTTTCCAAGAGGTTGTATTGGTTTCCAATCCCACCAATACCGTAAAAGTGAACCTCTTTCTCCACACCCAAGCCACCACCTGCAACTCTGGGACTGTGATGTGGGCTGTTCTCACAGAAGTTAAGGGATATCTCAGGATGGTTTTGATTTAGATTTCTCTGATGATTGGGGATGA
Organism: Otolemur garnettii; assembly: GCF_000181295.1. Lineage (NCBI taxonomy): Eukaryota > Metazoa > Chordata > Mammalia > Primates > Galagidae > Otolemur > Otolemur garnettii. The sequence goes on along the minus strand of NW_003852432.1, from coordinate 12,397,075 downwards.
TGAGCATTTTTTCATATGTTTGTTAGTCTTTTGGATGTCTTCCTCAGAGAAGGTTCTGTTCATGTCTCCTGCCCATGATAGATGGGATTATTAACTCTTAAAAGAATTTGAGTTCTCCATAAATCCAAGTTATCAAGTCTTTTTCAGATTTGTAACATGAAAATATCTTTTCCCATTCTGAATTTTGTCTATTTGCTTTAATTGTATCCTTAGCTTTGCAGAAGCTGTTCAGTTTAATTAAGTCCCATTTGTTAATTTTTCTTGTTGTGATTGCCACTGAAGTCTTTATAAAATATTTCCCCAGTTGAACATCCTCAAGAGTTATTCCCACACTTTCTTCTAGGATTATTTTATCATTTAATACCTTAGATTTAAATCTTTTATCCATCTTAAGTCAATTTTTGTAAGTGGTGAATGGTACAGGTCCAGTTTTAATCTTTTACATATGGTTGAAAATTCTTCCAGTACCATTTATTGAATAGGGGTTCTTTCCCCAATATATACTTTTGGTTTATCACTGCGGACTTGTAATATAACCTAATGTCTGGTAGAGTGATGCCTCTGGAATTGTTTTTATTCCTAAGAATTGACTTGGCTATAGAGGGTTTTTTTGTGGTTCCATAGAACAAATCACTCATTTTCCCGGTTCTTCAAAGTATGGTGTTGGTATTTTAATGGGGATTGCATTGAATCTAGGTTGCTTTGTGTACAATAGACACTTTAATAATGTTGATTCTTCCCAGCCGAGAGCATGGTATGCTCTTCCATTTGTTGATGTCTTCTGCTATTTTTTTCCTTAGGGTTTCATAATTCTCTTCGTAGAGTTCCTTCACCTCTTTTGTTAGGTATATTCCTAGGTATTTCATTTTCTTTGTCCACTGATTTGGTTTTGTATTGATTTTATATCATTAGATGTTACCCTATCTCGATCACTTTCAGGAGTCTTGTGGTTGATTCTCTGGGGTTTTCTAAGTATAAGATCGTATCATCAGCAAAGAGCAAGAGTTTGACCTCCTCTACCTCAATTTGGATGCCCTTTCTATCTTTCTCTTGTATGATTGCACTGGCTAGAACTTCCAGCACTCTGTTGAATAGTGGTGGTGATAGAGGACATCCTATTCTGATTCCTGTTCTAAGTGGAAATCTTTCAGTTTTACTCCACTCAGTATGATATTAACTGTTTTTTTTTTCATAGACGGCTTCAAGCAGTTTAAAAAATTACCTATATTCTTAAGTGTCCTTTTTAGAAAAGGATGCAGCATTTTATCAAATGCTTTTTCTTCATTTGTTAAGAGGCTCATATGGCTTTTGTATTTGCTTCTTCTAATAAGATGAATGACATTTATAGATTTGTGTATGTTAAGCCAGCCTTGCATCCCTAGGATGACTATGCTGTATCAATCATCAGTATACTATTTTTCAGTCACCAGTATAGTATTTTTGCATCAGTATTAATTAGTAAAGTTGGTCTTTAGTTCTCTTTTTTCTTTTTTTTTTTGGCCAGGGCTGGGTTTGAACCTGCCACCTTGGGCATATGGGGATGGCACCCTATTCCTCTGACCTACAGGCACCGCCCTAGTTCTCTTTTTTTAGTTGTGTCTTTCTTGGTTTTGGAATCAGGGCTGTCGAAGCAATTTCCTCTATGTTTGCTTCATAAACAAGGTTTGTTTAGACAAGGTTCCTTCCTTTAGAATTGAAATGTTCTCTTAATACATTGTTCCCTTGACCAGTTTGAAGTGACTATCTTTGTCTTTTGTAATTTTATTTGCTTTAAATCCACATGTATCAGAAAATAATATTGTGACCCCTTCTTTCTTCTGGTTTCCATTTGCCTGAGTATTGTTTCCCAGTCCTTTACCCCAAGTTTTGTTTTATCTTTCTAAGTGTGTTAGGTGTTTTTTCTGGAGATAGGATATGGATGGCTTGTGTTTTATTATCTAATTGGCCACCCTGTGCCTCTTCAGTGGGGAATTCAAGCCATTAACATTTATTGAGAGAATTGGTAAGTATGGTGGAGTTCTATTCATGTTATTTTGTGAAAGTATATTGCTCAGCTTTATCCTTTGCACCACTAAAGAAACCAGGTTTTGCATTTTAGTTTCTGGGTGTTTAGTTTGCTGGTGATCTGATGTGATGGTCAATGTGGAGAATAGATCTAAGTATTTCCTGTACAGCTGATCTTGTGGCAAATTTCCTCAACATTTACATGTCAGTTAAAGATTTGATTTCTCCATTGATTTTGAATCTTAGTTTAGCAGGATACAGAATTATGGGCTGAATATTGTTTTGTTTAAGCAGGTTAAAGGTAGATGACATTCTCTTCTTGCTTAGAAAATTGCAGCTGAGAAGTCTACTGTCACCCTAATGGATCTGCCCCCATGGATCAATTGGCACTTACTCCTGGCTGTTCACAGAAGTTCTCTTTGTCTTGATTTTGTATGGATTCATTACAATGTGTCTTGGAGATACTCTATACATATTGAGATGAACTGAGGCTTGAAATTCCTCTATAAGAAGTGTTCAGAATCTTTGAAGAAACTTGAGAAATTTTCATTTATGATATCCTGCAGTTGGACTTAGATTCTTTTGAAATGTTCTTCTTCCCCTTTAGGGATCCCTATAATTCATATGTTTGAATGGTTTGTGAAGTCCCATAATTCTCTGAGTATCTGTTCTGCTTTCTCTCTCCTTTTCTGCCTCTTTAACTACCTGGGTTAGCTCAAGCACTTTATCCTCAAGTTCTGAGATTCTTTCTTCTCCATGGTCTAATCTGTTGTTCATACGTTCTACTGCATCTTTAAGTTTCCTGATTGGGCCCTTTAATTCCTTAAGCTCAGCCACATCCTTTCTGTATTCTTACTATCTCTTATCCATTTTTTGGTTCTGTTTTTTCACTTTCTCATCAATGCCCTTTATTGCTTTGCCATCCATATTTTAAATTCTCCTTCTGTCATTTTCATTAATTCTTTTTAGGTGGAATACTTTCCTGTGGCTACTTCATTATCTCTTGGAGGCATTGCTCTGCTCTGGGTTTTCATGTTGCCAGAATTTTTCTGTGGTTCATCCTTATGTGTGTTTTCTTCTTGTTTTCCCTACATTTTCCTCTCATTGACTCCTTTGCTGTAAATTATCTCATCTCTGAGCTCTGGTATTGAAGATGTCTTTAGGCATAAAGCCAAAAGGAAGAGAAAGGTAAAGAGCAAGAAGGCAGAGGGAAAGAAAAATGTATAGAGGGGAAAAAAACAAAGGTAGGGTGAAAGGAAAGAGTTGAACAAGAGGAGAAAGACAGGAAGAAGAAAAGAGAGGAGAATAATGGTCATCTTTGGCCGGGTACTTTGACCCAAACACACAACTCTAGGTCTTTGGGAGTGGGGCTGGTTGGGTCCCTTGACATCAGGATCTCCTTACTAGTTTGGGAAAAAGCAAGACCTCACCTCTGCCAAATATAGAAAAAATCAGTGATGTATCACAGTGGGGAGCTACCAATTTCATCTTTCCAAAGGCCAAACCAAGAAGGACCACCTAGACTATGAGCTCATGGCCTCCTTAACCAAGACTAATGCCATGACCCCAAGCCAGACCAATGCTGTGATCCCCATCCCTCAGAGAAAAGAAAAAAAAAAGTAATAGTTAAAGAAACTTAAAAATACAATTATATAAACTGAAGGGAAAAAGGGATATCTTAGATTTTGGTATGAGAAATGTTTGTGGAGACTATGAGAAAAGTAGAAAAATCTCTACCAAAGGGGAGAGAAAAGGAGAGAAATAAAAAAGAAATTAATAATAACAGGGACTGAAAAACCATAACCAAAATGGAGGAACACTTGTTATTGAAGAAAGTAACAATGATAAAATAAAAATATACCCAAGCCAAGCCAAACAATAGCAAGAAAAAAGAAAAAGAAGAAAGAAATACCTGAGGAAAAAATTGGGAAATCAAGAAAAAAAGAGAGAGAGAAAATACGTGTGTGTATATATAGAGAGAGACACACGCACACACACACACACACACACACACACACACACACACATATATATATAGCAATATATTGCCTGGATGCCAAGTAGTGCTGCAGTGTTAGGAAGCAGAGAACATACATGCTGTTATTGCTGTATAATACTGAGGGACAGAGGCCACTCTCCTGTTTCAGATGAAAACTGGAACTCTCCTCCTGACTTATTTGCCCCCAATCAGGGCCTGGTCATTTCACCAGCAGTCAGTCCCTGTGGGATTAAGATCCCAAAGCTCCCAACAGATCTCTCAGGTAGCATTTTTTATCTTTCAAACAGTGCCCCCTATAGCAAAGTTGTTTTTTCTTTGGGTAGAGGGAGTTCTCAATTCTCTCCGAGTATGGCTGCCCAAGCTCAGCAGGCATTCCAGAGCCAGCCATGTGCTACAACCGTGCAGAATTTTTCTCACTCATAGCTTTCCCACAACGGTGGACTACCAGTAGTCAAGCCAAGGGGAGCTTCACCCAACCCTGCACTGAATCTCAGCTGTCTGACACTGCTCAAGTCCCTTGACTATCCAAGTCCCTCCTAGGTAGTCCAGAGAGCAGTCCAGTTCAAAAACAAAAACTGCAGGACAACCTCTTCCCACCTCCAGTCCTCCACAGGAAGGTCCCATGAGGCCTATACCCATATCCCAGCACCTGCCCTCTGTACTGGTTTTCTCAGCTCTAGACCTCCTCATTGGCTCCAGAGTCTCCTACTGCTTCACTATGCCTCTAAGAGTGATATTTCTGGGTAAGTTCCCTCAGCCAGCAGTGGCCAAAATCCTCTGTCCCGTGTCTCCCTGAGAGCAAATGGAAAGGAGACGTCATTAGTCTGCCATCTTCAAGGATGCTTCTTCTGTCCTTTTTTGAAGAATAAAAGACATTATTTATTATACATTTAAGATTTTTTTCTTAAATGAGCTTAAAAACAGCTCTCTACTCTTCTACTAGGTAAGTCTTCCCTGATTTATACATGAGGAAATCAGATAACACATAGAAATTTTAGGGAGGCGCCTGTGGCTCCAAAAGTAGGGTGCTGGCCCCATATACCAGGGGTGGCAGGTTCAAGCCCGGCTCTGGCCAAAACTGCAAAAAAAAAAAAAAAAAAAAAAGGAAGAAGAAATTTTAATGCATTTACTATATAATTTATGGAGAGTTATGAATAAGCCAGAAATATATACTCTCTGTTCTGGAAGAGAATATATACAAATATCTTCTTTTGATCCATTTTGATGATTTGAGTCATTGTCTTTATTAAGAATTACTTATACATAGAATTAACATGTTGATTTTTATCTTTTATTCCAGAGTTAAGATTACGTTTATTTTGTAATTCAATAATTTGTCTCACTTTTTAAGAATATTGTGATTTATGAACATATCTTATTAATGACAAAATTAAAATGGGAAATTTACCTTTTACTTTTTTCTGAGAAATATTTAAGCATATACATAATTTCATAACTATATCTATGCTCTTTATTAACATATAAATTTTTCCTTAATTTTTTTGATTGGCATTCAATGCTGATGTTTATCCACATCAACATGTGCAAAAATCATTTTTAAAAAATGATCATATATCTATATTACCATGTAGATAGACACATTGTTTCAAGTTTTACTTATTAAAGTCATGCTGAAGTGAAAACCAGAATATTTTTCCTTGGATGAATTACCCATAGGACAAATTTTCAGAAGCAAAATGACAGATTTAAAGGTAAATTAATTTCTTCTCAAAGAAGTTACACAAATTACATTCTGCCTAATATTGTGTAGGATTTCATACTTTCCATATCTTTGCCAACACAGAATATTATCCAATTCAGTTCTAGTCATTCTGGTTGTTGTGAGATGATAGTTTTTTCTTCATTCCCTATTCAGCAGCAATTCCTTGATTCTGTTCTAAAATTTGATGTGCTGAATTTTGGATGTCTTGGATCAAATTCTCTAACCTTTTTACTTTTGTGTATTATTTTGTATTTTGTGTTTTGTTCTAAGTTGTGAGTCATTTCTATAAAAGTCTTAATTAAATGACTTATTTGAAAATATTTTAATGAAGTTGGTTATTCACTAATTTGGTAATTCTGGTTTTGTAATCATATATTAAATTCTCAAGAACTCATTTTGTTCTCTGATTAGCAATTTTATTATAGCAGCTTGTGAGATATTTTTTCACATCTAAGGATACTATTTTCCAACATTACTTCTTTATTTTATTTTATTATATCATATCATATTAATGTATACATTAATGCATTTATGTGGCACAATGTGTGGATTTTATATACAATTTAGAATGCTTACATCAAACTGGCTAACATAGCCTTCACATCACTTAATTATTGTGTTAAGATATTTATACTCTACTCTTAATAGATTTGACATGTACCCTTGCAATAGACACCATAGATGAGGTCCCACCACTTACCCTCCCTCTACCCACCTATTTCTATTTCTTCCTAGTGATCCTTTCCTTTCAAATCATTGGGTTTTCAAGCAAATGTCTGATAATACATAGTTTTAGGTTCATATTCCTAAATAAAGAATCAGGTTTATTAATATATTTAGCTGACATTTATTCTCTGAAGGATGAGCAATCTATTCGCTGAGTTACTCCTTTAATACAAATTGGAAGCAATGAGGAGGGAGTCTGACTGTAATGTCTATGTTAATGGACAGGCAAGGTCAACAGGTAGGCTTTGCTTAGCGGGTAGAGTGAAGGCCACCCCCCAAATCCATATCATAACAAGTTTCCCGTCAAGGTGGTGGTGCTTTTACTTCTTAGGCAGATAAATGCCTCTTCATCTCCCCTCCAAATTCTTCATGGTAATATTAAGAAACTAGGTGAAATTGCTTGCTTTGTTTTCCACCCTTATGACCACCTAAAAAAGAAAAAAAAAAACCTTTCATTAATGTTTTTGTTTTCTTCTTAAAAGAAAGTGTAAGAAGCTGGGGCTTCTTCTGACTAACCTTATAGGGAGAAAGTGCTCCTGCTGGTCCCATTCCCTCATGGCTCCCTCATTACCCATTAGTGTTCTTTTTTTTTTTTCTCTCTCTCTCTGAAAAAAAAGAAATTCAGTTTCACTGAGGTATAACTCATATGCCATATGACTCTTGCTGGCTCTAGGTTTAGTATTTCTCCCAGGCCTTTGGGAAATCTCCACCCAGCCCTGGGGTTTTTAACCATGCCTTTCCTTACGCTCTGTCTTTTACCCCTCACTTACAGCCTATTTGCCAAGATTTTCTCAAAATTTCTGGCCCACAGCAGCCTCTTTATTTTTTATTTCCTACATGCAGCATATTTTCATTCCTTAAACATTTTTCTTTATTGTTACTCACTGAGACATTTGGAGGAAGGGAAGACAGAATCATGAGATTTAGTGTATTTCCTTCCCAATTTCATATTTTCATGACATAAGTCAGCGTAATGTTACATCTATGACATCTATATTTTATAGCCAGGGGACATAGAACACATACGACTGAAAATACAATTTGTTGATAGATAAGACCCACTTAAGAGACTTAAGAATGTACTTGCTCCCTTATTTTGGACAGGAAAGTAGAAGTCTTTGAAGAGATAAAACTTTTCAGAAAAATTTGTTAGAAGTATCACATGTTATCCCACAAAACCCTTGTACAACACCAAGCATGATATTTTGACTCTAGAATAACACTTATTTGATTGATTTAGGAATGAGTGTATTGTACTCAAAAATTTATTCAGAGTTCCATTTATGTCATTTGAGTTATATATGTGCATATATGTATACACATATATATCTCAAATATATACACATACTTCACTGCAAACATGGTTTAGGTTCTATTACAATATGCATTCACGGCCTCACCATTCCATGGCTTTCTCTACTTCTCATGAAATACATTCCGTGACAGTCTCCCATTAAGCCATCTACCAGAAGGATTGACATTAGTTATGGGATAGAGTGGTTGCAGCTCTTTAGACATATAACTACTGTGCCATTGTGATGTGATTCTGTATAAATTTCAAACATTTCTATTTAACATAATCAAGTGGTATGAAATCTTCTTTTTAAATGGCAAGTATACAGTACTAGCTCAATTGGCACTTAGCAATGGTCCTTTTACAATATGCACAATAGCTTCCAGCAGGGAGTTTTTTAAGGACCATCCTTTGAGAGCACAAACTCGCACATGTACAATCAGTAGACATCAAGGTTCTATCTCCAGTTCCCCTCGAGATGTTATTTAGCTAATGTACAAATGTTACAGCTAAGCTGTTAAGCCAGAAAAACAGAATACACAGTTGTATGCAGGTACACTCATATTTCATTCTCCTGGTTAATATCTTCATATTCTAATTCTACACAAAATAATACCTGGAATGAATTGGGATGAATTTTTAGTGCATGGGCATTTTTCATCTTTTAAATATGCCTGGGACATTTGTGAGTATAATTTTTCATCGAGCATATTCATTGAGTGGATATGCACTGAAAGATGTTGCTTGATTATATAATACTTAGTTGTTCTGTCAGATTATAATTATGTCATAGGCCGCTGACACTTTCCATTGTAACAAAGGGCATGCAGTCCAATGTTATTTGAATCCACAGCACACTCTTGGGAGATGGAGACTGGGTTTTATTTATCATTGTATCTCAGTGCACTTGGTACCCAGCACATACTTAACATTCAATCACTGTCTGAATGCAGAAATGGATAAATTAACATGGAAAATAATCTTTAAATAAAGCAAGGTAATCTTTTATACATTGTGTACGAAATACAAAAAATAAATTGATTGACACCAGGATTTTTTTTTTTTTTTTGAGACGGAGTCTCAAGCTGTCCCCCTGGATAGAGTGCCATGGCATCACAGCTCACAGCAACCTCCAACTCCTGGGTTCAAGCGAGTCTCCTGCCTCAGCCTCCCAAGTAGCTGGGACTACAGGTGCCCGCCACAATGCCTGGCCATTTTTTGGTTGCAGCCATCATTGTTGTTTGGCAGGCCCGGGCTGGGGATTCGAACCCACCACCTTAGGTGTATGTGGCTGGCGCCTTAGCCGCTTGAGCCACAGGCGCCGAGCCGACACCAGGATTTTTATCTTAAATTACAATTTAAGATAAAAAAATAAATTACACATTTTTCAAGGAAACACTACCATGTTTTGACCACATTTCTACAGTCTCCTCTACCTAATAAAAAAGGTGTTAGGAGCATTTAAACATTAAAATTATACCAGGCCCAACTAGGAATTTCCAAAAATATTTGCGTTTTGCATATTTGCAGTTTGGAGTTTATTTAGATGTGGCTTTTAAAAGATGAACCGAGTAGTTAGCAAAGCCTTGTGCACGATGTATACCCAACAAGAACAGCATTTTCAATCCCATTTTAACCCGGCCTCTTCACCATTCCCAATCTCATAGGCTATGTTGACATAGCCTATGTCATACTTTTTTTTCTGTTTCTTTCCCCTTGACTCAACTTATTGGTACCACTGAGATTGTATAAAGGAAAGAGGGGAACGTAGGAAATCCTCCACGATCTAAATCCAGCTTCTTTTCCTGAAGTTTGCACCTGTTAATTGACAAGCCTCGAATTCTGTAAGTTGATGCATGAGGCTGGTGTTTTCTCTCTATCACAGTTGTATGTGTGGGGGTGATTACGGCAGCCAGGAGGGTTAAGCAGCCAGGATGATCAAGTTATCATGTAGGTAAATCAATATTACGTTTCTTTCTCTTATATTTTCCTGTTTCTATTATTAAATGAGTTGCAAAAATATCTTGATTTGAATATCTCTAGGCAAATGTCAATGTCTCTTTTTTTCCTTTCATTTTTTTAATCTTTTCCTGACCAAAGTCTTTAAAGTAATTTCAGTGATATTAATTTCGTGGCAGGAGAGGAATTTTGAAAATAACTAATCAAGCTTCTCCTCATTTGAAAGATCCATAAACTGAAGTTAAAGATTGTGTTCATAGCCCAATAACAGTAACACACCACTGGGTGCCTGGCCCACGGTTTTCACTTCCTTTCAAAACTGCTATAGAAAATGTAGTGCAGTTGTCCTGCAGTATCCATAGGGGATTAGTTTCATGACATCCTGTGGACAGCAAAATCCACAAATGCTCAAGTCTGTGATATAAAATTTTATTTACATCCTATGATATATTTTCAATAATCTCTGGATGACTCATAATGCCTAATACAATGTTAATGCTATGTCATTAGTTGTTAGACTGCATTTTTTGAAAACAACAATAAGAAAAAGTCTGTTCTTGTTCAGTATAGATGCAATTTTTGAAAAGAATTTTCCATCACCAGTTGGTTGAGTCTTTTGATAAGAAACTCATGGATAGGAAGGACTGACTGTATTCATTTAATTTAACTCTGGTATTTATTAAACTTAGAAGCTATAAATGACTGGACTTATAATAAAATTTAACTAAGCTTTATTATAGAAACAAATCCAAAAAATTTAAAAGGCCTTGAATTGGTTGTAATCCACTTCTTAAAACACATTGTACTTACATTTAATCTCAGATAAATCAGGTCAGGTCATTTGTCTTTATGCAAAGGTGAGAACATCTAGGAAGGGAAAAAAGGATATTTGGAAAAAGTGGCTTTCCCTTAATATCTCTGCACTTCCAGATAGCCTCTTATTCTCATGTTGGCACCGATGCTAATTTGAATCACTTTATAAGTAAAGAGGAATAATAGAAGATCACAGCCCAGTTGCACACAAAAAGGACCCAAATCCTAACCAAATAGTTAACCATGAGTAGGTACTTAGGATTCTGAATCACCACATGCACCCTCCTTTTCATCCTCTCTGGTAAGAAAGAGCCTTCGAGTGCACTTGCTGGTGCAGGCAATATAAGATGGCATTATGTCCCTCTGTCTGCTGAGCTATTTAACAGCAATTCAAAAAAAGTCTCAAGTAAAACTAATACTGTGTAAGTTTTATGGAAACTGGCAACCTGCCACTGAAAGCTTTTGCAAAGTCTACACGAAGGCAATTCAAAAGACCCTAAACTTTGCAACGAAATGAAGTCAAGAAACCTCTGCCACCCTTGGATGGCCTCTTTCCCACAAAGTGCAAGTGATAACTGACCTCAAAATTGTGCTACAAGTTATGAAACTTAGCTATGCCTTGAATATACCATTTATATATATAGAAAAGAAGGCAAAAGGGGCTAATGTCTTAAAACTGTGCTCTCCTGGGTGGTGCCTGTGGCTCAAAAGAGTAGGGTGCTGGCCCCATATGCTGGAGGTGGCCCTGGCCAAACCCAGCCCTGGCCAAAAACTGCAAAAAAAAACCCCACTATGCTCTCCATTTCTAATTTTCACTTATAACAGCGTGCTGGGAAATTATTTACAGAAATAACTATTTCCCCTTCAGATTAAAACCTGTAAATGCACACATCTCTGAGCACTAAGGCTATGACCTAAGTGTGTTTACTTCTTTCACTCTGAAATCTGATTTTTAAAATAACCACAGCTGGTTGGAACTAATTGTTTAAAGTCTGGTCAAAGCTAAATTATTGGCCACTTCACAATTTGAAAAGCCGTAACCAATTTAAATCATTAAAATCATCTGTGGAGACAAATTGACAGCCAAGTTTTAGGTGGAAAGGAGAAAAATTTTCTCTTTTACCTTTAAAATTCTAAATTACAACTTTATGATCCTGATGCAATATATATTTTAAGAGAGTGTTGTGGTATAGTACAACATGTAGTTGTTTTGCTCCTCGGCAGAAAAGCCCATCACTCAGAGTGAATAAAGCCATAAGAAATTTATAAAGTCCATTTCTGAGGAAACATATGTCACTAACATCACAAAGTTTTACTATAAAATTGTGTCCTATCACATTTTTGGATTCTTGCCTAATACAGTATTAGACTTTCAAAATTGTTGCTAGCACTCTTTGAGATGCAAGCCTGAGAGCTAGTCATTTTTCAATGGCAAATAAATACATAACTCCAAAATGACAAATCACTAAAATTAAAGTGGTATTTTACAATGATTTTCAGTCTTATCAAGTATTCGATAATCTATGCTTAAACATCATTGTTCTAAGGTTTCTGCCCTAGCAGCTTACACAATAGTTTTCATTGCCAATTTAAACTTACTTTTTAAATGAGTAATGTAAGCCAGAAAAGTTAAATCTTATTAGGGTTTGCTTTTGAGTTGGAAATAGAGTTTGATTTGGCACAGTGATAAGTTAAAAAATAAAAAATCTGCTCCTACTGAATCCCATGTAGAAGAGCTACTCAAGTTCTTGCATCTTTCCATAAACCACTGAAATGCAAATAAGCAAAAAGTGGTATAGTTACCACTTTCTAAGTACGGATTTTTTACAAACTCACCCCATAACTTTTATTTATAATCACTGTCACCTCCCAGAAGAGATATTACTTTTTGGGTCTCCCAGAAGACACATTACTCATAACATATTGAGAGCACAGTCTATACCATAGCACGCTATGATTTGTTTAATTCATTCTAATGCCTGTGCCCTTAGAGGAAGATCATTTTCTGTGTTTATACTGTATTATGATTTTTTGGATCTATGTGAATCTATGACTACACAGAGAGAGAGAGAGAGAGAGCATTCACTAGTGCTAAACTTGTTAGAATTGGTCTTTGAGTAAAATAAATGTACAGACTAATATCTACATGATTAGAGAGGGCAAATAACTGGTATAATACGTATCCTGGTGACTTGGGGGGAGTTCAGAAAGATTAACTATGTTAACTTTTTAGATGAAATAAAATAATCTGCCTACATGCTTTCTTATGGTATTAAAAAGTTCTTCCTTCTATCTTCTCCAAGTATCAGGGCAATTATCAAATATTTCTGCCCTCAAAAATATGTTTCACTTTCCCGGAGCTGCAGCTGCTGGCATGGTTGTGGAAAGAAGGGAACACTTTTACACTGTTGGTGGGACTGCAAACTCATACAGCCTCTTTGGAAAGAAGTATGGAGAATCTTCAAAAAAATCAAATTACATCTTCCGTTTGATCCCACAATTCCATTAGTAGGCATCTACTTAGAAGAAAAATATATAATTTTATTTTAAGGACGTTTTCACTAGATTGTTTATTGCAGCTCAATTTATGATTGCCAAGATATGGAAACAACCTAAATGTCTGTCAACCAGGAAAGGATTAATAAACTGTGGTATGTGTGTACCACAGAGTACTATTCAGACATAGAAAAGATGATGCTTTACATCTTTCATATTAACCTGGGTAGAGTTGAAACACATTCTTCTTAGTAAAGTATCACGAGAATGGAAAAGCAAGTATCCAATGTACTCAACACTAACATGAAGCCAGTAGATGATCTAACACACATAAAAGAAAAAATTCAATTCAAGTTGGGGGGAGAAGGAAGGAGGGTGGGGGAGGGAGGAAGAGGGAGGAGGATTGGTGTGGTTTCACCTAATGGGCACAGTGTAAGAGCATATGACACACCTTTTGGGTGGCGGACACAACTACAAGAGGGACCCCACTTAACAAAAGCAAACCTTGTGGCTCGGTGCCTGTGGCTCAAGCAGGTGCCAGCCACATACACCTAAGGTGGCGGGTTCAAATCCCCAGCCCGGGCCTGCCAAACAACAATGATGGCTGCAACCAAAAAACAGCTGGGCGTTGTGGCGGGCGCCTGTAGTCCCAGCTACTTGGGAGGCAGAGGCAAGAGACTCGCTTGAGCCCAGGAGTTGGAGGTTGCTGTGAGCTGTGATGCCATGGCACTCTACCCATAGCTTGAGGCTCCGTCTAAAAAAAAAAAAAAAAGCAAACATTGTAACCTACTTGTTTATACTGTCACATTAATCTGAAAAGTTTTTTAAAAGTTTCATTTCATAAAGGTGATTATTAATAATCAGTAAAACAATCTTTTCTAAGACAAATTGGTCCAGTTAAGAAGACCCTTAGAATCTAAAGGTAGCAATAGCTCAACTCAGCAAAGTTGAATACAAAAATACATGTGTAATTTTCTTACACTGAAATAACTCAAAACCTAGATTCTTTCAAAGAGATCCCAGAATTAGTGAAAAGCAGCCCAAAGTTAACTTTCCAAGGTCACACGGCTCACTTTTACTGGTGGTTAGGCTGACTCTCAGCAGGCATACTTTCCTTCTTTATTATTTTGACTTGATACAATTTAACGTGACTGAACCTGAAACTTAGAACATGTTTTAAAGATTTGAAACATTTACCAGATGATGGAGTGTGTTCTGAGAACAGACTGAGGCTGGATAAAAGTAAAAAAAATAAAAAAAAGATTTGAAACATTTATTAAATAGTTTGGAATATCAAAAGGAAAACATACCAAAAAATAATGGAAATACATAAATACCTCAGTTAAAATGTATTAGAATATTACTAAATATACACATGTTTTATTACCATCATCCTTTTTAGCAAAGACTTCACAGTCCACATAATGTGCATGTTAAAAAAAAATTCAAGTGAGAGAATGTAATTATTCTAAACTATGTATGCAAGTATATATATTGCATAGGTGGGGGTCTCACTGTGTTGCCTAGACTGGACTCAAACTCCTGGGCTCAAATGGTCCTCCCACCTCAGCATCTTAAGTAGCTGGGACTACAACAATGCCTGGCTGCTACTTACAGTATTAAATATTCAAGGAATAGTCTTGATTTACAGGGAAAGACTTCAAGGAAAGACAAAGGATAGTGGTTATTTGCAGTGATCAGCTGGAGCTAGCACATGCCAGTTCTCAGAGCTGACTGTGCCCATCTCTTCCCACCTCTCAGGTTTTATTAATAGAATGGCCACATTGGTAGCTTGAAATTGGCCTTGAGTGTTGATACCATCAAAATTAGAAAATGCTAAAAATTAGGGATTTTTTACTTGTTTTTGGATAGCCACTAAACATTTACCAGCATGCTACTGGCTACTCACCAGCAAGGCAAAGAAAAGGAAATGCAAGCAGAAGAGACAGCCTGTGAAAGGCGGCCACTCATGACACAGTCCCAGTTGACCAGTGAACGTCAGTGAACATCAGATGGATCAGTGTTTCTGGACTCTAGAGTATGAGAAGAAATAAACTATATATATATATATATATATAAAACAATATCTATCTATCTATAGATATGTATATATCTATATCTATATCTATATATATATCAGGAAAAAATACCCAGGGATGTGGCCATAGTAGAGACTTGTATAGAATGTCCAAGAATTTGAATCTTATCCAACAGGTCATTGCTTCACCCAGTATGGTTCTTCAGTCATTCACATTAAAATCCCATGAAAAATTAAAATTCCTGACTCCTATTCTAATCCTACTGAATAAGAATCCTTGGAAGCAGACTCAAAAACATGTATTTTAAAGACAAATCCCAGGCTAGGCACAGTGGCTTACACCTGTAATCCTAGCACTTTGAGAGGCTGACATGGGTGGGTTGCCTGAGCTTGTGGGGGTTGAGACCAGCCTGAGCAAAAGCAAGACGCTGTCTCCTAAAAAAATAAATAAATAATGGGCGTTCTGGTGGCCATCTGTGGTCTCAGCTACTCAGGACACTGAGGCAAGAGGATCACTGGAGCCTAAGAGTTTGAGGTACTGTGAGCTATCTGCCACAGCACTCTACTGAGGGCAACAAAGTGAGACTCTGTCCCCCAAACAAAACCAACCAACCAAACAAATCCCAGATATCTTAATGTTTACTTGCATTGGAGAAATGCCTTGAATGTTTTTAGGATTAGTTATGACAATACCATTTTTTAAAAATCATACCATGGTGATCTTGGGCCTAACCCATTCCAGGAAGGATCTCAGGATGGAAAATATATATA
>NW_003852432.1:12326472-12381187 GCF_000181295.1 Otolemur garnettii | reverse complement strand
TAGAGTAGAAGCCCATCTTCTACTCTAAGATGAGAAGGCCTCACATGACTTGCGATAAAAGGATTCCACAAGTTGACCACAGGTGACTCAGAGAAACTTTCTGGAAAGTACACACTTTCCAGATAGATATCTCCCACAGGAGATATATATATCTCCCTATGGGAAAAGAGATGCTACTTTTGGCAAAAACATTTTTACCACGATTTGTCAACCTGAGCAGACTGACATTTGGAGCTGGGTGACTCTGTTGTGAGATGCAGTCCTATCCATTCAACAATGTTTAGCAGCACTCATGGTCTCTGGGCACTAGACGCCAGTAGCACCTTCCCAGACGATGATGGCCAAAAATGTCTCCAGACTTTGTCAAACATCCCCTGGCAGGCAAAGGCCCCTCTGTTTGAAAATCATTGCTCTCTGTCTTTGGCTCTTCCTTTAGTCAGCCCTAACTGACAATGAGAAGGACCTCACTCCACAGCTGAGGCAATTCACAACCTGTAGGATGATTTACCACTGCAAGGCTTGCAGGGTAACAGTATGTCAGACTTCTACAGTGATCATATAATTTACCTAAAAGGTATTGCAGTATATTTACTTAGTAGTGGGTTGTATTTTCATGAAAATAATACTGTGTTAGCCAATACATGATCATTACTCCTCTTTCATCTCCCTACCCAATTCTAAACCACCTCCCCATGCTCTATGCAGCATCCAAAATTCATTCTAATAAAGTCACTTTTTCAAGATTATGACTTCTCTATGGCACACTCCATTAAAATGCAAAAGAAGGACATCTCTTGAAAAATTAGATTGTATCCCGCTAATAGAAATATTCTTATCTATAAGGAAACTCCTTAATGAAAGAAATGGTTTCTCTTCAACTTTGTATCTTTAGCACCTGCTCCATCATTTGTTACACAGGTGTTATTTCAAAAAAAAAAAAAAACAAATCAGTCAGTGACACAAAGAACACCTTACAAAAAATAGTTTTATAGGGCATAGGGTAGGAACAAGGTGTGGGTAGAGAAAATTGTAAATGAAATTAGGAAGAAGGGCATCAAAATAAAGAGGGCATCAGAAGAACAGTGGAACTGAGGTGGGGGAAATGGCTCATTCGGGATTTCTAAAGGGCTGGCCTTGGTTACTGGCTCCCTCCTGCTTGTTGCTTTTTTTCTTCAATCCTTTTACTTGATGATATGGACTGCTGGATAGTACACGTACATGAGACAACTTCAGGCAATGCATCAGGAAAATGCCTCTCTGCATTTTTCTGGTATAGTAACCTGTCATAGTTGGTAAACTTTCAGATTTAAGCAAGTTCTGAATTTTTATAGACAGTGACTCTTTGCTTGCTAGGATGGTGGCTTAGTTGGTAGACTGTAACATTCACCAGTGTGAATATTCCAGAGAATGCTCTTTGACAGCACGATGACTGTATTCCACAATATCTTGTTGGCATTTTCATATTGATTTAATGTCTCTGGTAGCTCTCAGGAAGATGTTTGGTATTTAGCAATTGGTATTTCTAGTAGCAAAAAATTTAATCATGTAGTTATAGCTTCAGCTATTCTTCTGCAAATTTCTCTAATGAAAATTATATAACTAATAAAGTACATTCCAGTAAGCATTGACATCTCCTAAAATTTCAGCATTTGTAAATTGACTTTCATAGGACCACGGTTCACTACCATTTGTTTGCCAAACTGTCGTGCCCCATAAAAAATCTGAGTCTTAAAGAACAGCTGTCAACTATTCTGATTACTCATTGCTTTAAATGCCATTGCCTGGTGTTGGTTGTCAGTTCTCACAAATTATAGCTGTCATTTCATTTCTTGCTTTTAGATATAAATCATATTGCCATTTTATAAAGCATCCTCTGGTGGGTGAAATACAATGCAATAACATATATTTGTGTATACCCATTATACGTGTAACATGTATGGAGAGAATGTAAGGGAATGTGCCCTCTTTTATTATCTGGTTATAATAGTTTTATTCATGCAATGCTCAACACTATGGCAGATAGAAATCTCTCTCTCACACACGCATACATACACAAGTACACAGATGTGTATACATACACATCATCAAGAGATGGCTTAACAGTGAAAAAAGAGAAAAAGAGTTACTTTCTTTTTTAAACTAGGATGCTAAGGAAATATTTTTACCAAGAATACTCTATAATCCAGTGTCGGAATTTCCATCATATAAATTATCCTATAAAATGTGCTTTGTTCTTATCAAAACAAGTTCAAGTGAAATTAATTCTTGAATGAGGTAGCCTGATAAATCCTTAATATTCATTTGACATGTGAATGAAGAAAGAAGAAAAATCTTCCAAACTGTAGGTGAGTCAAAGGACAATATAAACTTTATAATTTGCCTAAAATAATTTATGGGCAAATTGGTGACATAATCAGCTCTAGATGCCAGATGAGAATAGAACTTATATAGAAGTTATGAGTGTTCATTATTTCTACCTTACCACATCTGGAAAAAGATTCAATAAGAGTGCGCAAATTCCTACAGTAAACATTAATTGTCACACAATCTTTTTTGAGAAACAGGGCAATTAAGAATAAAATTTAATCTTCCTTGGAGACGTGGCATAAATAAGAGATGACAATTACAGTACCTCTACTCGTCTATGTTTTTAAAAGAACCTTGGTAACCTGTTTTGTTGCACAAAAAGGAAATATATTAACTACAAATAGAAAACACAATACTTCACTCCTCTCTCATGCCCTCATTTTTTGGTGTGAATAGTTATTATTATTCCAAAGGGAATATCATAGAGGAAACAAGAATGAAAAGCAGATATAAAACTGAACATCCATTAGCAAACATAGGGTATTTCCTGCCCTGTTTTTTAATTATTGATTATCAGCATAATGAATCATTTACTGTCTTTGTGAACTGATACTTTGTCTAGGAGAAATGGCTAGATACCTCAAAAGAGGTCATCTGTTTCCATTTAGATTCCGAAGAGAGAAGGGTAAAAATAACATGCACAAAGAGAAAACTTTCAACGTAGCTACTTCACTGTCATGCCCAATCTTACCGCATCCAATATTCGAAAAGTTGAAGAGGTTAAACACACACATGTAGTTTGATTTCTTCCATTGTGTGTATGTGTTTAAAATATATACTCAGTTATATTTTTGTATTCCACAGAGAAAAAGCTTGCTTGCTTAAATTCTATCCACATGTACTTTTGACTGGACAGCATGCCCATTCTTTTTCTTTTCTTTTTAGTAAGGCATTAAATTAGCTCCGTGAACCCAATTGTTTAAAAACAAGAATTTGACAGACTGAGTAAGAGTATAGTTTATTAATTGAATCCACATTTATTTTATAAATAGATAATATTGCTACTAAAAACATTCCTTGCTATGCAAAAAAAAGGGGGGGGGGAAATATTATGAGTAGATCCAGGAAAACACTGCGCTGTTGTCCTTTTGTCAAATTAGAAATTAATAGCTTAATAATATATTTTAATTTTTTAACCACCTCGAAAAGATTGACCCCCTCATATTTTTATTTGTTATTAAAAGTTTCTAGAGCCCCAGTCATGTGGTTTCTCTCGTTGTCTCTATCCTACATTTCCCCCCTAGAAGAAATGAAAATAAAAAGCCCAGTTTTTTTTGAGTCATTGATCTCAAATGATTGTAAGCCTCTCTCAACACCTGGCTGGGGAGCTGTAAGTAAGCCTTTAAATTCAAGAAAGTTCTTTACAAACAAGTCGATTCTTGTGTGCATAAACTTATAAAATATTAGCTAGACTAAATCATATATGAATTATGAATTGAACTTACAGTACAAGTGTGTACGTTTAGTATTTATTACCAATAACCTCTTTAGGGAGTTTGCAATAATTCTTTTTGCAGGAATGGCCAAGCCGATATGTTAGTCCTGCATTCCTAATGGCTTTCTTATTCTTACATGTAAACCAGAGGTCTATAAGCTCTCTCCGCATAGGCTAACGGTCAGTGTCTATTCTGGGGATGTTGATCTTTTTGCTACGTATGTGATTTGTTGTTGTTGTTGTTACTGCAGTTTTTGGCCGGGGCTGGGTTTGAACCCTCCACCTCCAGCGCCCTACTCCTTGAGCCACAGGTGCCGCCCGTATGTGATTTTTTTCTTTCTGGGTTTGCACACTATATTCCCCTTTGTGCACCTTGCTGACTCTGTGTGTGTGCACATGTGTGTGCATGCGCGTGAGAACTCAAGTGCCTTTGTGTTCTCCACCATGCTACAGACAAGGACACAGATGTTCACTGGCTGCAGACTCAGCTGACCCAGGTAGAGGCTCACCTAGACCCACAGTATTATAAACCTAGGAATTATCACTCTTAAAATCAGTATGAAATAATGAGCCTTCTGAGTGGCAGCACCGATCATGTGCTTTCAGAATTGGTCTGGACTATAACGGGGGGCCCCTGCCTCACTCTGTCTTGTACTTCCGCTCTATACTGGAACTGGCACTCAGGCTTCTTCCTCTCTTCCTTAGTTGGATTAATTCATATGAAAATCTGCTCCTTTACCCAGTGAAGTGGCCAGAGGGCTCTGCTGTTTGCTGCCTTTCTGGCCAGGGTGACGGTAGTGTTCACTTCAGTTGAGACTAGAGGAGTTTTCCTCACTTGGGAGGAAAAAAAAACAACAACAACAACTCACCAGGACTGTTGGGCCAAGAGTGCTTCTGGGAGTAACATGTGGCAGAGGGGGCTGAAAAACACAGAGTATATAATATATAAGGTAGAGCCAAGATCCAAAAGCTGGAAAGATTAAAAAACATCAAAAGGGAATAGACTAAAAAAAAAAAAAAGGAAGAGAGTCATGGAGTCAAAAGTACGGAGATTACAAAGAAGAAACTTGAACCGTAAAAGCTGAAGTTCACAAAGCACTTGACTAATGCTGATTAGATTAATAGGCCTTAAAACAGACAGCCCTGACACCAGGACCACTTTTTTCTGTCTTAGTTTATCTGGTTTGGGCATCAATGCCGGTTTCAGATCAAACCAAAACTTTGACCCAGCAGCACTGCTCTACTGGTCTTTGCCTTATTTCACTGATTTCTCATTGCCTGGCTTCCTGCTGCTCTGGATCATCTAGGAGATTGGTGCCCCCTGTATTTATGTCTTCGGCATGTGCGTGTAGATGCAGGTGCCCACCACACGCTTCAGGGCCTGTGTGAGCGGTAACCTGCCTGGATGCCCCAGAGTCAAGCCACAGTAGCCAGATTTATTTCTCCAGCCTTTGCCTTCCCTCTTCTGGTTTCTTCCCATCATTGTGCAGCCACACTGTTCTGTTTTCCTCACTCCTTGTTACAAACCAGTCCAGCCCAAGACAAGGCATCATTCTCTTCTTTGCTCTTGACTTCTACGGTGAAGCCATATGGATCTTTCTTCATTGCTGCCATCTCCTTCTCCTTCGTTCTTGCTGTTGACGTCTATCACAGTTACACATTCTTTCTTTCATTTGCTACAAACCTTTGGGACCTTCTGCACAGTAGGAGGGAAACCTTTTCCCCCCTTATGGAACCTTTGGGAAGGAAAAGGACCAGTTTTTTGCCAGAACTCTAACAAGAAGACAGTAAAATATTCAAAATATTTAATTGTCTGTATAGCAGAGGCACTAACCAAGCTAAATGCTATGGCCTCAATATTAGAGGACTGTGACTATGCCAGGCCCTAACTCTTTTTTTTTTGTGGTTTTTGGCCAGGGCTGGGTTTGAACCCGCCACCTTCTGGCATATGGGGCCAGCACCCAACCAGGTCTTAACCCTTTATCTGTGGGATTGTGCAATTCCTTGAAAAAGAAACTGAAAGCCCCAGGGAAACAGAGTATTTGAAAGGTATAATGGTTACTTACAGCTGATATGAAAACATTTCAATATTTGTATATGTGGTGCACCCATATCAGCTACATATCAGATATGTGAGCAAACCATCTCCCTACAAACTGAAATTCTACTTTGATTCCTATTCTTGAACCAACACCCTGTTTATCAAATTGCCAAGGCTCAAAGTCTGTTAGTTTACAATGTAAAAACTTGTATTCCTTAAATTCAACATTTTCAGTATTTATGAATTATAAATTACGAATCACATCATAGCTTTTTAAAAAAATTATGTTATTCTGGGTGGCACCTGCAGCTCAAAGGAGTAGGGTGCTGGCCCTAATCCTATGAGGTGGCAGAGGTGGCGAGTTCAAACCCAGCCCCAGCCAAAAATTGCAAAAGAAAAAAAAATCATGTTATTCTTATTACTGAATGTTGGGAATTAGGGCCGTTCTTCCAATGTATTCAAACTTAGTACTTAACGTGCGGCCTCTGTGTGCCAGGCATTGGTGATATAGCAGGGGACACAAGACACATTCTTGCCTGCATGGAGCTGAGATTCTAACCTGGAGGTTTTAATGCAAAATTTTTAATTTTAGAATTTTGCATTGTAAAAAATCCATATTTATGTGTATGTAATTGTTCGTACTATGATTTTTACTGCCAAGATTTTTGCATACAACAGTTTGCTTTACTATGTCTGACAGAAAGCAAGTCTGTGTGTGTGTGTGTGTGTTTGCAGGTCTAGAAAAACTAAGGTGACCAGATTTTAACATTGGTAAAGCGGGACACCAATGATGGGGGTGGGGTGGGGGTGGGGCGGAGGAGGGTTGTGTTCTTGATTAAAAATTTGGTCTACATGGAGCAACTAAAATTTTCATAGAACGCAAAAATAGTAGTGTAATTTTTTTAAAATTTCAACATAAGTACAATTTACAAATATAATACATTAAAAAAATTATGTATAGGGTGGCGCCTGTGGCTCAAAGGAGTAGGGCCGGGTCCACCTGGGCGACCTTGTCCAGGAGGGGAGTAGGGAGTTGTACATTAGCCTTTTCACTTCCAAATGAAGTTACATTAACTTCTTCATTCCCAAATGGAGTTACATTAACCTTTTCAGCAGACAAAAACCGTATATTCCCTTCCCATTGCCCTGCCCTTCCCTAGACTGTCTGCATTCTTTCCAAAAATCGAGAATTTTTTAAATCACAGAGGGACGCAGGACAAATTGTTAAAAATCAGGACTGTCCTGCCAAAAGCAGGACGTCTGGTCACCTTAAGAGAAACAGAAATTCTACGTGCTGTGCAGGCATAAACAAATAAAAATAAAAAGAATAGCCCTGGCTCGGCATCAGTACAGTGGTTAGTGCGTCAGCCACATACACAGGGACTGGTGGGTTCAAACTCCACCGGGCCTGCTAAACAACAATGACGATTACAACAACAACAAAAAAACAACTGGGCATTGTAGTGGCACCTGTAGTCCCAGTTACTTAGGAGGCTGAGGCAAGTGAATTGCTTAAGCCCAAGAGTTTGAGGTGGCTGTGAGCTGTTGCGCCATGGCATTCCCCTCAGGGATATATAATGAGACTCTGTTTCAAAAAAAAAAAAACAACAACAACAAATGGCCCCTTACGTGGTACTGTTTGAATACTGCTTACAAAAAAAAGAAACAGGTTATACAAAATACAATTAGACATAAAGGTAGTGAAATAATTCCAAATAAATGCTCTGGTGTTCCCTAATGCATACTAGCAAACTTGGGCAAAGAACAGGTCATAGCGAGCAAAGAAGGCTGAGGAATATTTGTCTATTCCTGTCCATGTTGAGGTGGCTTACTTTCTCTTAGGATTCTGAACTCCTTTTGGCAGTGAAGGGAATCCTATTAATTTGATTTATCCCAGGTAGCTAGTCAAAAACCAGGCTGGGGAATGGGCATTCTGTTTTTTCTCTTGCCCGTGCACTTAAAAAGGCAGCACAGACTCCCTGACCCAGAGTGAGGGAGATTGGAAGATAAGCACCCAACAGTTTAGTTTTGGATTTCCCGTGCTGTGCTGGCAGTTGAGACGGAATCTATCCCCCAAACAGTGTTCCATTGTTACCACAATAAGCGTGCTCTCTTTTCCAAGGAACCTGATGGGGTGTCTGGCTGTAAAGTGCTAGATTAGGTATCTTGTGCACTAAATCGACTAGTTAGATAAATATAGAGCTCTCAGTTTTCAGAGCATGTATATTTAAAAAAATATATTTAATGAGAGGAGTCAGCATGAGAGTTGGTATTTCCCCCCAAATATTGAATAGAGTGAAACTAAGAGGTCATAAAAATAAGCCTATCTGAATCTTCTGCCAACTTTTCAGAGGTGTGTGGGGGAAGGCTAGAAAACCGAAGAAACAACGAATGAGTTACAGATGGGATAAACATACCAGTTGCTGTCGGTGATCCCGTTGCTGTCGGTGATCCCATGGAGCTGTCTCATCATGTCCGTCACGATGGAGGGCTCAGGTCCCTAGATGGGAGCCTGGGGAATGTGCTGACAGTGCAAATGCAGTCCCCTCTCTCCCTTCAGCATTTTCAGGACTCTCCACAGATTGAATAAAAAAAACCAAAGAACCCCACCAATCTCCGTCATTGTAAGCGACAGAGAGTCACGAAAACATTAACAGTTCAAGTGTTACTCTAAAAAGTGAAAACTGACACTTGAAATCAGAGTTTGCATGAAGGAAGAAACAAGTGTACATTTTAACAGTTTTGAAAGTCCATAAACTTCATGTTTGTAAAAAAGCATGGAAAATGTGATGAAACTAAGTATGAGGTTAACAGTTCTAACACCAACAGGAACAGTGAACTTTCTAGAGCACACCTCTGAACTTTCAGCATCAGGAGAGATTTTTCAAGTCTACAGAGTGCTGGTAGATACAGAACACTCATGATAGAAGTGATTTTCTTGAAAGATAGATGTCTTTTGAGTCAAAGAAATGAAGACCTCCATGTTGCAATGCTGGGTCAACAACCTTCTAATTGCTGTAAAACTTGAGTATATTACAGTCCCAGCAATAGCACAGACCTTCATAGCTTGATGGCTTTCCCATCTCTAACCAGCCATACCCCATTTGAGGCGAGGCACAATGGTGTGGAAGACACTGTTGGAAAAATCACATAAAGAGAGCTTGAGAGACCCACACGCTGAGCGTGATGAGCTTTTCCTTTTAGAGCAACAACTACCATGTTTGCTGTGTTCTCCCTACAGCCTGGTATTCAAGCTTGGAAGGGAGTTGACGATAAAGCAATAAAGATGAACTTGTGATTTCTGTATTTTTAATGAATCAATCCATTTATGCGCTGCTTTAATTGGGCATTCTGTTTTCTGTCATACAGAGAGCATCCTTCGCCAGGAAATTCTGTTCTTAGCTGCTAAGGGAGAACTAAGGATATTGGGAAGGGTACATGGATTCTGTGTCATTCATCTACTGCAATACGGCCTTCGGGTTCTTACATATCTCCTGAGAACTCTGATTATAAAGAAAAACTCTTCACAGCATACTTCTATATTTCTAGCACTAAATAATCTGATATGCCATCACATTATTTGATGCTAGAAGTATAAACATGAGTTTCCAGACAAGACATCCAGGTGCTCCCCTAACCCACATATTTTCCAACATAGACAGTAGAAAAAATAATCAATGAATCAATCAGTCTATTTTTGTTCCATGCCACTTTTCGGCTTTTACCAATTTCTGTTGGATGTTTTCACCTTTCCTTCCAAGATTTTACATATGTGTCAAATATGTATTAGGCAATATGGTCATAATTATTGGCTGTTATGTAAACAACACTCAAATCAATGTTAACAGCATGGTATCGCCTATGGCCTGGAGACTTGAACCTATATTAGATTATTAACTTTAATAAAGGAAATTTCAAGTTCATAATTATTCTGTTATTTACAGTCTCATTGTCAGATAACCCATATATGTATATATAGATGCTCTTTATCATTTCACAATAGTCAGCATGAGCTTGTTCCTTCAAACTCTATGCTCTACTTAATGAAAAATGTACTATTTTTACTTATAACCCAAAAGTTTCCTAAAATCTTTAGATGTAAATGTATGCAGAGGAATCTCATAGTGTCACTCCATCATTGAATAAATTAAGAATTTTGATTCATTGGGTTTTGGTTGTTTAATTCAATTTGACCCAGTTGATAGACCATTTTTATGCTGACCCTCCCAGGAAAACCAAAAGTATAGTAAAAATTGTTAACCTTAGTACCCTATAGTTTGTGTTTCAAACTGAGAGCAAAAGTTATGCAAGTAAATAATTTGTCATATTTCCATGAAATATGAACTGACAGTTTAAACAATTTTAAGATATAAATTAGTTTAAAAAATGTGTCTCTTTGAGTTTTTAACAGTTATTTGTAATAGCTTTTAAAGTCTATTCTATCTTTTCCTCTGCAGTTGTATCTCCTGTTGCATTTCCTTTTGCAGCTTTATTGAGAGCTGTGAAGTACAATTGAAATGTTTTTTTTCTAGGATTATTGGAATTGATTTCAACATGACTGATTAGTATTTTTAAGCTGAAACAGACTTAATCACGTTCATGTTTAACTCCATTTGTCATTTTTATCCACACAAATCTGCGGCAGATATATGTTTACTGCTACTGTGCAAAAGTGAAGATTGAGTTCAATAAACAAATCTAAATGTAATACCTGGCATTTACTAAAAATCAGAATCACTGTTTAAAACTATCTCCGTGTATTCGGGGTTATATTCACTTAGAGGATTCAAATGTTGTATTTATGCTGCTTTGTATGGAAGTGGGTGATTAATGAAAGGAACTGAACTTTTTGTTCTTTCAAAATACTGAGAAAATATCGTCCTGTATTCAGAAACATTTTAATATAAAACTACTAGATAATTAGGAGGGATATGTGGAGTAAAGATATTTTAGCTCTTACATTTTTTATCACATTGGGGCTATTTTTTTCTTTTCCACTTTTATTATTAACCTTTTTATAGAAAATTGGCTTACCAAGAATTTATGAATTAATAAGTCTATTATAATGATGAATGATAATTACCATTTAAATTCTGACTCATTCATCAGCTGGTTCACTGCGTGTCAGGTGACACAAGAGTGTATGATTACTTGTCTGGTGAGTATTTTTCAACGAATTGTTATACTTCCTTGAACTTAGATCCTCATACCATATTTTTAAAAGTATGATAAAATGTAGTTAAGTAGTTTGACGCAGAAATTACAGCCTGTGCTATAAATAATAGAAGAAGAAATGACTTCAATATTTTTAGAAGATTGTTCTTAAATTCCGGTGACAGATGTAGTTGGTTGAAATGAAAAGTTCATATACAGACGTTTCCAAGGGTTGCAGAATTGGCAATGTTATAGTAGCTAAACTAGTCACCATTCGATGTCAAAGTGGAAAGTTTTGGCTTTCAATACATCAGAAACCTCAGGCTATGAATCAGTAGTCTCTATGCTGTTCCCCACAGAGAGGCGCCTCCTCTTCAAACCATGCACATACTTGCCGCCGACAGTTTAAACAGACACAATGGGATTAGATAGCTTTAGGGAACAGATGTGGGACAGCTCTCAGAAGTTTTCATTATGACAATCAAAGCGGCAGAAAATGTTCACGTTTACAGGTTGCATATGGTTTTTTCCTCACCAGGCAGTACTTAATCAAGGTATTTTGAAATTTGGAACATTTTGTTAAAATGTAAATTCCCCCCTCCTTTCTGACAAGGCACAGACTTTGGAAGCATGTGAAGACACGGGATCTGTTCCATTTTATTTCAAATTAAACTTCCCGTGCGAATAGCCTAGGAATTGAAAAGAAGATATGATTTGGGATCCTCAGGTTGACTTTGCCTCTTCTCCAAAGCCTTCTATAACAAAAAGGGATGTCGAGTGATATTAGCAATTGTGTGTTCACCAAATAAGGATGTGTTAAACTGAAGTCTGTAATTTCTGTACTAAAGATCAGAAATCTCTTAAAACGCAATTTTACAAGCCCAGCCATCATGCTAGACATTGAGAAATCTTCCTTCACTGCCTTCCTTTTAAATGCCTTCTTCATAGGATTTATTTTAAATCTGTTCTATGTTGTAAAACTTTCTATAAATGATGAGTTCAATGTTTGTACATGATTTCCCATTTCAAAATCACAATCACCATGAAATGTAGGGAAAAAAACCCCAAACATTGATCATCATCTACAGCAGTGGTTCTCTGACTGTGCATCAGAATCATCCGGACAGCTCATTAAAACATGAATTGTTGGGCCCCGCCTCCAAAATCCTGACAGCGAAGCTATGTGGGAGGCCTTGAAATTTGCATTTTAAGGAATTCCCAGATGTATTAGTTGCTTATTGCTGCTATAAGGAAACACCACAGACTTAGTGGCTTAAAATATCTGAATCTATTATCTTACAGTTTGGGAGGTTCAAAGTCAGAAATCGACTGAAAGGATTAAAATAAAGGTGAAGCATTCTGGAGGGTAGAAGGAAGAAATCCATTTCCTTGCCTTTTGCAGCTTCTGGAGGCCACCTACAGTCCTGGGTTACAGCCCTTTTCTTTGTCTTCCAAGTCTGCAGAGTTTCTCTCCTCTCTGACCTCACTTCAGTTGTTAAGTCTCTCTCTCACTCACTAGTGGGACCTCTACTGCCCTTCTCTTACAAGGGCCCTGTGACTAACAGGAACCCATTTGGATCATCAATATGTTACCGTAAAGTAATACATTAGCAGATTCTGAGGATTAGGACTTCTCTGGGGGACTATTTGTGCAGCTGTCCATACCAGGTGACACCGCCACACTTTGAGAACCCCTGATAGAAAAGACGAGAGACAGCTAACCAGCAATATCTACAACCGCCTGCTTTACAAACCACACTGAGAATGACCAACTCAGTTTGGCCTAAATGTTACTCTTCAGTAACGGCTGTGCTGCATTGGTGTTAAGTCGTGGTTGTCAATCTTTGATTGATTATTAAAATCAGATGGGGAGTTAAAAACAAAAACAAACCAAATATCCTTCAATGCCCAAGACACTCCCAGACCAAGTAACCCAGAATAATTGGACATGTGAATGAATTATTCATCAGCGTTTTCTTAAAGCTCCACAACTGATTTATGTGCGCTCAAGTTTAAGAACTACGGGCAGGTGGTGCCTGTGGCTCAGAGGAATAGGGTGCCAGCTTCATATGCCGGAGGTGGTGGGTTCAAACCCAGCCCAGGCCAAAAACCGCAAAAGAGAAAAGAACTATGGGCGTATGTACCCATAGAGCAGCAACTTGAAGTATCTTAGACACAGGGTTACAAAGTCGATTGTGATTGTAGTGAAATATGTATGAAACTAAAGAACTTTTTAGAAGTTCTTTTTGAAGCAAAATGATGCTGATAATTTTTTTCAGTAAAAACTATTCTCATATTTTATCTTATTCAAGATCCTCATTTAGCCTGTATTCAGCCCATGTGTAAGTATAGCAGGTAGGATTATTTTTAGTCTTCCTTTTAACAGATGAGAACAATGAAGTTCAGGGAGATGCCTTACACAGTTAATAAATCACTTAATTCAAATTTCACCTTGAGTTTTGTGCCTCTAAAGTCTTTCTATCCCAATACCATGCTGCTATAAAAAGTCCAAATCAGGTGTTGCAGATGCAATCTCAGAAACATAAATGGATCAAGTGTGCTATGTCAAAGACAATAGAGAGTGGTGGGAAAAGTCGGAAACAGAGGACACATGCCAGGCTTAAAGGCAGTCAAGTTTACAGCATTTTCAAAGCATCAAGGCCAAACAAAACATATGCTCAAGCCAGACTTAGAACACCTGGCTGCCAGTTTACTACTGCAAAAACATAGTCAGTTTCCACGCAAATGGCAGTTTCCCCACTCCTTACTCTCCCGCTTTAGGAATGTTTTCCACATTGCCTCTTAAGCCTTCAGAGTGTCATTGACAGTAATTGCCTTCTTAAATCTCTCCTCCTTCCTTTCTCTTCCTAAATCCAAGCTTTGGCACACACACGTGCAGAGGGCAGCAGAACTGTTGGTCAGCAATACAGCAGCAGCAAGTTATGGCAGTGCCACCACCAAGCATGGATTTCCAGGATCGAGTTCACTTTTTAAAACTAGAAGTTTATAGAATATTTTATTGTTTGCCAGGTCTCAAACTAGAACCAGACCTAATATGTTGCTTCTTTCCACTATACATATTTACTCAACGAATTTAGTGTGCATGACTAGAATCATTTTTCCATACATATTATAGCAACAGTGGGCTCTTTAGTACCAACTAAATGAAGCTTGAAAAACTGTTACGTGAAAGCCAAGTGTTACAAAGGTAGAAGCCAAAGGCAGGCCTGACTTTCTGGTGTGGTATGGAGATCAGTCTCAGCTGTTTGTACTAACAACAGGCCTTAGAACAGTGGGTGACGGGACTTAATATGTCTGCCTGTAGATTTAGACAAATGCCTGGAAATAAAAACAGCTTTATAGCCTCAACAAAGAGGAGATTTCTCTAATTGCTCATAGATTTATGTTTATGTATAATTTTATTAAGAAAATATGTAGTATTTGCATTTTCTATCAGTGTGACCAGTATTGTACAGTTCCTGATTTCCTTTTCCTTTTTTTTTTTCCTTTTTTACGTGTATGGGTTTAACAGGGAAGCAAGATGCTAAACAAATATTTCAAAACAAGTCAGAAGAAACACCTAACAAGAACCTTGGCCTATAGTGGCAGGAACTTTAGAACAAGTGGGGCATAAAACTCATCTCTTCCCATTTTCTGCGGAGGGGGGATATGCGTTGCATTCTAGCTATGAGTAATAGATTAAAATTTATCTTTAAACAAGTTAAAACAGCAAACAAAAGTTATAACACAAGAAGAATGTTAAAAGGAGGAATTAGAGGTCTTGTGTTGCTGGGGGCAGGGGATAATGAGGAATTTGTTTTGAAAGTTACTCTCGGCATTCTCTGACTCAGTTGTGCACCTCTCCCCCAGAACAGCCTTCCACTGTGCCATTCCCACCTGCCATGATGCACAGAGGCCTCAGGGCTTTCGAGTTCACAAGTGCATCGCATAATCTCCCCTGTCTGAGGGCTGAGTTTGCTCTGGAATCCATTCCCACTGCACTTAACAGAACTTTTCCTTATTATTCCTCAACATGCGCTGTTGATTTTAAACCAATTATTCTCCATCCTTGCTCCCTACTTTCACAAATCAGTCATGTTGCATCCTTTCTCCCTGCTTTTCCTCCTCTGGTCCCCCTGAGTTTAAAGGCTACACTCTCAGGTCTCCAGACCCTACACGCATAGCGTCATTCCTGAAGACGTTGTTCTCACTTCTTCCTGAAGCCCCCCTCAACATGAAAATCTGCAATTCAGAAAGTGTTTGAAACCAGTTTGAAGCTTATGTTAGTTAGTTCCCAATTCCTGAAAGTCAGAGAGCTTTTCTTTTTCTCTTTGCTCACATTTTTCGCATCTGCAGCACAGAGAGACCCAGAGCTGCCATGTACATCAGGCTGTGATTCTGTGGCGACTGCGCTGTGCGTCTGCAGCCTGATGCTTCTCCATTTGTATACACAATTCAGTGTTCTGGAGTCAAAAACCCACCTCACCCATTTCTGTGCAGTTATCCCTAGAGTTCTTACCTTCCTCCTAATTTGTGACCCTTTAAATTCCCTTCTTTCTCTAAGATATAAAATGGTTAACCCCTAATGTTGCTATTTGCTCAAGAAATGCTTTGGGTTTCACTTCAGAATGATTTCATGTTTACTGAAGATTCTCATCCCCGTTAATTTAAGTTTTAAAGTGATGCCACGTGAACTTTGTAAAACAGGTAGCCCTCTATCATTATCATTATCATTAATGTGAGAAAAGGTCTTACCATGCCACCCAAGTGGGACTGCAGTAGAGCAATCACAGCTCGCTGCCGTCTCAAACTCCTGCGCTGAAGTGATCCTCCTGTCTCCACCTCCTAAGCATCTCCACTCCACTCCTGGTGGGACTACAGGCATGTGTACCACCATGACCAGCTAACTTTTAAATTTTTGTGTGTGGCGATGTGATCTCACTTTGTTGCTTGGGCTGGTCTTGAACACCTGGCCTCAAATAATACTCTGGCCTTGGCTTCCTAAAGTGCTGGGATTACAAGCCTGAGCCACCACACCTGATCCCCCCCTCTCTAATTACTGAACCTCTGCTCAGTTCTCCAATGCCTCAGAGGTACAGAACTTTCCATTTCTATGCATGGACTTTCATGCCTCCAGGCCTTTGCATACGCTGCAGACTTACTAAAATGTCCTTTGTCTCACCGTTTATCTGACTCTAGGGTCAATCCTTGACACCACAGAGAAGAAATCAGCTTTCTCTCAGGATTCTTCAGGGCTTTGACATAGTTCACATCTTGCACTTATCAAAACTGAATTCGAATCAAACTGTATGCATCCGTCTTACTGTTTGTCCTATCAGCTCTCTGTGACAGAAAAGGGTACTCTTAAAATCAAATCTGGAAGAACAGAACTTTTCTCTACGAATTGAAAGCAGAAAGAACAGTTCAGCCAGTGGCGAAGATGCCGAAAAATCTGATATCCATGAGTATCCTGTAAAAATACGATATTAAAATGGACAGGAAATGGATCTACTCTATTTGGCTGATGCCAGGAATGTGAGAAAAAATTGGAAAACAAATGGAGGTTTGAGAGTGACAAAGATTATGGATTTTGCTGCTAAATGTAAACAGACAGACAGGGCTCTTGGCTCAAGTTAGCAGCCAGCCCTCATTAGAGAAGTTTAGACCCTGCCAACGAGGGCTGGATGGTAGCCTGCTTCCCTGAAAACTATTTGCTTATGTAGGGGATTTAAGACCAGTGTACTAAAGATCTGAAAATATCAGTTCAGAAGACAACTCATAAGTTATTCCTTAAAGCAATTCAACGTTCTAGGGGGCTGTCCAACAAGTAAGCACAGGATGAAATATGAGTGGCAGAAGATGATTGAAAGGGACAGATGTTGTCATAAGACTCATGTATTTACTCCACACATAGTGACTGTCTACAGCGTGCCAGTCCCATGCAAGGGGAAGAGAATAAGTTTACAAAGATGCCTCTGATAGAGGCTGTTTCTCCAATGCACTCTTAGGCTTACAGAAGAAACGCAGGCAAATACAGAGGGTTTCCATACTATGGAGCATATAAATGAGTTAAAATGATAGCAAAAATAGAAGAACAAGGCCCATAGCCCAGGAGCAAGGCATTTGCTTTACGGCCATGTGGTGTGGGGCAGTGTGTTACAAAAAATTATATCAGTGAACTGGAACCTGGGGGTGGAGGACGAAGTGAAAAAAAAAAAAAAATCCAAGCCCTAACGTTTGAACAGAATTCATGATTCAACAATTGCTTTTTCACTTATTAAAATACTCTATAATTTCTCTTCAATTTGCAGGCCATAAATTAATTTGAATTAAAAAGAGAGAAAGAGTCTTTAGGGAAACCAATCATAAACCACGCATAGAAGAAGGAAAGAGACTCTTCGTTTATGTAGCAGATTGATATATGGTTAATTTTTTCATTATAAACTGTTGTGTGCTTGGCTCTTATTGTCTTTGTTTCAGCATGAAGTTATAACAAGATAAATTAAAAAAATTAATATGACCCCTTGTATTTGTGAATGATACAGCAGCCAGAGGGAATAGTTCCTGGAGAAAACAACCACTGTGAGCTTCCAGAGTCCCCTAGGAGTAGGAAACTGGCAGGCCACATGAGTGCCCACCAACACTTGGGTCATCCTATGTCAGTTCCTGTGTTCGTTCTTTTATATCTCTTCATTAAATGCAATAATACTCTGTAAAAGGTTAACTCAATAACTAAAGAGAATTATGTCTTTAATACTAGCTGAGATACATAAAATACAACTCAGTAAATATTGGTTGCTGACAATGAGTTGTACTCGCCTTTAATGCTGAATCTAGTGGAGGAGTCCTCAAACTTTTTAAACAGGGGGCCAGTTCACTGTCCCTCAGACCATTAGAGGGCCAGACTGTGAGCCCCGGGAAGGCTGCTAAGCAGGACAGGCAGCGGGGGCAAAAACACCCGGCGGGCTGGATAAATGTCCTCGGCGGGCCGCATGTGGCCCACAGGCCATAGTTTGAGGACACCTAATCTAGTCTGTACATAACAGTATTTTTTTTTCTTAATTTTCAGGGCTGCCAATCTAAAACATTTTATGAACAATTATACAGAGAATCTTGAGAACCCCCCCCAAAAAAAACCAAAAAAGAAACCCTTTTCATTCCATTGCATTTGTTTATTTATCTAGAACTTATTACCATAACATATGGCATGTGACATCACTTTTTTTTTACTGCTTTTATTTAATTTTTTTTTTGTTTGTTTGTTTTTGCAGTTTTTGGCCAGGGCTGGATTTGAACCCATCACCTCTGGCATATGGGGCCAGCACTCCACTCCTTTGAGCCACAGGCGTCACCCCATGTTACATCACTTTTAGAATAATTATGATGCTGTGAGAAAAAACATCATAGTAAAAGCATGTAGTAAAGGGACTGGACTCTTATCCAGTCCCTTCACTACATGAGGAACCCCAGTCCCTATGGATATAAGACCCAGGATCACACAGATGAAGGCTTAGGAAGGAGTATGGAAATTCTTCAGAGTAAAAAATAAAAAAATAAATGGGAGCAGCAAATGTCTCCAGAAGAAAGTTACTACTGATAACGTTTACGCTTTTGCTTTTGCTGTAGCAGGTCTGCCGTAGGTTTAACAGCTCATAAACTGAAGCTAACTTTCTGAATGATCATTTAATTCTTGAAAAGTAACCATAAACTAAGGAGGAAAAGAATACTGAGATATAATCCTGGCGGCAGGCAGCAATTCCAGGCCCAAGAGCTTAATGGGGCTGAGCTGAATGGGACATAACAAGATGACTATCCTAACAAAATACAGTCTGTGTCCTCCGATGAATGAGGAATGTTCTTTCCCCATTCTCGTCTGAACGTGGGAGAACATAAAGTGCCCGTTAAACTAAGTAATGTTGCATAACTAAATTACAGGGTTTTCGTGCAGTTCTCCGGTAGAGTATAAAACCTTCCAAACTGGAAGTATTGTTTTAATCAGAACTAGAAGGGACTGAAAAAGCAGTCCCTCATAATTCTGCAATATCTATGTTCATAAAACTATTTTCTTTAGAAACTTCACCCACATAAACCTGTGTTAACAAGAGCTATACACATATGAAAGTTTAACAAAGAAAGTGAGCATGTATTGGGCTTTCTAAGGTGAACTTTAATTTTATGAAAGAGCTTTGATTGAAACGTGAAAAGATAATTTATTTGTAATTTGATTTTAAGCAATTCCTTTTAATTATTCTAAATGCAGATGTTTAACTTTGCTGTTTGGCATAATACTGGTTTTTTTTGAATGGGATTAAGCAAGTTATATGATGCATTATAGCTTTGGGGAGCTTTTATTTGTTTTATTGGATAATTTGTATTCAGTATGGGGGAGATGATCTAAAGCTTTGCATTTAGTGATCGCTGAGGAGGCCCAGGCATATGGAAAATTCTGCACTTTATTTCATTGGGGTGAATCCACCATGACCCGGAAGGCTCACCTATAGATAAGATGGTTTGGCCTCAATAACACTTTGAATCTTTACACTCTCTGGGGTTTTGCATATTCCTTTAGACACAAGTCTTTGTCATTAATGAGAGTCGCATGAGTGGATCCCTGAATGACACTTTGGAGAATGGTGGGACAAGTTTTTAACAAGCTAACCCTTCTGGCTATAACATGAAAGGGAACCCTGTGTTTAAGATAGTGTGGGAATAAAAGACAAAGGTAATTTGCACTGCTGAAGAAATAATTATTAGCTCCGCATTGCTTTCCATGTGGTGGGTGGAGAAGGGAAAAATACTCACGAGTCTAGGAAATCACTGTTTATTTTTCTTGCTGAAAACCTATAAAGTTTGGGGCACCTCTCTAAAACCTCAAAGATTCCCCTTGAATAAGGTGATTCAGAAGGACTGTCGATGCCAGTAAATTTTTCTCTGGCTTATATTGACCACTTATTAAATAAGTTTGAAGATATGGTACTGATAATTTCTCTGACCTATACAATACTAAAGACATTCTCCCTGCAAATAGCAGTGAGTATGAAGTGGGACGTGCTACAAGGGCAGGTGTGGGAAGCAAAGGGGTGAAAAACTGCTTTGCCAGGTGGCTCTTGTGGCTCAAAGGAGTAGGGGGCTGGCCCCATATATTGGAAGTGGCAGGTTCAACCCCAGCCCCAGCCAAAAACTGAAAAAAAAAAAAAACCCAAAACCCTCTGTTTTGCCTTACATTTGCCATCTTATTTTATACCATATGACATGCCTCTGAGTTGTCATTTGCTGTATTGAAAACCCAAGGCTCTGAGGTGAAATTATTCTTCCAATGTCAAATAATGAATAAGAGGCCACGTGGGGGCTGAATGATGCTCTTCTGAAGTTCAATTTTGTTGCATGTTTCAAGACCTCATGTGCCTGACTCTTAACACAGTCTTCTACTGTCTTCTAAATAGTAATGTATTTATACAATACCTAGGATAAAAATCAGCTTTATCATGAAGAAACTACACATCTATCACATAGAAAGTGTACAAAAATAGTATTTGTCATATTAGATGAGAATTCAGAGACTTGTCATTTAAACTTACAGTAATGCTTATGGATACTTTAAAAGGGAGTATGGCTGTTTTTCCAAACTGACAGGTATCTTAAACCTCACAAATCAGAGGAATACAAATGAAAACACAGGTGCAGTATTTTACCTTCTCTTTACTTTATCCTTCACTGTTCCGGTAAATTTTTTCAGTAGAATGAGTTCTTGCCCTTCCTTAGACAAAAGGGCAGATCGTAAGATATTGCTTGGAAGAAGAAAGGTAAGAGGTTACCACAAATACTCTACTGGCTGCCTCTCTGGTGTGGGCAAATGGTGAACAATGATGAAAGCTTGATATTTCTGTTGGCAGGCTTTGTGGGTGTTTTTGAGGTCTGGGTTGAGGTTAGCCCTCTCTCTTGTAAAAAACATGGCCTACAGGAATGCATCTCTTCAAGTGTAAGACCCTCTTTTCTAAGAATCTTATCTTGGCCATGAGTAGTGGTTCACACCTGTAATCCTACCACTCTGGGAGCCCAAGGCTGAAGATCCCTTGGGCTCAGGAGTTTGGGGCCAGCCTGAGCAACTGGGAGACCCTATCTTTACTAAAAATAGAAACACTAACCAGGTGTTGTGGTGAGTGTGAGTAGTACCAGCTACTTGGGAGGCTGAGGCAAGAGGATTACCTGAGCCCAAGTGTTTGAGGTTGCTGTGAGGTATGATGACACCATTGCACTTACCCAGGGTCACAGAGTGAGACTGCCTCAAAAATACAGTAAAATATAGAAAATCAAATAACCCCCCCAATAACAAATAAATAAAACAAGCATCTTATTTTGCCTCCAGGTTCCCCTGATGACGTCTGTACACCTACCTAGATGTTCTGGCCTAAAACCAGCTCATCCCACTTCCCCTCATGTGACTTCTGTCTAATTGCCATAACAAACTCAGAGAGCCAAAGAGCAGAGCCACATTGTTTCAATATCCAGCCAATTTCTTGACCTGCATATTTCTCAGGAGGAAGCCAGACTGCAGTCCACTTAATATTCCAATAGAATAGGGCTCAACTCATGATTTCCCGTTTGTACTGGAGAAGCTTATTTTCTGAGCTTTTTTTTTTAAACTTTTTTTAAAATTATTAAATCATAGCTGTGTACATTAATGCAATCATGGAGTACAATGTGCTAGTTTTACATACAATTTGAAATGCTTTCATCAAACTGGTCAACATAGTCTGCACGGTATTTTCTTAGTTAATTCTGTTAAGACATTTATATTCTACATCTAGTAAATTTCATGTGTCTTACAAGGGTACATGAGATATTTTCTGAGATTTGACAGGAGAAGGTGCCTCAGCCCTGCCTCATTTGGAGAATGAGTTCAGTACAGAGAAAACTAGCAGTTCCTTCTCCAAATCAAAATTTATTTAGCAATCCTATTTCAATCTACCATTTCAATTTTTAAAAAATTCTATGTGAGTAAGAGATTTGGGAATCATCCAACCAGGTCTTTGCAATCTACATTTCGTAAATCCTACAGAATGATCTGGCATATCTCACTGGCATTTATCTTATATTTTAATTTTAAAATGTAATTTTATTTTTTATTTCAATAGATCTAGGTGTACAAGTAGTTTTTGGTACATGGGTAAATTATATACTGGTAACATCTGGGATTTTATTCTACCCATCATCAGAATAGTATACCTAGCACCTAAGAGGTAATTTTTCTTTCTACAAATGTTGGCCTAAATTTCCCTTTTAATATCTTGATACAAATGTAATGCTCCATACTTTTGAGAGTTTAGCAGAATGTGATACTCAAAAATTGCTGATATTAATTAAAAATCAACAAAATCCTTTGAAAAATCTTTGGGCAATGGGTACCACACATTTTCTAATAGACCATATTCTTTGATTTCATAATTTCATTTATAAGAATCAAGTCTAAATCTATAATGCTGAATACAAAATATATGTATACACATAAAAGTTATCCTTAAAAATTTATCAGAAAAATCCAAATGGAAATAATATGTACATGAGTACATAAAAGAAACCCAGGCAATGGAATATTATGCAGGCAGTAAAATGTTTATGAAGTTTATATAATAATAAGGAAAACAAGGAAAATCCAAAGAAAAATGTAAAAGCCAGGCTATAGATTTCAACCTATACCCTAATACTAACCATGCTAACCATTCTTCTTAGAAGAATCCTTCAATATCGATGTATAAATTTTTTGGAGATTAAGAATGTACAGAATTACTAACAATGACTATCAGTGGGTATTAGGACTTTAGAAAGGTTTTCCTTTCTCTTACTATTATGAAGTTTTAAAATTTCCTATACTGAGCATATATTTCTTTTAACATTCTTAAAATAGTTAGGAGATATATACATAGCTTCAAAATTGAAAATAATAATCATGGCACATTTATCCATTGGATTAGAATTCAAGGGTCCTCAAACTTTTTAAACAGGGGGCCAATTCACTGTCCCTCAGACCGTTGGAGGGCTGGACTGCAGGCCATGGGATGAGTCAGCTGCTAAGCAGGACAGGCAGCGGTGGCAAAAACACCCAGCAGGCCTGATAAATGTCCTAGGTGGGCCTCATGTGGCCCACGGGACTGTAGTTTGAGGACGCCTGGATTAGATGATCTAAAATGTTTCTTCCCTTCTCTTTCCCCATACCCGATGGAATTCTCAATCTTGTAGGTTTTTCTAAATCCAAAGTGTCTCCAACCCCATTTTCTCTTTTCCAGGCCCTTGGCGGCTACTCAAATTCATATCTCTTTATGCTTAACAGCACAACCATTGTACCAAATTCCTAACTGGTCTCCCCAACTCCAGTCTAAATCCTTTTTAGATTTATGACTTTCAGGCAGATTATTTATCATAGCTGATCATCAGCTTAACTCAATGTAAAAATATACTTCTTCACTTTTCTGAGATGTATAGAAAAAGAGATAATACGTATGTAAGTAATCGGCTCATGGTAGCTATTCAACAAACAGTTCTTATCATGTCATTCTTCTCTACTTTTGATGTTGTTAAATTGTGCACTTTTAAATTCAGATTCCAATCCTCCAAAGATCAAGCACTTTTTCAATTTATTTCACAAAGTTCTCCTCTTAGCTTCACCCAAGTTGGGCTACTTAGTGTTTCCTGGCACCCCTTTGTCCCTCTACATTGGTGCCATAATTTAGCTTATTCCCACAGCTCCAGCTATCTCTTCACCTCTGTTCCTTCCAGCCATGTCCCACCCTTAGGAATTATCATGTCTTATCTGGAACCTTTCTGAGCCTGGAACCAAAGTAGATTACTAGCTTCTCTGAAACCCTGCAATACTGTCTAATATCTTATCACATATGGCAGTCAGCGCAGCATCCTGGTCAAAGAATTTTGATATTCAGGGTTTAGCTTTGAAAGCAACCTCCTTATAGACAGAGGCTGTGTCTGACCATCCAACTCAGTGCAGGCCTTTGGCCACTATCATATTTCCTTGTATTTTTAGCTCCTTACTTTTCACCTTTCTTTTTGCTCATCACTTTCGCAGTAGATTTTTTACTTCTACTTAGCAGTCCTTTGTACGGTATCTTTCAAACAATAAATGCTTGATAAATGTGTAACATTGAATTATAAACTCTGAATAATGTATCACCTACACTAAACCTGGTAAGAAAGAAAGATTCTGATTTGAAAATTATTACTAAAATTGTGTCATTATCCTTTCCACGTCAACAAAAATGTACGTCCCAACTCCTCCCCTGCCACACACAAATTCTAGGTTCTTGCTCCCTGGCACAACTCACACAGTGTTCAGGAGCAGGCATGGCAGACACCAATTATAGGAAGCCTTGGCAATGCTCTCCCTGGAGTTGTCACGGGAAGCCACGATCTGTTGTATTCAGGATGTACAGAAATGACAATGGAAAGATAGTAAGAAAAAATGCTTAAGGATAAACCTTTGCCAACAGTAAAACATTCACTGTAGTTCACTTGATAGAGCAGTTTTATAAAGTCTGACAGGAAGTTCAAACCAATGCAAAATTAGAAAAAAACTTTAATTCACTATATAAAGAAAAGCAATCATGCAGATGTATAAAACCACAGCTTTCTGAAGTATTAATTTTATTCTTTAATTCAGACTTCTAAGAAATACCATTTGAGCTTTTTAAAAAATGTTTTCTTTGGGAGAGAAAATAAAATAAAATAATATAATAATTTTAATAAAAATACAAATTATATAAAAAAGAAAAAAGAAAAAAGCTGTCTTCTAAAAATTGGCTGGTGGGAGATGAGCATATTGGCTCAGCAGAGCGTCTCCACACAGCACCTATGGGACCTACCCAGAGAGCACCAAGGCCAAGAGAAGCACCAGCGCACCCAGCTTCCCTGTCATGGCACAGCATGCACCTTAACGCCACTCAGCACACAGCACATGGTGGCTATAGAGGTTGACAACTCCGAGGCTTCCACCTGCATGGCAGCCTTCCTGAGCCTACTGAGACCACTCACCTCCCCTTCAAGTTCCAGCTTTGTGGGCTACCAGCCTCGATGGAGGCCTCTGCTGAACTGAGGTCCGAGAAGGGAGCAGATGCCAGGTCACTGTAGAAGTCAAGTGCAATGTCCACTTAAACACACCAACATCACCTGTCTCTGGGCTCTGCTTCACCGTGGAGCCCCAGCCCTGCCGCAGTGTCTTGTTCCTGATGCATTTCAGGCATACACGTATGGTGGCACTCCAAATACATTTGTTGAATGAATTATGAGAAAAGATGTTCATCAAAGCATTACATATATTGGCTGTGCCCTTGTTTTTGCAAATTTTATAAACTAGCACAGAACTATGCACCACTGAAAATTGTTTGATGAGAATGATAAATTATATTTAAATATACTTAAGTAGGAAAGCAAGGATTTAAAGGAGCTATAATATATTATTCTGAACAACTTATTTACATACATTTATTTTATGTGTAGCAAGAAAGGATAAATACACATTGACAAAAAAACCAGCAGAGGAAAAATTGCAGGTGATTTTAATTTTCTTCTTTGTGCTTCCCTGAAACTTTCAAAGACCGTGTGTCATACTATATTGAGTAGGACCTTTCTTTTTCTGTATCTTAGAATGTTTGCTAAAGCCTAATACTGTGTACAACAAGCAGTAAGTATTTCCATATTGTAACCAAAAGAGCCAAAAAACTGTCAAACATTCCTCTCTTGAGTTTGCTAAGATGTAGTCAAATTGGTCCTTCTGTTGTTATCCCCACCATTCTCTCCAGTCTACAAAAGCAAAAGTCCTAATTTTGTGGGACAGGAAAGTTGGCAGAAGAATGAGACATTCTGGAATATTTTCCACTTTATCCAATATCTGGGGGAAAGATAAATGATGCCATTCCTTTAAGGGATTGTTTTCTCCCCAAAATACTATTTTTAGACATTAAGGATGGCATAAGAAGGGGAGATAGGCATAGTTAGCTCTTCTGGGTGCTTGCTGAGCTAAAGGTTTTTGTTTGTTTGTTTGTTTTCAATTAAATCATAGCTGTGTACATTAGTGCTATCATGGGGTCCAATGTGCTAGTTTTATATACAATTTGAAATATTTTCATCAAACTGGTTAACATAGCCTTCACCGCGTTTTCTTAGTCATTGTGTTAAGACATTGGTATTCTACACCTAGTAAATTTCACATGTACCCTTGTAAGATGCACCGTAATTGTGGTTCCACCAATTACCCTCCCCCTACCCATCCTCCCCCATCCCCTCCCTTCCCTCTCCACTTTCCCCTTTTTCTTGGGCTATAATTGAGTTATAGCTATTATAAGAAAGCTATAAATTGGTTTCAGTGTAGGGCTGAGTACATTGGATACTTTTTCTTCCATTCTTGAGATACTTTATTCAGGAGAATATGTTCTAGGTCCCTCCATGTAAACATAAAAGAGGTAAGGTCTCCATCTCTCTTTAAGGCTGCATAATATTCCATAGTGTACATATACCATAATTTATTAATCCATTCATGGGTCAATGGGCACTTGGGCTTCTTCCACAACTTAGCAATTATGAATTGGGCTGCAGTAAACATTCTGGAAAGTGATCCCATCTCAGGGTGGCCGAAGGACTTGAAAAGAAACTTCTCTGAAGAAGACAGGTGCACAGCCTAAAGACATATGAAAAAATGCTCACCATCCTTAATCATCAGAGAAATGCAAATCAAAACTACTTTGAGATATCATTTAACTCCAGTAAGATTAGCCCACATCACAAAATCCCCAAACCAGGGATGTTGGCGTGGATGTGGAGAAAACGGAATGCTCCCACACTGCTGGTGGGAATGCATACTAATATGTCCCTTTTGGAAAGATGTTTGGAGAATACTTAGAGATCTAAAAGTAGATCTACCATTCCATCCTACAATTCCTGTACTAGGTATATATCCAGAAGACCAAACATCACATTATAACAATGAGCTACAATTTTTAAGAGGCCCACCCCGTCCACCACCTGAGTGGAGGAGTATAAAAGGTCTTGAGAACTTTAACTTGTATCTTTTAGGATTGGGGAGCTTCTGTTTTGGAGTCTTCTCAAGGCAGGAGTCTGACCACAGATAGGGAAGCAAGAGTCAACCCACTTTCTAGGTGTGATACAGAAAAAATACACTAGTTCCCCATGTGGCAAGTGGATAGCACAAATGTGACAGCTCAAGCAGTATCCACCAGTCTAAGAGGGCTTCCTACCATGGAAAGGGAGTGCTAACAAACAGTAAGAAGTGCTGGGATGAACCAATGTGGACAGGAGCTGGGATGCCAGCTAGAGAGTTGTGCTTTATAGCAGTTCAATGAGGACACCACAATACCCATCTATGTTTCATGGAAAAGCCAGTATTTGAGCACATGAGCCACTCAGAGGGGCCCTGAGAACTAAAAGAGAAAAAAAAATCAGCACCAATTAAGTACTTCTTTTTTCTTTGTATACCATTTCATACATGGTTCCATCTCCTGCTTTGACTTTGGAAGACTCAAAAGATAATTTATGGGAATCGAGTAGGTGGAAATAAAGAGCAATGTCTGCAAGGTAACATAACTCTTCCCTTCTCTGTGGCATAACCGGTAAGTTAGACTTGAGTCTAGAGAATAGAAGACGACTAGAGCTGTGTTGAGTATTGAATTGTTTACATTTGATTGGGCTGAACCTATTTAGAGATCACGGTGAAGCTTAATTGCCAAGGTAAGACTGTTCTTACAGAGTCTAGACCTGGTGTCTGCTCCAGGTGCAAACAGGGAGTTTCACAGCGTGTCAAAAACACTGAATGGAGGCCATTAAATCCATTCTGGTATGCCTTACCTCTGGATTTAGTCTACTCTTTTATCCAATTACATATGTGTTAAACTGTGTTATTTTTAATCATAAAGAAAAAGAAAACTCTCAGAAGCTTCCCTATAAAGCACTCCTCAGGGATAACATTATAGGATTATGATATAGGTAAAAGAGTTGCATCAATATACTTTCACAGGACATCAATGCTAATTCCCTTCTACTTTTAGTTGTTTCAAGTTTTATGATTTTTCAACCTCTATTACAGATCCATCAACTAATATAGATCAGGAACCATCTCTATTCATGTTTTTATTCACAGCCTGCACACTGACCCACACTGAGACTGACCATTCAATAATTTTTTCAAATTTCTTTTTACCAAATCTATTTTGATATCAAAATAGTTCAAACTATAGAGAACTATATCTGTGCATTCATACACACTCACATGTTTTAGATAGTTATTCCCAAAGGAACTTATCAAGACATGAGTCACAAAGAAAGCAATTAACATCTACCCTTAAAAACAAGATATTTTAAAAATTCTCAAAGAAAGAATAGGAAAAACACTGGAAGATATTGGCCTGGGGAAAGACTTTATGAGGAAGGCTGCCATGGCAATACACCAATAATAAGCAATTGGGATTTAATGAAACTGAAAAGTTTCTGTACAGCCCAGGAGACAACAACCACAGCAAAGAGACAACCTACTCAATGGGAAAGGATATTTGCATATTTGGAATCAGAAAAAAAGTCAAATAACCAGGATCTATGCAGAACTTCAATTAATCTACAAGAAAAAAACCAACAATCCCCTACATCAATAGGGAAGAGACCTGAATAAAATCTTCTTTAAGGCCGATTGACGAATGGCTACTAAGCGTATGAAAAATGCTCATCATCCTTAATTATTAGAGAAAGGCAAATTAAAACCACCCTGAGTTATCATCTAACCCCAGCAAGAATGGCCTATATCACAAAACCTCAAAACTGCAGATGCTGGTGCGGATATGGAGAGA
The DNA here is from genome assembly GCF_000181295.1 of Otolemur garnettii. Lineage (NCBI taxonomy): Eukaryota > Metazoa > Chordata > Mammalia > Primates > Galagidae > Otolemur > Otolemur garnettii. The sequence goes on along the minus strand of NW_003852432.1, from coordinate 12,352,332 downwards.
AAAGAACACTTTTGCACTGCTGGTGGGACTGCAAACTAATACAACCTTTTTGGAAGGAAGTATGGAGAAACCTTAAAGAGCTCAACCTAGACCTCCCATTTGATCCTGCAATCCCAGGGCATCTATCCAGAAGGAAAAAAAAAAAAAAAAAAAAAAAACTTTTATTATAAAGACACTTGCATTAGGCTGTTTATTGTAGCCCAATTTATAATCGCTAAAATGTGGAAACAGCCTAAATGTCCTTCAACTCAGGAATGGATTGGTAAGCTGTGGTATATGTATATCATGGAATATTATTCAGCCATCAAAAATAATGAAGATTTTACAGCATTTGTACTAACCTGGATAGAGGTGGAACACGTTATTCTTAGTGAAGCATTACAGGAATGGAGAAGTAAGAATCCTTTGTATTCAACTTTGATATGAAGACAATTAATGACAATTAATGATACGGTGGGGCATGGGGGAAGGGGAGACCAGACAGAAAAGGAGGGAGGGGGTGTGGGCAAGGAAAAAATAAAAAAGAAAGAGAAAAAAAGAAATAAAATAGTGACTAATTCTCATATAAATTTTATTTAATTTTGACCAAAGTACATTACTTAAATATTAATTTTTAATTCAACAAGTTAATATGTTGTTTATCATATTGCATCCTCATTTATAAGTGAAATATGTTTGTAATTTCCCCTTTATAATAATATATTTTCTCCAATTTTAATATCAGCTGTATCCAGATTAAGTAGAATGATTTTGAAGTATTTCTTTTTCTATTGACTATAAGATTTGGCATGATCTGGGTTTTTTGAAATTATCTTTTATTTTTATTTATAAATACTAGTTGTCTTTTTTTTGAGACTTTGGAAAAAACAAAATAAGATGAAGAAGTTAACTGATCAAATTATTCTATAATAGACATACATCTGTCTGACAAAGTGAATGTTACTTTCTTTGCATTATTACTATTATTATTGCTTAATATGTCGTTGCAGCAATTGTCTGATTTCTTTTCTGAATGTATTTATCTTTATCATTCTTTATGAGGTCTTTGTTCTCAGTTCAACATTTTTATTGTCATTAAATTTAGCCTTTTTAATTCTGTGAAGGCAAAAGTGGATATACACATGAATAAGTAAGAAAAATAAATTTAAAAAAAAGAAAGAAAGGAAGGAAAGGATTAAAAAAAAACAAAAAAACCCCTAGGTATTCCATAATATTCCTTTCTATCCCTACAAGAGCTTATTCAGCACTCTCCTTGGCTTATCAGTGAAATCTTTATTTCGTATTTCAATGACACTACTTCAGCTTATGTACTATAGGTGTTTACATTTATTAAATAAGAAACAAGAGAAGTAGAATTAAAGATTGACAACCCAAGAGAATATATTAATATTATTGGCTTCATACTTGACCTTCTGAGTAGGCAGGGCTGAATTATTATATTTATAATTCACTTTGTCTAAAGATAAATGAATGTAGATGTATTAATTTGAAAATGTGAAACATTGGATGCAAAATAACTGAAAAGTAAGCATATGCGTATGCATATCTTGTCTGCCTGGATACCTATTCAGAAAAAAAACCTAGTCTTGGACAGAACAAAGCTGTTCTCACATTAGGAATATGGCACTTGAGTTCCATCTATTTGGAATGTTTTTTTTTCCCCCAGACTTTTGTCTGGCTAGATAACTCTGGTTATTCAGAGTTTATTGAAATATTAATTTCTTTAGAAAGTCTTTTGCTCTAATCCCAATCTAAAGTAACCTCAATATTCTTGTCACATTTTTCTAATTTATTTATTGTGATGGCTTTTGACACTATCTGAAATTATCTTGATAATTCCATTGTTTAACAAATTACTAAATTTACAATCCCACAGGGAGGTATGTTCCATTAGAACTAAGACTAAAAATTTTCATATTTGAAATGAATACTTTGTACATTTAAAAAAAAAAGTTCTACAAATATATGTTTGTTGAATATCTGGCCAAAATAGATAGATGAAGATGAAATTCTTTAAATTTCCTCTCTATGAAAATGATGAAGCTCTTGAAGACCACCCATTCCTTCAGATATCTTACCACACCGAATTGCTCAAGGTTTTTGATAGCTGAAGTAGTGATGGGAGAAGCAAGGAATAGATTGAGCTCGTTACGAGACTAAAGGTACCTTATCACAATTTGCACTTCTGTTATCCATCCACCTCGAGTCCCACAACATACACCCACAATATATAAACAAGAAAGCCAAATAAAGATGCAGTTTAAGTAAAAACTGTCTTTGTTACAAATGTAAGAAGGAAGTGGCTCCTAAGCTACTTAGTTAGAAATTCCAAAATCGTCCTTGTTAACCACTTTCCACTTGCTGACTTTTCTTCTGAAGTTACTGAACAAGTGTATTACTTTTCTATGGGGCTGTCATGAAAGCACAAATGGATGGATGGATAGATAGATAGATAGACAGATAGATAGATAGAAAGGCAGATAGAAAGATAGACATGGATATGGATATAGCTGTAGATATAGATTCTTTTCCTCCTGGATATGAAGAGCCGGGATGATTTTGAGAAGAGAGAGAACCACAAGTTTGGAAAAACTCTAAAATGGTCTGATTCCAGAAAGGGTTGGAAAACTGAGATAGGCAATATTGGGTCCTAAAAATAAAGGAAATCTGTGCCCCACTCCCTTTTTCTTTGGAATGCCCTGAAAGGTAGAAGGATCATGGATGAGGGAGGTTTGTGAATGCTTGAAGATTATGGTTACTGAGGAATAGTAAGAAAGTTTCTGAGTGATGAAAGTATGTAAAAATACCAGAGCCATGGCTTTAGGACATTGCATGGGTAGGTCAATAAACAGCTCTACATTGACCATAGTGAATGCAAAGCAGCTTTCACCGTATTTCCAGGCATCATAGGCTTCCAAGAATGTGTATGTATCAAGAAAAGAAAAAGAGTACCTCAAAATACGTCTGAGTTAACAAGACAGAGTTTTAAGCCAAAATGTATTTGATTTCCGTAATAAAAATGAGTCACACATATACACACATATTAAGTACAAAGTTTTGTGATGATCTTTTCCACAGTTGCACACATTCAGTACAAAGCAAATATTTGACCACAAAATTTACTCTGCTTTTAAGATTGTTATCTTAGGATAGTTATCTTAGAATCTCACATTGGAAATAATAGACAGACTAATATAAATAACTCTAAGCATCTTAATGTACATTGCTGGATTATTCTCTAAAACCTGTATGAAATTATAATCTTTCTGCAAGTATTGAGTATCAGCATCCTTTTCAAAATTGCTAACTTACTAAAAAAAGTACCTTATCACAATTTGCATTTATTCCTTCTACTGACATCAAATGGTTTATCATTCTCATTACCCATTTCTATTTCCATTTTTGTCAAGTATATGTTTATATTTTTCCCTCTTATGCTGTCAGGCTTTGGTGTCATGTTTTTATCTGTTACTTATAAAAGTAGCCAAGATTTCTGTTAAATATGCACAATTTAGTTATATCAAAAGATACTTCAGTGAACTTTTTAGCAGCAGTCACGTAAGTTAAATGACTTAACTTACATAAAAATAAAGAAACTTCATCCATTGATATAGTCATTCAATGAACCTTTATTCAGTTAGACATTGGCCAGCTCTAGAGTGCAATCAAACAAGAAGCCAAACTCAAGATGTTATCTGAGAATTTTGATAATTACATAAAAGCAGGCCATGTTACATGTAGTAGTTTTATATTAGTTAGTCTGTTTTGGACTGCCATAACAAAATATTGTGAACTGGGTGGTTTTAAATAACAGAAATTTATATTGTCACAGTTCTGGAGACAGGAAGTCCAAGATCAAAGTGCCAGCCGGGTTGGTATCAGGTGAGGGCTCTCCTCTTAAGTTGCAGATGGCCACTTTCTGACTATATACTCTAACGGTCATTCTTAGGTTCATACATATAGAGACAGAGAGAGATAGCTTTCTGATGTCTCTTTTTAATGGTTGCATACCAATAACAATTTGGTAACCATGAATGCCAAGTGGGGGTCATTCACTGACCCCAGAATAAATAATACTATAAAACAACACTTTAATTGCATGTTTTCTTCGTTACATTTTCTTCTTTTAAAGTGTGGCTACACATTCTCTGCATGAACCGTTCCTCTTGTCCCAATGCCTCATCCTTGATTGCACTCATGTTCACAAAGATTCATTGCCACTCTACATATTTTGCAGAGACCATGAGCATTTGGGACCTGCCTTCTTATGGTGTCTTCACAGAGCTGTTGTGCCAAATCTTTCCAAAAGTATTTTCTTCCTGATTTTTTTTTGGAATGAAGTTGTAACCAGGGCTACTTGCTTCTCAAAAATCACCTATGAATTGTATGCTGCAATGCCAACGATGTTGAAGAAAATTTCCAGGTGCCAATGCTGAATTCTTCAGAAACAGGAATATGTTCTCATGAACTTATCGAGCACTTCAACACCTGTTTTGGTAGCGTTGTAAAAGCAGATTATATCAGGCTTGTTATCCATCACTTTCATATCTTTATGCCACATGGAACATACTGTAATTACCTTTCCTATCTTTGGAATATAATTTACAAATGTCACATAGGGAGAGAAGGCAAATCTTTCTGTATCAGATGAAGAGTTTTTCATTGATTTTGGCTTTATTTCTAGAGGAAGATTCCTTTTATCACTGCAAACAGTACCAATGGTGGTTATATTCTTTTGAAGGAAATCAAAAGCCAAGATGATGGAGGTAAACTTTCTGTCCATAGTAATATTTCTTCCAGAATGGTATAAAATAACAGTTCTGAACCAGTCTTTTTATAATCCTAGAGTCACTATTTTATTTCTTGAGAGGCTCTCTGATTTCCTTCCATATAAAACAAGTTTATAGAAGAACGACACAAAAGATTCATTGCTATTCCATACATAAGGATTTGTTGGTATGCAAAGTCTCAGTGGACAGTGCCCATGGAAAGACACGATTAACAGTGACAGATTCTTGAAGATTATAGTAAAAGAAGAGCATATTTACAAACATATTCCAAAGCTCTTGAACTGGAACAAACTTACCATGCTATCTGAGAGCTTCGTGTGTTGTAGCATCATTGAAACATAGACATTTCAGCAGTAGTCATGTTCTGTGTTCTAAAAACATAGCACAGAGAACTGAAAAATTCTCCTTACTGAAAATATTTTAGATATTATCTTTATTTAGATGTCCATTAGTCCTGCTATTTCTTCCTTTACAAAATTGCCAGAATTTTGGATGAATACGTTGTTGCGTAACTCTTTGACTAGATGTAGTTTCTGATTTGTAAACTTGATAATTACATCAATGGTTTCATTATCAAAGAACAGTTGGAAAATATCCAACAGAGTCTTGGGTTCTGGTCCCGATTGTACTCCTGGTTGAGTCTTCGTAATATTAGTTGATTGTCATTTCCCTTGATCCATTATTGGCTATGAGTTTCATATCATTCCTGATGGTCGGACATGAAGTTGCTCTATTTTTACAACTAAGTGTGGTCTCCTTCTCTTGGGGTCCATATTTTGTATTTCTTCTTCTCCATTATCATCACCTTCATCTTTGCCTTAACTCTCTTGCTAAGAACAAATAATTTCATGTTCCACCTCTATAAATTCTTCTTGTTTACTATTTGATCTGGTGAAAATGTCCTCTTCATTTCCTTCAAACTCTGATGCTATCAGTTCTTCCTCTACTGACAAATTGTATTGCCTCTTCACCATATTTGTGTCTGTATCATGAGGGAAAAAAAAAGTAAGCCATGGCTTAACATAAATGGATTTATGGTATTATCAGATACTCTATATTTTCTGCCATTCATACCTTGATTATCACCAAACATGAATATACTGCTTACTAACTTCACTATACAAAAACTTAGGAAAAAATAGAACATCAGCTTTTCCTGGAAAAGAGATTGCAGGTCAACACTGCTGATAAGAAAATTGTGAGCTGCTAATCCAAAAGTGCAGCTGTGCGAAAGTGTCACGAACAGGTGGGCGAGCAGGTAATAACAAAAGTCATAAATGGTGAAACTGTCACTCCCCACATAAATAAATATACAACAACAAATGGTGGACTCAGTCACTGACCCCCCACCCCACATGTGACAAGGATGACAATCCTGTCTGATCAGGAACCCACCTTTATAAAGTCATTTCCTTCTTTTCTACAAATACAGCCATACTTTATGGGGCTTAAACATACAAATTTGGGGTGAGAAGCTGCATAATTTGAGTCATTCACTCCCTCTTGGAAATGGTGAAAACAAAGAAAAAAAAACTAGGAAGTTTACTCACTTATTTATTCAGTAAAGTATTTACTGAGTGTCTAATTAATTCATACAAGATGTTATTTTTAATATTAGTAATGGTAGCAATTTTCCTGGAGGAGTTAATAATCTAATGGAAAGAGAGACATGATAAAATTACAATGCAATTTGAATGACATAGTAGAACCATAAAGTGATCATAAAGAACGTTGAGATCCCAAAGGAAGGAACAAATAGATCTATCTAGAGAGCTAAGAAAAATACCATAGAAAAACAAATACTAATTGGGATCTTGAATGTTGGGTGGGATTGTATAAGGCAGAGAGAAGGGACAATTCTATGATAGTGATGAGAAAGGGCTGCCCAGGAAGTTTGCTTCCTCATTTCTGAGTGGCGGATTTGCTAAAGACGACTTTCTGAGGGCTGCCTGTACAGTCTGGAGCTCTGGGCATGTATGTCTTACTCTGTCCTTTACCCCTTACTCAGTAAAATCCTGAAAGAAAGAAAATAAAAGGCAGAGGAAATCTGGCCATGATTCTTGTCTTTCGTGTTAGTTTTATCTGTACAGTCCACAAGAAAAACCTTTCATTCTGATGCCTTTGGATATTGCTCTCATGATAATGCATCCCACACAGTGGTTAGGTTCTAAAGTCAACATGAAAATGAAGTGTATATATGATGGAATGGCAAAAATCTCAGCACCAGCCACATGACTTTGTCTATGCCAAGCAATATGGTTACCTTCTACATGAAGAACTTTTTCTTTTAAAAAGTGAATATAAAGACTTACCTATCTCAGTAACATCGCTTCCATTGTTAGCATTAAAATATGCATACAAACTATAATCTTAAATAATTAAATTCGTAGTTGTTTTTTACAGTACTCTATACTACAGCATTTTAGTAAGTGTTATATGGTTAGACTCCTTTAACAGAGAAACATAGCATCTGAGTATTAAAGACAAGACAAAAATCGAAGAATCATATTGGAATGCTAAGGACTAGACAGTATTTCCAGTGACTTCCCAGAATCATCTCACGGAATCCTCAGACAACCTCGTGAGGTAGGTACTCTTATCTCCATTTTGCATATCAGACAGGGATGTGAATTAACTTTCCTAACTCACACAATAGAATGCAGAACTCAGATTCAAGTGAGTGGTTCTAAATGCTAAAATATACTGTCAAACATAAAAGAAGAGCTGCTGATCAGTACAGCAGAAAAAGAATTTGATTAAAGCAAAATTTTACCTGTGATAAAATAATTACTCCCTTTTTGTCTTCTATAGCCTTACCTTCTAATTTCTCAAATTGCATCATAGATGAAGTTCTAATAATTACCAGTAGACCCCCTTGAAAGAAAAAGTGCCACGTACATGTCTACAGTCTATTTAGGAAAGTAAGAAAAAGGATTAAAGTCTAGCTGCAAAGCAGAAAGAAAATAATTTTTACATATTTTTACATATTATTAAGAATCAGCCTTGTATTTCCCTCTTATGAGTAGTGTCCCAAAGACCTGCAGTGTCTACTGTGTTAAGTGTGGGTTCAAGAGATTACAGGCCCTGATGGGCCTCTGGTTCACTGCTATTTCCTTCTCCTGGCAACCTCACATCGCTATACATCTGTTTTGTTGATTCAGAAGAGCTCTTGAAATGCTTTACAGTTGATTTTGACAAGTGCTACAATTTGATAGGGGAAGATAATTCTTGCTGAGATGATTTTCAAAGTACAGAAATTATACTTTTGAGTAGATATTACCTTTCTTTATGATCAGAATTTTCATTTAATATACAGCACACTTAAGCTTGGTAATCACATTTCCCTTTTTCTGAAAAAAGTGATGGGTGTCTTTGATCTCCTATATTATTACAGCACTACGCATTAAAATCTTATTCCAAATTCTGATTGTTTTCTTTGTTACAGATAAAGCATGTCTGACAAATTTAAAGATATCAGATTTATTAAATGCTATATGAATATGAAGTGGGATTATTAATTAAATGAGAGGCTCCTGATCACATGAGTGGTCTGATTGATGAGTTCCCGGGATGTACATTTTTTGCATGCCTCTAAACCCACTAAACTGAGAATTAATCAGTAGTGCCTTAAAGACCACAGACTTATTATTGATAGAATAATCATTTTAAAACGTAAAATATGTGGGTGTGATTTTAATTTATATTTAAAGCATTCTTTTATCACATAGATTTTCCCATTAGTTTAATTATAAAAGGGTATTTTAATATTTGAGATGATTCTTAATGAATTATCATTGGTTTGCTTTGTTTCACTAATGCTGTGCCAAAGGTGGAAAAAAAATTAAATACCATCAAAGTTTAAAGCTTATCCAATGCTGATTCAAGACCCTAACTTGTTTAAAGCAGACTGACTAGTTCAGAGCTTTGGGATCCCAGCCCTGCTTGCAAGGTTCATCTTACTCAATAACCTCAGTAATGAAAGCCTTTATTATTGATGTGATGGAAACTAAAACCTGATCCATGCTTTCATGTTAGAAAATAATTTCTAGACATTTGATTGATCTTTGTATAGTTTTGTACAGTATATACGAAGATGAATGGAAATTGATAGTTAAGATGGCCTGGATTTCCCAGTTATAGTACCTTGACCTGTACCCCTGCCAAACAACACTAAAGTCAGAACTTCAATAAGATGAAACAGCATCTCGGAATTCTTACTCTGCTACTTCAGTCTATTGTTGTCCATGTGGTTTCTCCTAATCAGCAACCCAAACTCTAGATCCAACAAATAATCTTAACCAGAATTTCTAAAGTGGGTGTCCTCAGCCACTTCAATTAAATACATTACAATAATACTTGTTTTTGTTATATGATTAAGAAAGACTTCAGTTCGCGTTTTTATTCTACTATTTCTCAACCAAAGAACATTAGGAAGAGTCTTTACTTATTTAAGCTACAGATGTCGAATTGACACACTGAGTGTCCTGGATTTATTATTTTCCTAACAAGACTTTTGAGACAAAAAATAAAATGAGGAATACAAAGCTGTAGACCGGTGGTTGGTGCATAGGAGATTCTTAAAAACTGATAAAACTGTGATTAATGCTCCCTTCATCACCAATGCCATGCTCCTAGTTACTACCCATGCCTGGTATATTATAATAAAAATAATATTTTAATACTTTGTGCTTTCATTTCTACCTTCTTTAGTTGTCTTAACAATGACACTATTTATTATAAAATATGGGTTTCATTTTGTAACTTGCTCACTAAAAACAGGCTATAATTAGTAACTAAATCCCCCAAATTCAAGGATTTCTACTACTTAGCTTTAAACTTTTATAGCCTATGTTTCTGCTATTCCTCTATAGAAACCATTTTCTATACCAACTGGAATACCTTTTGATTGCCAATTTCAATTCATATTTTTGCCCTTGTGTGCCCTTTCACCTGTGTAGAGAGGTAAACACAACAGTCAACAGACTGGAGAACTTCTTGAAACTTTTTTACGTGATAGAATTTTACCCTATTCTTAGACTCAATTTGAGCACACCTCTGATTGTCTCAATTATTTGGACAAATAAAGACAAGAAGTATCAGAATTAATCTAATTGTCATTAACTGTGACTGGCCTCAAACCTATTTGATTTCTACATATGTTATAGGCATATAGGGCCATTTATTTCTGAATAACCTGAATATGTTTTCTTATTTAGGTTAAGAGCAGCCATTTAACTTCATGTGACTTTCCCCTTGGTAATTGACAATAGTTCACCTTCTCAAGGTCACCATTTGTTCAGTACTAAAAAAATATAGATACAGAGGCTTTAGAAAAGTGGCTGGATATATACTGATCATAGACTGCATCTTCTAAATTTAACATTTGGGTCAGCCCTTATTTTCAGCTTATTTTATTGTGATCTGCCCTTTTGATTAAAAAAGGAGAGACGTGAAGGGAGAGAAATAGTTGACCCTTTCCACGTTCCTCTTCAACACAGAGATGCGGGTAACAAAGTGCTCATCCAAGTCAGAAAGCAGACAATAAAATAATGTTGGGTAGGATGAAACCATTCCTCACCAAGAGGTCTTTCTTTCTGTCTTTTCTTTCTTTCTTTCTTTCTCTTTCTTTCTCTCTTTCTTTTGTAAGCTTTCTTGAGATATAATTAACATTGCATAAAATTCATTTTCAGTGTATAGTTCAGTAAATACTAGCAATTCTTCATCATTGTACAATCTTAACCAGAATCTAGGTTTAGAACACTTCCCTTGTCTAAAATATTTCACAACAAAAACAATTATAGTCAATTTCCCACTCTACTCCCTGTAAAACACTAATCTGCATTCTGCGTGTATAACTTCCCCTTTTCTAGAGGTTTCATATTCATGTAATGATTCAGGTATGCATCATTTAATTCTGTCTTTTTTCACCCAGTATAATGTTATCAAGGATTATGTATGTTGCTTCATCTATCAGTAATGGGCTCCTTTTTTATTGCTGAGTAGTATGTCATTGTATGGATAAATCACAATTTGTTTAGCCTTCCATCAGTTAATGTTCATTCAAATTGTTTCCAGTTTGTGTCTCCTGGGAATAAAGTTGCTGGAATATACACATACAAGTCTTTGTGTGGACATAAGCTTTCATTCTTCTTGGATTGATAGCTAGGGGTAGAATTGTTGGGTCATATGGAAGAGATTGTTACACTCTTCCAAAGTTGTGTGCCATTTTAACATCCCACCAACGTTGTATGAGGACTCCAGTTTCTCTTATCTTCAGTGACTCCATTCTGGTTTTTTTTTTTTTTTTATGACTGCCATTTTATTGGGATCCGCTTGTTGTGGTTTAATATCCACTTCACTATCAGATAATGATGTTGAGCATCTTTCATTTATTTATTTTCATATTCACATATCATCATCGGTGTCTATTCCTGTCCTTTACTCACTTTTTAGTTGAGTTGTCTTTTTATTATCAAGTTGCAGAATTCTTCATGTATTCTGGATGGAAATACTATCAGATATATGATTTGCACATATTTTGTCTGAGGCTCTGAATTTTCTTTTTATTAATGACCAACTTTGGAGGCAAAGGTTTTACATTTTTATGAAGTCTGAGGTATATATATTTTTTCTTCTCATGGACCCTGAAATATTCTATCAAGTTATTGACAGTTCTGTTCAAAGATATATTTTTACTTATTTTTTAAGTCATTCTATCTATTACAGAGAAGTGAACATTACTCCAGTTATTGTTGATTAATTTTTTCTTTATAATATATGAGTTTTGTTCTATGCCACTATTCAAAGATGCATATACATTTACTAATCTTATAGTTTCTTGATGTGTTGACTCTTATCATTTCTAACTACCCGTCTTTGTCTGTATTAAAGCCTATTTTTTTATGATGTTAGTATGGCCAGTCTAGCTTTCCTATAGTTACCGTTTGAACTGTATATTTTTTCCACTTTTTATTTTCAACCCACTTGGGTAGGAAATTAAATGGAGTCAGGTATGTAGAAAATAATTGGATCTTGCTTTTTAATTCACTATAACAATCTCTGACATTTGATTATTTATTTAGCCTTTATTTAGAAGGTACTTTTAACTACTTATAGGATTCCAGGTTGATTTTTCCTATTCTTTCAGTACTTTAAATAAAAGTCACTTTACTATTCTTTCAGTTTGCAGTTTCTGGTGAGAATTCTGAAATAATTTTGCTGGGGGTGTTTGTATGAATTGCATCATTTTTACTTTGGCAAGCTTAAAAAAATTCTAACTCTTGTTTTTAGCAGTTTGAACATTATGTGGATAAAGAGGTGCCTGAGTTGTGTGTTGTGTATATGTTCGTATGTGTGTCTGATCATATTTTTCCTACTATATGCTCAAGTTCTTAGGGTATGCAATTTGATGTCTTTCATTATTGGATGAGATACTTAGCCATCGTCTTTTCAAAGATTTGTTTTGCTTTGATAATTTCTCTTCTCCTCTTCTCTCTCTCTCCACCTCCCTTTACAGTTTAAACCATTTTTTGCGTTTAAGACAAATTTTGTAGCCCATACTCTGCCTTTAGAAATATGTTAACAGTTTAGCTGATTTCTTCATAACCAGTGATCTAGCATCCAACACAGTTATTTCTATACTACGGCAAAGGTGAAAGCATCTGTACATCCCTTTCCTTTCTTTTTGGCAGTTTTTGGCTGGGGCCGGGTTTGAACCCGCCACCTCTGGTATATGGGGCCATTGCCCTACTCCTTGAGCCACAGGCACCGCCCATCATCCCTTCCCTTCTTAAGAGGCCTATCCCTTCTTGGATTTCAGGCCATTCAGTTTTTCTGAGCTTCAGGTCTCTGATGGGTTATAAAACATTATGCTTTTTAGTTTACTCAGGTTTTTCTCATTGTTGAAGATAAGTGTGACATTCCTTCCAGTTTACTACAGCCTAGGAGAATCAGAACTCCAAACATGTGCTTCTCTTAGAGGCTGCCCATTAGAAGCCTTTGTCCCCGGTGTAAGACCAATCAGAAGAGATTGAATTCAATTATTCTGAATGTAAAAATGTGATATGTGATAGCCAGGTCTGCTGGAAACTATGTTTCTTGATAATGAAAAACTGAATATGTAAAAATGAGACTGCCCCAAAGAGACAGAGATGTTAGGAGTGTGGGTTGTAGTTTAGAAGTGTGATTACTTTGCCTCTGGAACTCATTGCTCAAAGTATTTTCCTCTTAAAAATTGTTGTGATAAGTTCCTCATTGTATAAGTTCATATCTTTGCATGGCATACAAGAGTATTGTTACCTGACCTTGACCTGCTATTCTAAGCTCATCTACATTTTATGCATCTCAGTAAGCGTTTTGTCAAGCAAGCCATTTCTAGCAAGTTTTAGTAACTTCCTAACTAAATACTTTGCATCCATTTTGTGCCTTTCTGCTGCAAATGCTCATTATAGAAGCCAGGGAGATCCTTTTCAATCTTAAACTAAATCATGTCACTCCCATGGTGCAATAGCTTTCCTTTTACCCAGAGTAAAAGCCAAAGTTTGAACAATAAAATATAAGGCTCCTGCTGATCCTCTTTACTCAATTTTTTTTCCATTCTCATCCTTGTTCATTCCACTTCTGTGACACTGGCTTTAAAATTCTTTAAATGCACCCAAACCCATTTCTTCCTCAAAAACTTTACAAGTTTCTCTTCCCTTTTCCTGGAACACCTCCCACCACTACCACAAGCCATATATTCCACAGTGTATGGCTCAATTTCCCCCTTTCTTCAGGTGTTGATTCAAACATCACCTTAATGGTTATACTTACTTCAAATGCTCTATGCCAGTGGTTCTCAACCTTCCTAATGCTGCAACCCTTTAGTACAGTTCCTATGGGTTGCGACGCACAGGTTGAGAACTGCTGCCCTATGCCTGTTGTTTTGGTTCTTCCATCCACAGTACTCTCCCCCTCTCTCTCGACCTCTCATGTTTTCTTTTTCTGCATAGCACTTCTAATTTAACATGTCCTTTTTCTATATCATTAGTTTGTTTGTTTATTCTGTTTGTTTCTCCTCTACTATATAATAACCTCCATGAAAGCAGGGATTTTCTTTACTATATTATTCATATTACACCTATAGATGCTGAAAGAGTCTAGTTCATAGTGGATAGACATTAAATATTTGCTGAATAAATAAATGCTATTTTATGCCTCAAATCTTTGTAATTTATCAGATGTGATTTCCTCAGAATATAATGTTTTGTATTGTCCTTTGGGCAAGTTGAAATTCATAGTTCATGGCCCACATGGCCAATGTCATCTTCCTTGCAGCATACATTTCCCTCTTTAATGTGGTTTATTATTCTCTATTGTATAGCCACTATTATGCACATACCTCCTTACAACTACCCAATTAGTTACACAAATACATTTCTAGAAATTGTGCCTTTTTCATCCTTATATTTCCAGCAACTTAGTAATTGTTTTATAAATTTAATGAATAAATGAACTCATTATCTTTTCTTCCAAATGAATTTTCACTGGAACCAATATACCTCTCAGTCAAACTTGAATTCTTTCTCTCTTCCCACCCCAAATCCTGGTCGGTAGCTATCTCGTTGATAACTATCTCTATGTTAGCGTCTCATAAATGTGTCGGTTTTAGTGCACACTTTTCTAAGCTGTATGTAAAAAAATGATAATGTCAGTCAAATCAGATAGTGAAGGCCTTCTTCAGAAAAAGATACTATAAATTACTGGGGCTTGTCAACATATGACTGTTGATATATTTTCTGATTAAGTCACAGTTATGTCGACCATTTTTAAGCTGTGCTTTAGAAGAGTTTTCAAATGTTTACTATACCTCCCTGCTCCTAACAGTCTTTAGATAAATATCTATGTAAAATCATTAGAGAACTAAAAATGAAAACAATCTGTATTAGAAATTAATATTTCACTTATGTGTATAAGTTCAGGCCAATATAATATGAGTGGAAGTATTGTATGCATCTCATTAAAGGCAAAGATCTTTGCCCTTAACTTTTCCTTCTCCCTTTCTACTCACTAGAAATAGTAGTCTGGAAGAAGGAAGGACGCATTATGGAAAGGAGAGCAGAGGGACTCACAAGCTTGAGTCAATGGGTCCTCGCTGGAAAAGAGCTACCCATCTGCCTATCTGACTCAGACATTTACAAAAAGATAGAGTTTCATTTTGTCACCTAGCCTTCGAGTGCAGTGGCATTATCATAGCTCACTATAACCCTGAACTCCTGTCACAAGCAATCTTCATGTCTCAGCCTCATGAGTAGCTGGGACTAGCGGTACATGCCACCAGGCCTGGCTCATTTTGAAAAGTTGGGGTTTTTTTAGAGGCAAGTTCTCATTATATTGCGTAGCTGGTTTCAAACTCCTAGACTCACAATCCTCCAGCCTCAGCCTCCACAAGTGTTGGGATTATAGGCATGAGTCTCTGCTAGTCCTTGCCTTCAGCATATAAGAATCAAAAACTTTCAATCTACTTTGAACTAATGCATTAGCATTTTTGTTGTTATTTCACTAACATAGTCTATTTGCTACCTAACATAAATGATGGTGTAGGCAAAGTCTTTATGGGGTTCCTACTGGTCTTAGGAGAACAGCTGAAATTCTTGACATGGCCTACAAAGCTTTGTGTGATATAGATTCTGCCTGTCTCTTAAGCCTTATCTTGGGGCACTTGCCTTGTTGGCCACTTTGTTCTAGTCTTTAAATGCCTTCCGTCTGTGCCCTGCACATCATTCTCTCCACATGCTTTTCTCTTCTGGGGAAATTCTCTCTCTTTTATCCAATAATTTTTCCCCTGCATATCTCTACTTATCACTTCTATCTTGGCTCAATATTAATGAACTTACGAAAATGTTTCCTAACCCCCCAGTTAAACACTTTAATGACATCTAGCTCACGTACTTTTGAGTTCTTATCTCTGTAGTTATGCATTTGTGTGATCATTCAAATAGTAATCCCTCATTAGGCCATAAAACCCCCTGACAGACAAGACCATGTCTTTAGCTCATCACTGTAACATCAGACCTATAGTACAATGCCTGATTTATACCAGATGTGCAATAAATAAGTTAATGAATGAACGGGGTTGTATTAAAGATTCCTTTCTATATTTGATCTTTTCCACGACTTATTCACTACACATGAGCTCCATTCTCTACACGCTCTCATTGCCCAGGTTCTGATCACTCCCTGTAATACTTCCTCATTAAAAATAGAGAATGTTAATGAAAGATATCAAATTAGATTTTGATGCACTATCAGTGTTGATAAGTTAAGAAGCTAGAAATCACCTTTTCAAAATGTATATGCACAACAAATATTTCAAAACAAACCTGGGAAAGCCACTGGATAAAGAATGTTATCTAATTGCCACCCTCCATCGCAAATCAGTTTCATGGAAACTTACAATAAATGAGCCTCTTGTGTGTGTATGTAAATTTTGTTAGTTTCTTGATGTTAGTGTTAAGTCAATTAACTTACTCAATTAAGACTTTTTCAAACCCATGTTCTAGAAAACATATTCAGAAGGTAAGAACCAATCCCAATATGCATTGACTTTACTGCTTCTAGAAATGTGGTAATTTGATAATTACCTAGTTTTCTTTAGACTTTTATTACATATTAATCTTATATAAATAAGGAAAGACAAGTGAAGTAATGCATTCATCGCTAAGAATGCATATCTGTACAATGTTCACACAATTTCCTTCAGAATGTATTTGTATTTTCAAGCATCAATAAACTTCAGTGTTTCAGACATAATTTGAAAATATCAGGTTGAGTATATTATATTTTGTTAACTGATAAATCAATCAGCTCTACAGGGCATAGAAAAATAGCAGAAGCATACAATTTGCAGGGAGTAGTTTCCATTCAATATTCTCCCTCTGTTGTTAAAAATATATGTACTAACATTTCTTTAGTTAAATGTAAAGTATTTTATTTGTTTCTGTTCCACTGAGAATTGAAATAAAATTGGTTTAGCACAGGTAATTGATATTTGAAGAATAAATCAGGAGAAATTTTCTAAGATCTCATGTGTACCTCAGAATGTATGCCTCCTGGGACTCTAATAGAATAGCAAATGTTTGAGTTTGGGCTCAGATAAATTTGCCTGTGGCTTGTGAGAGGAGATATAAACAGCTCTCTATAAAATTGTGAGATATATTCAACTTCTTTCATACATTTCTTTGTATTTATGTGGCCAACAATTATATTTTCTATAAAAGCCATTGGTATGAAGAAAAGGTCATTTCTTTTTTCCTCAGTAGGTATCAGCTGGCACCTAGCAAAACTGTTTTGCAAAGTTCTAAATTTTATTTTAAAATTCTTACATTCTGGAAGTAGGAGTGCATGGTATGTGTATTAAAAAATTGGCCTAATATCTATTAATTATTAATAGATAAATTATCCTTTTTTATCTTGAATACAAATTTCATTTAGTAAAAATAATAATTAAGGGTCTTTAATATAAAATGCAAGCTCTGCGCAATTACCCTATATATAAAATCCAAGAATTAATAGATACTAAGATGTCATATTGCACAAAACTATACCAAGAAAGTTGAAAACACAGGTGGAGTAGACAAATTATTGGAAAAGTAAAACTTGCCATATTGACTTAAGAAAAGTAGAAAACTTTTAAAAAATTTTTTATAGTGGATTTTTATTCATTTATTTATTTCAGAGTAATATGAGGATACACATGATTAAGTTACAATGTTTGCATTTGTTAGGTAAAGTCCCTGTTGCAGTTGTGTCCCACCCCCAGGTGTGGCACGTACCCTTACATTGTGCCTGTTAGGTCGGAGCACCCATTCCTCCCCCTTCTCCCTTATGCTCTCTCCCTCTTCCCCCAACTTGAATTGAATTGAGTTTTTCTCTTGTGTGGGTATGTGTTAGTTCATCTACTGGCTTCATATTAGTATTCAGTACATAGGATACTTACCTTTCTATTCTTGTGATACTTTACTAAGAGGAATATGCTTCAACTCCATCCAACTCAATACAAAGACGCAAAGTCTCCATCCTTTGGGGGGTAAATAGTATTCCATGATATACATATAACAGTTTATTGATCTATTCATGGGTTGATGGGCACTTACGTTGTTTCAACATCTTGGTGATTGTAAATGGAGCTGTGATAAACAATCTAGTGCCAATGTCCTTATGATAAAATGATGTTTTCCTTATGAGTAGATACTTACTAATGGAATTGTGGGATTAAATGAAAGGTCTATTTTGTGTTCATTGAAGCTTCTCCATACTTCTTTCCAAAGAGGCTGTTTTATTTTGCAGTCCCACCAACGGTGTAACAGTGCTCTCTTCTCTCCGCATCTCTGCCAGCATCTGTAATTTGGGGACTTTGTGGTGTGGGCTATTCTCACAGAAGTTAGGTGATATCTCAGGATGGTTTTGACTTCCATTTATCTGATGATTAGAGACCATGAGCATTTTTTCATATGTTTGTTGGCCATTTGTCTGTTTTCCTCTGAGAAGCTTCTGTTCGTGACTCTTGACTCTTGCCCAGAGAAGTAGAAAACTTTAATAATATGGTAACAAAAAACATCAGAGATACAAAGTTAGCAGTTTAAAGTTTCCTTTCCACTGATGTATATATCTCATGTACATACATATTCATGCAGTTCTAAAAATGAATACAACGAATAGACATTTCTCTATTTCTACAATGCCCAGCGGAAAAAAAGAGGCAACACTCTGCTTCCTTTTTGTGATGCTGGCATTGCACAGATAGTCAAACCAGAGAAAGATGTTACAAGTCAGGAAAGCTACCAGGCCACTGCACTTATGAATACAGACAAAAATTCCTAGATAAATATTGCAAAATTGAATTGCACAATGTGTATGAAAAGTCATTGACCAATTTAGGTGTTTAATCAAAAATGGAAACTCATTTAATATCAAACAATGTTGCTGTATATGAGCTTTGATATTCAATACAGTATAAAACAAACTTTGCAAATCAGTGGCAAAAAGATGAACCAACTACAAAATTGTCCAGAGACTTGTATGTGTGTGTTTTTGTGTATATAAAATACTGCTACCTCACAAATGCATCAAAAATGAATATCAAGTCCAGGTGAATTAAGATCTTCTGTAAATCTACAAGAGCATATCTTTATGGCTTTGGGATTAGGAAAGGGTTTATCAAACATGACCTGAGAAGCACTAACCACATAATGTTAGAGCAATGCACAGTGGCTCAAAGTAGTCGCCAAATTAATTGAAGAGAGCAAGTGAAGTTTTAGCAAGAAAAAGAAAGTTTATTAACAACCTGCCCAGCAAACTGGACCCTATCCTAGTGACTGCAGCCTTTGTGCAAAGTGCAGTTTACACAACTTTGGGGAGTATCAGGTGCTTGTTGGAAGAATTAAGACCCCTAAGGGTTTTAATTAACTCTTTTTCTTAAAACAACTCACACACAAAGTCATTATTTTTTCCTATGAAATTTCTTTTTTATTTTATTTTTAATTTATTTATTTATTTATTTATTTATTTTATTGTTGGGGATTCATTGAAGGTACACAGAACCAGGTTACACAATCTCATTCCCATAGTAGCCCAGGTCAGCCTGAACAAACCAATCCAAAATAGCCTAACCACATCTGCCATCTACCCTCCTCATGTCTAGCTAATTCCTAACAATAATGTTCCTCTCAGGTATAGCTATGGCACTTCTCCATTTACCAGTAGATCAACCTGGTGCCAAGAGTGTTTTTCCCTGCCTCTGTCATATAATAGAAGCCTAACATATACCTACTGGGGTGACTACACCAATAATGATTGTCAGTTTAGGGGGTACCACATTCTGGTGGATGAAGCCCCTTCCTTGCAGGTATTATTTTTAAAACACTGCCTTTGCTGCCCCTTCAAAGGCAATACCATCATTCTATCAAGTAGACTACATAGACTAGGACCATTGTTTCACATTACTGTGTGCTCAGTCTTACATATTCGGGGTATTAAATAAGCCCCTTAGTTCAAGGATATACAGTGGAACCTCTGTAAGTTGACCACACTAGGGACTGTAATAAACAGGTCAACATATGGAGGTGGCAAAATAAGGAAGTAGGCCTACTATACTGATCTGTACATGTACTTTACTGTCTTGAACAGCTTCTATTAGAGAATATAACACTAAATCATACACAATCAAAACAGTAAAATACATACAGTATCATATAAAATCAATACTGATTTCTCATGGTTTCATAATTCTTTCTTAAAAGAGAGTCAATCTTGGTCCGTTTTGTATTCTTATTACAAAAGTAAGTAGAGAAAGTGCCCTCAATGCTGGCTACAACATTCAGCATACCTGGGCATTTTTTCCTCAGGAAATGACTTCAACTGTGTTATCAGAAGGCTGACAACCTCTTTACTCAGAGCCTCTGCAATTTTTATGTCATCCTATCTTGCTTCTTCCATTTCATCAGCTGCTTCATGCACTTCCATGCTGGTTGCTACTTCCAATATCTCTTGGAAAAAGAGATTCTGAGTCAGGTTTATTACAAGTTGTCACCTCATCATTTATTAAAACAAAACCTTCAAAATCTACTCCTTTGAATTCTGCCATGGGAGATGAACTGTCTGATGGGACCAAAACATTGTGCTCTTGGGTAATGACAAATCCAACTTCTTTGAAACACTTGTATATCATTTCTGGCTCAACATTATGTCAAGCAGGACTGATCCAGAAGATAGCATCCAGAGCATTAACTGATCTAGCAGGTGAAGTTGCTTCTGCAGGGGGTTGACAGGTGTGTGTTTTAGTAATGACCTACTGCAAGAGTGGGGCTTGGTAGTGCATTTTAAGTGTTTTGCTGATGCTCTGGTCAAGAGGATTAAATTTTTGAAGTCATGCTTAGAAGCAAAATTTCAGTGTCACATTTGTGAGATGACTCACTTGCAGGTGGCCAGGACAGTTGTCTGCTATAAACAGAAAAGACCATTTCTTCTTCTTCATTTCTCTGAAGATATCCTTTCCCCACTCCTCAAGTATAGCATCAGTCATTCATGTGCATTTGTTTGATCTCTAAGTGATGAGGAAGTCTTCTGACTTCCGGTTCTGGAATGCATGTGGTTTTACGCAGATTTACCAGTCACCACGGCCTTCGGTTTCTCTCCAGTTGAGCTAGCACAAAGCAGAACTGTGAAACATTCTTTGGAAACTTTCTGCTTCTACATTTCTTACCTTTCATGACAAGGCTCCTGTCAGGCATCATCTTGAAAAAGAGTCTGCACTCATCAGCATTAAAGATGTCGCTATCTTTGAAGCCTCTGGCAGTCTTTTGATGAACTCTTGTACAACTTCTATTAGAACTTCATTGGATTCACCACACAAAACTTTCTGGGAGACCTCCCGCTGAAGTTTAAATTTTTTGAGCCAACTACTTGACACTTGTAAACCTGCCACCCCAAATTCCTGTGAAAAATTTTAGCAATCTCTTGGATCATTAGCTTGAAGTTTGGGATGTTAACTGCCTTCATTTATTTGAACCAGCTTAATGTGACTTCATTAACTTCATCAAGGGAAGTTTTCCTCCTTTTCTGCTGTAGGTCTCCCCTTTCCTTGCCATGTCTCTCCAAGTACTCATGTTTACAATTTTGGATGTTGCTAACTTGGTGGTCTTTCTTGAGCTGCTGCTTTCAAAGACATGCAGATTATTCTTTTCCTTCAAAGCAGCTCTTTGCGTTTTTTCCTTTGGACCATCACATAATTGTAGTATACGATTCAGACCATTCCTTCACTTTGAAAAAACATTCTGTAACACGTGATAAGCAATATGATATTAGACCTAAACCAACATGTGGGAAAATAAAAGATGAAAAAAGAACTTATACTAAAGAAAAATACAACTAAGAGGTAAAGCCTTCTCTTAGCCCTTGGTATAGAGTGTATTTAACTGGTCAAGTTATAATGAATTAATATCGTGTGTCACATCCTAAGTGGTCAAGATAAAAATTAACAGAGATGGACAACATACAAATGTCAGTCTTCCACGAAGTACATGAGGTTTATGGCCAGTCTGTGAAAATTAGGTTAACTTAAGGAAGTGGTCAGTGTAGGAAAGTGGTCAAGTACGGGTATGTTCTACTGTACTTGAAATCTCACATCAGCAGATAAAACACCCCTGTGAGCCCTTGTATAATGGAGGCTCACATGATAGGGAAGGTAAACTCGTGGTAGAAAATGTGTCTACTACACTCCTAATAAATGACTGCCCCTTCTACAGTGGAAATGTTTCATTGTAATGAACTTACCACCAAATGGGTGGGTGATCATTGAGAGAAGGTGCAACATCAGAATAATATGGAATCTGGTTTTGTTATTAGGTTGGACATTCAGCAGCAGAAACAATTGACCTTAGTGAGTGTGAACCTATACTACTGACAGCAAGCTCATCTTCTACACATACACTAATGGCAACTCCTCTCTTGGCCCATGGTGCCAGAATTGATGAATACTGATGACAGAGTCCAGTTAACTTGATTTAAATTAATTTTGTCTACTTGGTTGTTTAATCCTCTTCTGTGTGCTTTGGTCCTGCTATGTGCAACTCCTAACCTGCCATTTGCAACTTAAAATGGATCATTGTTGATCCTTATGATTTTGTGGATCTGAAAGAACTCCAGCTCCTGAGAGGTAGTTCTGGCTGTATTAACACTTCATGGCCTAATGCTCTATCTCTTTCAGGGCTCAGTAGTGTTCTAGGAGATGTTTCCAAATGGTTTATAGTATTCTGATGTAGATGATGTGCCATAGCTCCAGATCTTGGGATCTCTATGCTATTCTCCTATTGGAATTTGTCATGAAGTCCATATGGTAACTTTTACACCACAGATACATTTAATAGCACAAGCATCAGGGCTGTTTACATCGTAGCCTGGTTATGTTGTAGAACAATTTCCTGCTCTGGGCTCCACTCAAAGCAGATATCCCTCTATGTCATTTAATACATGGGTTGGAAAAATATACCAGAAAGTGAAATTTTATGCCTTTAATATCTTAAGGACTCTGTCAATCATAGTGCTTTCTCTTGGCAAGAAAAATTGCAAAATGTAAATAGACTCCTGTGTATGGTTTATCTCCCACCCTCAAAGCAAATGTGTCTTACCAGGGACCTTCAATATACTTGCTACTTTTTTTTTTTTTGAGACAAAGTCTCACTTTGTCACCCTCAGTAGAGTGCTGTGTCATCACAGCTCACAGCAACCTCCAGCTCTTGGGCTTAGGTCATTCTCTTGCCTCAGCCTCCCAAGTAGCTGGGACTATAGGCACCCACCACAATGCCCAGCTATTTTTTTTGTTGTAGTTTGGCCGGAGCTGATTCAAACCCATCACCCTCAGTATATAGAGCTGGCACCCTACTCACTGAGCCAAAGGCACTGCCCTAAACTTGCTACTATTTAAAATTTATTTTGAAATTCACAAGTAAAAATCATATATATATATGGTATACAGTGTGATGTTTTGATATATGTGTGCATATTTGTGTATGTGTGTGTACATATACATGCATTGTGGAATGATTAAATCAGGTTACTTAACATGTATGTTATCTCACATACTTTTTCATTTGGACTTGCTACTTATCAATCATCATGTCTAAATAGTATGATGTCCTTGACATAGTGGGCCAATGTGATACTCTGTACAATGTGGAGAGAGTTTGGATCCCTTCAGACTATTTTATAATAAAGGATGGAAATGTTAACATAACCTTGTGGCAACATTGCAAATGGATACTGTTATGAATTGAGTTGTGTCCCCTCAAAATCTATTCTGTTGAGGTTCTAACCCCTGTTTAGAGGACAGAGTCTTTAAAGGGGTAATTAGAGTTAAAGGAGGTCATAAGGCTGGGACCCTAATCTGATAGGTTGACGCCCTTATAACAAGAAGATGAGACGCCAAAGGAAAGAACTTGTAAGGACACGGAGAAAGCAGCCATGTACTAGCCAAGAAGAAAGGCCTCGCCAGAAACTCACCTTGCCAGTACTATATCTTGGACTTTCAGCCTCCAGCACTACAAGAATACAAATCTACTGTTAAATCCACTCAATTAATGTATTTTGTTACAGCAGTGCAAGCAGACTAACACAGATATAATTTTCTCTCCCATGTAAATGTGAACTATTTTGGTTCTCTTTCCTAATGGTGATAGAAAAGAACACATTCACCAACTCAGTGGCTGTACACCATGTAACTGAGGCTGTGTACTCCTTCACTTAGTGTAAAGCATCACTCGTTCCAGCATTTCAAAAGAGTTATACATTATCCTGAGTTCTTTGCCAGGGTGTTATTTCCTATACCCAACTTAATATTCTACCCATATGATACATTATCCTTAGGGTTCAGTCCTGACTGGATTCTAGAAAATATATCACATATGGCAGTTGCAATTTAGGCTATAAAAACTATATATGGTATAGCAGCTGAATTTCAGTTTGTAGCAGTTCTTATCTGCTATGGTCTTGCTGGTGATTGGTGTCAGAAGCAATCTCTGACCAATCAGGAGTCAGATTGGTGAATTAAATGAGGTATAATGGTGGGCACTGCCCTTCTGGACCTGAATAAGTGGTATCAATCTTTAGCAGTCTTCTAAGAATAATATACTTTTGATTTACTCTCTTGGCAAATGATATGAGGTATAGAAGTTTCCAGTTGACCTTTGGATTTGATAGCCCTAACCCCACACACAAGCCAAGGACCCAAAGTGAGGCCTCTAACAACTGTAAAATATACAAAGCCATGCCAGTTATATATTTAGACAATTGAGAAGTAAAGACCAAGTGGGTTCATACACCTAGGAGACCTAGTGTGTTGGTTAAAGTACCTATAACCTCACTGCTTTTCAGGAGTTCTAGTTATGTAAACAACATCTCTCCATCATCTGTGGCCTCCAGAGATCATCCACCAAAACTTCTCAACAATTGTGTTGAGTCTCACAGCACATTCTTCACTGCTGTGCTATATATGTTGTCCTCTAAGCACTCTTTTGGGTTTAAACATAGTTGGGTGGTGAATTTTCCAGCCTCACGCAATGTATCCCTTCTGGCATACCCTTTTCCATAAGCCTTTTGATCTCATTCTCTACCATTTGTGGTGGCTATTCTGACATTTCTCCTTCACTTAACATAGATCATTACTTGTTCCAGAATTTCAAGAGAGTTATACATTACCGTGACTTCTTTGCTGGTATGTTATTTCCTGTATCCAACTTCACACTCTACCCCTCAAGACACATTATCCTTAGGGTCCAACCCCATAAATACTTTCATGGCTTCCTATACATTCCGTCTTCTGGTATATAAATCCTTTTGTCCCTTGACACAGAGATGGACATAGATATCATCAGCTGGTGCACCTAGAAACAGATGTAATAAGTGCCTTATAAAAAAGTTGTAGAAACTGATATTTTTTTCTATTTTTAATAGCAATTTTCTATATTTAAGAACATGTTGTTTTTATATCCACGTATAAAGTAAAATAGTGCCTTTGCATGAGAGTTTGATTTGCACATGTATCACAGCTTCCAGCACATTGCTAAAACTACTTTAAAAATTAAAAGAAAGAACTAATACAAAATTCACAGTACAGTTAGGAAAGGCACAATAGAAACCTCAATGTTACGGCTAAGGTTTTATTCTTAAACCTGTACAGGGAGAGAATAGTTGTGTTCTTTTAATTATTATTCTTTAAATTGGGGAAATACATCGCATATATTTTTGTACGTATTATACAATCTATCATAAACACAACCAAATAAAATGATTCATGGCACCACATCTAATAAAAATAAACAGTCTGAGTCACTCAAAGATTTGTGTTTCTTTCTAAAAAAAAAAATGGTAAGATTGAATTGTATTCAGAAGTGAATTTAAAGGGAAATTTTTTTTTGAAGATAAGATTTAAATGGTTTCCTTTAATTGTGCAGAAACTCAAGTTCAACTGAGAAATGAAGAATTCAGAGGAATACTCTTACATGGTTTGTCTATAGCCTTCTCCATCACAGCTGATAGC
>NW_003852432.1:12286472-12321472 GCF_000181295.1 Otolemur garnettii | reverse complement strand
AATATGATTAAAAAGGGCCTTTTGTGATGATACATAGTCGCAGAAAAAATTAATACTGTATGCCCACGTGTTTTATTGGGTGAAATTCTGTAAGGTGAGTTTCATAAAACAAATTTCCAGCCTGTTTGTTCAGCTGGTTTGCCCATCACATTTAACATTTCTTACTGCACCAGCACTTATTCTAACTTTTACTTTTGGTTCAAATACTAAGACAATACACTATATTTTCCATCTACCAAGACATTCCCACAGCTTCAAGAGGAAAATGTGGGTTAAGATTAACTTCTTCAGTCAGTATTCATATTTCATTGTTAGTACATCTTTTAAAATTTGCATTCATTAATAAGGTATCTAGACATAATTATGTAGCTAGGTCCGTATAAACCTAGGGCCTAAAGCCAACTGTCAAGTTGTACACAGAAAATAATTTATAAGAAAAAAATAAGGAATGGAATATTTAGTGTCTATTCTTTAAGGGCCAACTTAAATATACTTTATTTATAAAGATTTGATTTTCTTCAGAAGAAGTGACCTTTTTGTTCACTGAGGTTCAATAGTCTTTGTCAAAATTTTAATATGTGTGCCCTAGATGACAGGTTCCTTGAAGAAAGGGACTCTGATTTATCTTTGTAATCCCCAGAGTATCTATCTCACCAAGAAACTTGCTCAATAAATAGGTACTTATATTCTTGAGTGAGTAAATTAAGACAAAATTGTTTTAATGAAATGTCTGTTTAGGAATACATATTCATTCCATGTAACAGTCTATGTGTAAATTGACTTGAAGTAATATCATACTGCAAAAGATAGACTTTGGTTGCTGAATTAAAATTCTACACCTTGGCTTCCAACCTAATAGTGAAGATAATTCACTATGCTGGCATGCAGTAAGTACCACGGAAAGTCTGTGGAAGGGATTAACAAAGGAGGGCTCCTCTTGGTCACCCAGGAGTGAGGTAGCACACTGGTGGCTCAGGAACGCGGCACGCTTACAGATATGTTTTGTTTGGGCCTGTGTGGTGTTGACAATGTTTTGCAATTTGTCCTTAACATTTCAAAAATTAGCATTTCTACATATAAATTTGTTTTTCCGGGTTCTCTGGGAGAGGTGAAAGAACTGACGATTTCTGAGTTAACTTCTCCACGTGGCAACAAGTGATTGGAGCTAAAACACTTAGAATACCCTATTTTTTTTTTAATTCAGATTAATTTGGGGGTAGAAATGATTAGGTTACATTGTTTGTGTTTCTAAGGTAAAGTCCAAGTTGTAGTTGAGCCTTTCATCTAGGGGGCGTGTTGTACTGCCTCATAATGAGCCTTTCAGGTGAGAGCTTACTGATTCAGCTCCCTTCTCCCCACCCCCCACCTGACTTTACTTGTGTTTTCCTCTCTCATAGGGGCATGTAGTTGTTTTTCTATTGGTTTCATATTAGTTTTGAGTACCCTGAATACTTGAATGTCATACAACATTTTAGTTGGGCGTATGTTCTCCTTTCGCCTGCTGGCCTTCCTTCAGCTGCCTAACTCCTGCACTTACTTGGGTTAGTGACATCTTTTATGAGGCAGTCAGAAGTTACTTTAAAGATAAGATTCATCAGTCCCTAAC
Source organism: Otolemur garnettii (assembly GCF_000181295.1). Classification (NCBI taxonomy): domain Eukaryota; kingdom Metazoa; phylum Chordata; class Mammalia; order Primates; family Galagidae; genus Otolemur; species Otolemur garnettii. Next base: position 12,319,866 of record NW_003852432.1, on the reverse strand, counting down.
ACTAGAGACCAGCTGTGGTCAGCTGAATATTGCCTCCCCATCCCCACACCCTCTCCCTCTAAGTCCTAATCTCCATAACCATGAATATGTTATCTCACCAGGCAAAAGGAACTGTGCGGGGGTGTTAAGGTTAAGAACCTTGAGATGGGAGACTATTCTGGAATATCTGGGAGACCTCAGTCTAATCACACGCTTTATAAAGGACAGAGGAATGTAGAAGAGTGAGTGGGAGAAATGTGCCTTGAAAAAGACTCAACTTGCTGGTGCTGGGTTTGAGCATGGAGTAAAGGACCTGTGAGCCAAGGACTATAAGCAGCTTCCAGAAACTGGAAAGCAGGGAAAAGGTCTCTGTCAGAACCTCTAGAAGGAACACAGCCCTGCCAACACTTGCTCACTAAGACCTAGTTTGGATTTCTGACCTCCAGATCATAAAAGCATTAATCTGTTATTTTAAGTCATTACATCTGTGGTAATTTCTTACAGTGCAAAAGAAAACTAATATGATTCTCACATAAAGTATTGTTCCCTTCAAGCATCCTGAACCAGTAGTTACAGCTTATGGAGATGTTGATGGGGTGGCCATAAATGAAATAATGAAAATTCGGCTGGGAAACAAAGATATTGTATAACTGAATTTAATTTCTAATTCCAAGCACTAGTTCTACCTTACATACGTAATTTATCCATTTCTGGGTGTAGTCAGTTCCATTTATTAATTTATTCACTAATGTTAGGTTAAATACACTGTCATATACTTTTTTTTATTCAACAAATATTTATTGAGAGGTTACTATTCACTTCTGTTCTAGGTACTTGGATAAAAGGGATTGGGAAGACAGCAAAAGCTTCTGACCTCTTAGAGCTCATCCTCTACATGGGATGCAGAAAATAAACCTAAAAGCAAATTATTAATTTAAAAAGTTAGCTTAAGTGTGAGAAAGAAAAAGATGAGGAGGGAGGAGAGAGTAAGGCAAATTTTTATTTTAGATAGATGTAGTATGACACAGAATATATTTGATCTCTGTCTTCAGATTCTGAAATAAAGTTCCCAAATCCCTGAGGCTTCCTGAGCAATGAGTGTGTCTTTCGTTGTTCATCCCAAGCTCCAAGGTCCTTGAGACCAAGCAAGTCACTCCCTGGGTTCTTGTCCCAACATAGCTGGTATGGGCCCTCCTCGAAGATTTAGCTGATCTTTACAGCCTTTACGAGTCTGTGGGAGACTCTGAGCCAACAGCAGAGAGTAACTCTGACCTAGGATCACCATCTATCACTACCAGTCACAACCATCTGTCACTACCAGTCACAGCCATCACATCAGTCACAACCAACTCTGGTAGAAGAAATTTCAGCCAGAGAGACTGGTAGTAAATGTTGACACTGGGGTCTAGTCTGTTCTGTGCTCTCCAATGTAAAGAAAAGTTCCCTCTAATTATTATTCCTAAGAGATAGAATTGAAAGATTAAATACAATACACACCTTCCCCAAAACTCACATTGTCAAATCTACTCCCTTGATTTATCTTTGAACTTCGTGGTCTGGATAAATAAACCTTTTTTGCAAGATTATGTATCCTAGAAACCATTTATATCTTATATCCAGAGTGTTTTTTGGATTCCAAACAAGAAGTTCCCCTAGGAAGCTGGAATTGGGATGGCCATTGCAGAAGAAAAGAAAGATTGTCTTCAGCTACTATCTCCAATTATTAATCATGCACTCTTCTTAAATGTGGGGTCATTCTGCCATGAGTGTACAGATTGTAGAACACACAGGACAAGTAGACACTGCTTGGTCAGGGGTCCACGATCTACCACTTGGACTTCAGGGCACCTCTTTAAAACCCAGATACCCAGGGTGCCAGATGTTCCAGAACTGCTACAAATTCTCCTGAGGCATAAGACTAAACTGATTCACTAAAATGGAAAGATTTGAGGATTTGTATGAGAGAACAATTAGTTTTTGTTTTGTTTTGGGGTTTTTTTTGAGAGTCTCAAGCTGTTGCCCCGGGTAGAATGTCGTGGCATCACAGCTCACAGCAACCCCAAACTCTTGGGCTTAAGTGATTCTCTTATGTCAGCTTTCCAAGTTGCTGGGACTACAGGCACCCACCATTGTGCCTCAGCTATATTTATGTTGTTGCAGTTGTCATTGTTTAGCTGGCCCGGGCCAGGCTCGAACCCACCAACCTGTGTGTATGTGGCCAGTTCCCTATCCACTGAGCTATAGCACTGCCAGAGAACAATTAGTTTTGTGCAGTATTAGCAAACCTTAGAACTATATGGTCCCATTTGATTGAATAACAATGAAGTCTCTGGATAAAATAACCTTACTTCCTGGCATTTGTTCTGAATCTGCTCTGAACTCCCTCACATGCTGACCTCTTCTGATTGCACTTCCCCTGAATGTCCAGTGCCCTTCCTGACCTTGTAGTGCTGATCCAGTCCAAGTGTCCTCTGCCCAGTCAGTCCTGCTTATTTTTAAGCACCTTTATCTTATTAACAATGTGAAGCCCTTTATGACTTGGCCCAAACTTACTACTCCAATTGATTCATTTGGAATACAAATTGTACATGAGTTCTGTGCTCATACCCTGATGTGTCAACACTTTATGATCATGTGTACTCTGCTTCTGTATCCCACTTAAACCTCTCAACTTCCTTTACTTGGCTTACTCCTATATATCTTTTATGACTGAGAGAAGGTATGATTTTTTTTCCTGAATCTTACCATGGTAAACTTTATTTAGATTTCTATTTCAGTCTTCCCACTGAAAACTGTGGTCTTCATCCCCAAGGGAACAATATACATCCACACCCAATCAAATTGAAGAGGGAGCCTGTGTCCAGAGATAGACAAACCGTGAATTTTTAGAGCACAATCTCCAATACTGCCCTCACTTCTAACACAATCTGCAAAGTTCAGGGGGTTTATAAAGCAATTCTCAGTTTTGATAATTCATTAGAAGAACTCATGCAATTCACTAAAGGTTGTTAATGTTCACAGTTATGCTTTATTACAAAGGAAGAAAACAGATCAAAATCAATCACGGGAAGAGATCCATAAGGCAGTCTGGGAGAATTCAACTACAAGGTTTCTGTTGTCCTCAAGACCCTTTACTTGCTCAGGGTCAATATTTTTCAGAATATTGCCTACAAAGGAAGCTCACTCTAGGTGTGCTGTCCAGAATTTTCACTATGGCATCATTACATAGGCATGATGGACTGATTGGTTCAGTGGTTGAACTCAAGTCTTCAAGTCAACTAAACCCATAGAGCCCAAAGCTCCAGTCCTGACTCACATGATTGGTCTTTCTGCTTTGGCCATCCCCTACCCTAGACTGTCTGGGACAGCCAGTTCTCGTGCTAAGCGAAGATGCTCCTCTCAGAAGCTGAAAGCAAAGGCCAGACCAATCATGTAACTAGATTTTGGCCACTGTCATGACAGCTGAAATGATGCGTGCCATTTGATGAGCCCCTGTGGGTGTTACTGTATCTCTTTTCCTTTACCATATGTTCCAGACAGGGGCTGTTTCATCAGCCTGGGTCTGTAACTGTGACAAGTAAAACACCCTTATGCACTTATTATGGATATATGTCACACAAGGGAGAAACAACCTTTGTTCCTACCATGGGGGTCTGTGTTTGTTACCATTGTATAGCCCAGCCAGTCCTAACTGATAGACCCAACACAACCCCCCAATCAGGTTGGATCCCTCTTTGTGTGCTTTCCTGGTTCCACTGCAGCTTCATGACGAGGTGCAGACTCAGACTAGCTGTCACAAATTATTAAATCAGCCACAAAATACATCTACCTGCACAGCTTTTTTAAATAAAGTGTTTTTATTAGTTAACATTTTCAAATTGAGAGTTTTATATAAAAATCCAAATTTCCATCTTCAAATAAAAGTAATCTCCAAAGTTTTGTCAAATGCCTAAATCTGGAAGGTAACAATTGGCTAAGTTAAATCAGCTCACCCCTTAGACAGTACATACAGTCACTAGAAGTCACGAGACGAAGGCAGACGCTACCAGTCCTGGTGGGCTTCTTAGGTCACCTGCTTGTCCCCATGGACATGTGACCTTATAACTTCTCTAAATTTGTTCAGTATTTATTTATGAGGAAGGAGATGGGTAGAAGAAAGAGGAGAAAAGGGTAAGCAATGTAATTCCATTGATAATCTTATCCTGTTAAAAACAATTTATTACATATACATAACAAGTATAATTTCACTTACTTTGAATTTTTAGATAACATTAGTTATCCTAAATAACTGAGAATAGAGGGAACCTTTGTTAGCCTAATAACAAAATATGTTTAAAATTACTTTTCTCTCTAGATTGATTTGTAAAATTATTTCTATTGTTCACTGATTCTCCTTTTCTCTTTGATTTTTTTTTTAATTTTTCTGAACCTATTTACAACTTTGGAGGAGGTAGATTTCATTAAGTCAATACATTGTTCATTTAATTAATTGATCCTGAGTGATACCTAACACTAGACTAAGCTGTGCGTTTCAGGCTTCAGCATCCCTCTGTGGTCTGATGATTCTAGGTAAGTACTAGCTGCCTCGTCTGTTTGACAGGTGGCTGCGGTTTGTCCTGCAATCTGCTGAGTTTATCTCAACACAGTTAAGCAGAAGCTGAAAAGAAGTACATTTTTCACATTTTTACTTAAGGTTCTTGTCTGCTTTGGTGGCAGCAGTGCCAAGTTACATTTCGACATTTATATAATGAATTGTATGTAAAAATCTAAATCAAATGGGGTTTATTTCAATTTAATCCAGTAATACTTGGAACTGACACTTTGAAGAGTGTTTCTGGTGAACCACCTCCCACATTCCACTCATGACAGCCCTTAATTGACTGCAGAGACATTGCTTGGGAATACGTTGCCTAAGACGGATAAACTTCTCAGTAAGAGCAGCTGCTTCTCACGTGTCTATAGATTCCACATTCCTATACAAATGTCTGTTTTAGAAGCAGAAAAAATATATAAGAATTGTCTATATTTCTACCTTCTTTCCTAATGATTTACCTATATGTACACAGAGTTCCTACTTGGTAAGGACAGTCCGTTGGCCCTAGTTTAAAGTCAATTTGAAGACTCTTCCAAAATTTTGGGTTTCTGAAAAGGACTTTCTGAATCTTTCTAAATTACAAATCATTGGTTCCTGCACTGCACAAACAATAAATTGTGTTTTTTAAAGACTTATTCCCTTGTCACCTTTTCTGTGACTTTTTTTTTTTTTTGGCAATTTTTGCAGTTTTTGGCTGGGGCTGGGTTTGAACCCGTCACCTCGAGTATATAGGGCCAGCGCCCTACTCCTTTGAGCCACAGGCACCACCCCTTCTCTCAGACTTTAAACAATGAATTGGGTTCTATGAGGCCAGCTTTAGAAAACACAGGCACCTTTCCATTTGTATCCACTTTTTCCAGTAGCGCACTTCATGAGACAGAAGGGAAAAGTGGGGAGCGCATGTATGTGGAACCGAATCCATTCTGGGAGTGATTATACATTTTGTGAAACAGCTGGAAAACGGAATGGTGATTGATACCTGGCCACTGGGGTTGTGTGTCCCTTGCCAATGAAAATGTAGCTGAAATACACAAATATTTTGAAATGTGCTGTATGGGTGTGCCCTCATTGCCAAAAACGAAAATAAGCTGCACAATTGTTGTGTAAACTCTCGCGCTATTTCCACTGCACAAACATTTTGCAGATGTTTCCCTAGGAAAACATTCTGAAATTTATACTTGGCTGACTTTTTCTTACCTTAAGTTGTTTGCACTAACTGTTTCTTTCTGCATGCAGCTTACTGTTGGTCTTTGGGGTTGAGCAAACGAAGGGTGAAAAACAAAATTATTTCTTTAGAAGTAATCTAGCTTATGGTATTGACATTGCAACGCTCTCTTATCGCTTTCTCTAATCTCTACCACAGATAAACGGCAGGAATTCCAAAACGCCAAACGCACAAAAAGGACGCAAATGGAGTCATTGCAGTTCTGAAATCTGTTTGACTATTTTAGTTATGCCCACGTGGGATCAGTGCCCCCAGATGTTGTTTGTAAGATTATCTCATAACTATCATCTTTCTCCACTACAGCAAGACCTCTCATGCTTGGTGGTGGTTTGGCAGTTAAGAATGATGTTGTGGTAGGGCAGAGAACATTCCCTCCAAAGAGAAATTTAGAGCTGGTAATCTCTGCTCTTCACAGAGTATCTAGAATCTATGCTTTTTAGAAAAGGGGTCTACTGACAAATTGGTAAGTGGAGAAAAAAATGACACCCATAAATGTTTAAAACATGTCACATAAAAATCAACTATCATTATACATAAAAGGTAAGGAATTTGAAGGCATTTATGACTCCCCTGAATTATAAGGAATCACAAACAAAAATATGCCTATATCCCTTTAAGATTATGGGTAAGAATCTCAGACAAAGAATCCATTCAGCTGCTTACAACTGGTATAACCTCAAATGTGGAAGTTAATCTGGCTAAATCTCCATGTCCTCATGATGTCACAAATATTAATAGTTCACTATTCAGTACTTACTACGTGCCAGACACTGTTTATGATCTATATGTGTTGTATCATTTAATTCTTGCAAAAATCCCATGACATCTCATATTATTATTTCCATTTTAAAACATAATGAAACTGAGGCACAAAGGGGTTCAGAATATATTTTAATATTTAACAAATGGTTATGTAGTGGTTCTTATGTGTAAAATCCTTTCCTAGGCACTTTTTAAAATATTAATTCATGCAGCCTCTATTAGGTAGAAAGATAAGTAAAATAAGCATTTTAATGCTTATTTCATAGATGAAGAAACTGAGGCACAGACAGGTTAAGTAACTTGCACAAAGTCACAGTAAGTGGTGGAGTGAGGATTTGAACCTGCACAGCATGATCCAGAGCGTATGCCCAAATCACTAAGGATTGTTGCTTCTTGGGGCTACTGTAAGGATTGAATGGTATCATGTTGGCACACGATACTGGTCAGCATAACAGAATGTGAGCTATTTATTATTATGAATTTATTCTGAAGATTATGGAAATGATCACCTAAGACGATGACAAATCAGAAATGCTAGTGACACCGAGGAGCTAAAAACCACACATTTTTTAAATTCTGCTTTTTTCAAAAACTAACAGGAAGGTTAGTGAACTGGAATAGCGTGCACAAGGGGAGGAACAGAAATGAGGTCAGACAGTTATCCAATCACATAGAGCCTTGTAGACCATTATAAAGACTGACTTTTGTTCTTTCTGAGTGAGATGAAAAGCCATTGGTGAGTTTTGAGCAAAGTCATAAAATGATCTGACTTAAACGTTTTAACAGGATCACTCTGGCAGCTGTGTTAAGAAAAGAACTGCAGGGAAGCAAGGGCAGGAGTATAAGGTACTATTATTTCATGAGGCTGAGAGAGGTTATGTAAATTGCCCAGGGTCTGTCAAAGAGCCAGTAGGCATCAAACAGGGTTTCCAACTCAGGCCTGCGTGAGTTAACCATACATGATGCCGAATGAGAGAATGATGATGAAGGCTTTTAAGTCTTCATATTGGATCCGGACGCAAAGTGTGATATTTTTCTCCGAATCTGTGGCTAGAAAAAAAAAATGTATTATGTACAGTCAGACAAAATTTTAGTTTTCTCAGCAAGTTTCCTCATTATTTGGAAAAGATCTATGATAGCTAATGCAGCTTCTGATCACATATCTATTTGTAACCAGGTAATATTGAGCAAATCATTATCATTTCTTTTTTCTAGTGACAGGTCTAGCTGGGTTACTGAGGCTGGAGTGTAATACATGTGTGATGATAGCACATTACAGCCCTAACTCTTAAATTCAAGTTATCCCCCTGCCTCAGCCTCCCAAGTAACTGGGACTATAGGGACCTGCCACTGCCTCCAGTGTGTATGTCCCTTTAATAAGTGCTTTTCACCAGATGGGCCAGAAATGGGCCTGATGTCTGACATTCCAAGGCAAAAACTACCTGTCCTCTAACTCAAGGTCTGCTCGATAAATATTAGCTAGGATAATTAATAAATTATATTAAACATTAAGACTAAAGGTTTTTTAAGGGTTTAGAACTATATTATTTGCAATCATGCAAAAAAAAAAATCAGATGTGTCCCACACAAAGAAAGGAACGGGAATCTCTCCTGTGCCTCAATGTCCCCCTCAGGGAATTTGGCCCTGACGTAGGCTGGCCGATCTGCAGCTCCACAGGACAGCAGTGGATAACAGAGATCCCAGTTTGGAGGGACTCCTGGGACCTATCGTTGTAGGGGTCCGTCCCCACCCCATTTCTGTCCCAATGTCCAGCGCCTCTGGCATCAGAAGAAGCTCTTGCTCAGGGGCTGGAGCCTTGTCCCTGCCCACTGGTTCAGTTTTCATCTAGCACCAGCTTCCCCTTCTGGTGATTCTTTTGTCACTTTGCCTCCATCCGTGTGGGAAGCCCAGCAGATGACAGACTCCATCAGTGGCAGTCACAGTCTTATAATTTCCACCTACTTTGCATGGCTGGCAGATATACTCTACTCCTAGGAAAATGTCTCCCAAATTATAGGGGGAACTTCACCTGGATTCAGATTCTCAGGAAAAGGGGGGAAAAAAGCAGGTTGATTGGGACGTTTTTATCTCTGTAGGTTCTGTTAAGGTGCCAATTATTTATGTTGTCAACAAAGCTGATCCCAAGGTCAAATTTCTGGATGCCTAAACTACTTACAATTTCGATTTTCTTGCAAAGTGGCACTCTCCTAATGGCTATGGCTATGACTTGCTTCAGATTTCTAGTCACCAAACTAATTTGTCAAGGTTCCCAAGAATCAGCCCTAACATCATACTCATCAGCTATGTAAAGGGAAGAGATTATGTCCTTAGCTGGGGATAACATCGGGGAGGGCTAGCAGCAAAGCCCCAGAGGGAACTAGAGCAGCATTCAAATCCTGCCAGTACCAAGTAAAATCTGACAGGACTGTTATCAGTCCAGGGAATTAACACCAGCTACCGTAACAAACAGCTCCCAAACTTCAGTGGCTCAAACCTCGTGCAAGTTAATTTCTCTCCCCCTTCATAGTCTCACGTGTGCTGCTTGGCTCTCATGAGCAGCTGTCTTCCAAACAGCGACTCAGTCACACAAGCTCCTTCCACCTGGTGGGTCCCCATTTTCTGGGGTCTGTATGAAGTCCTTGTGGGGGGCATCTACATTTAACATACCAACGAGTAAGAGAGAAAATGTGAATATCCATGGGATTCATGTGGGACCATTTCCGGGCCAAGTTCGAGAAAGGATATTCCATTGAGTTACTTCGCTGAGCTCAGTCCCAGGGACAGCCCAGTAGGAAAGGCGGCTGAATGATTGCTGGTAATGTCCGCCATGAGAACCCCAACCCTGGACATGAGGCAGAGAGCAGAGCTTACGTCCAGGGCTAAGTGCTCAGAAAATACACACTTCCTGGCCAAGCTGAGTCAGTTGCTGAAATATTGAAATACTTATATCTTACTTAGTAAATATTTGTGCCTTGAGCACATTGGTAATTGGGTAAGGTAGTTTTTCTTAAACTAAAATATTTATATACTTCAATCAACTTTACATCAACAATAAAGACAAAAATAAACAATGTGAGAGAAAATGGGTGACAGAAAAAGCAGTAAGTGGACACAGATGAGAGATCTTAATAGCTGTAAGTAACATTTTACTTGGGTACTGACTTAAACTATTTATTTGAACTGTCCATTTAACATTCCTGGCCCAGCTCATGATGATCCTTCTCTTAGGTCTTCTTCAATACTTCTCTCCTGACAGACAATATTAATTGACCTCTTATCTGTGTTTCCATAGCATTTATACTTATCTATTGAAGATAAGCTTGTGTAAACAGCATTTCAAACTACTGTAGACCTTATCTTATTACACAGTGCCTATTTGTTTGTGTGTGAATTCTAGAGGACCCAATAAATATTTTAGCTCAGAGTGGATAGGTAATAAATCTTTAATACATACAAATCTGATTAGGCTGTTTTTTCTGCTTAAAATGTTTTAAGTGCCTTTCCCCTGTTCCTGAGATAAAGTTCTGGTCCATACCTTTCACTCTACCCTTCTTTGTTCACACTTTATGATTCACCCATAATGAACTTCTTCCAATTCTTCAAAAGACTCAACCTGTATCACCTTTCGGAACTGAGGTTCCCTTTGCCTAAAATCTCGCCTATCTATTTTCACCTGGCTAATTCCATTTTCAGCCAAGGCACATTTTTGTTTGTGGAATTTGAGCATTCAGTGCTTGGAAAGATCCCCAATGTCTTTTTCCATATCAACCAGTACTTTGGAGTAGTACATATTATTGCATATTATAATTGCTTCATTTAATAGGCTCCTTTCCATTAAACCAAGTTCTCCAGAAAGGAAACATCATGCCTATTAAAAACCATATCTCCCTATTTCCAAACCAGTGCCAGGCACATACTAGGTATTAATTAAATATTTGTTGAACGAATGAATTAAAACTGTACATTGGAGTTAATTATAATTTGTTCCGTCAACATTTATTGAGAACCAACCATGACCTATGTGCATTCTTTCAAACTCTAGATTTAAGTATCCAATTTTTTCCCTGAGAACTGCTACCTTTCACTACTTAGAAGGACAGAATAACAAAACCCATGTCAATCCTTCTTCCCCATAAAACTTCTTTCATCACAAATATACCACCCTCACCACCCCACACACATACACCAAGTACCACTCAAACCTGATTTTCATCTTTATTCCCCTACTCCATCCCTTCCTCAGTAAATCAGGCTTAAAAATCTCAAAAATCTTTTTTAACAGTTCTCTCAGATCTCATTAGTTACTAAGCCCAATAGATTTGACCCATGAAAGATATCTTGAATCCATCCTTTTCTTCCCAGTCCTACTGCTACTCTCATAGTTCAGGTTCTCATTACTTGTCACCTGATCTAATTCAATAGCCTCCCAGGGTGTCTCTTCACTTTTATTCTCTCCCTCTTCCCATCTGCTTTACACATTGCAGCCAGAGTAATTGACCCAAGGTCAGTTCATTCCCCTACTCAAAAACCTTCAGTGACTCCCCATTTTTAACCAAAAAGAGTAGCAAATCCTCAGCCTGGCATTCAAAAGCTTATATAATCTGGCCCCAATTTATTTTATATTTCCCTGTCTTATGTTATAGTACTGCCCCTCATTGGAGCCAAACTGGTTTTGTTTTCATTCCCAGAACTTGCCTTGCACTTTCTTACTTTTATGCTTTACTCATGTTCTTTCTGCTAAGTCTGACCTCTCTTCCTTCCTACAAACCTGCTGTCTTCTCTCACCTCTCTCTATAGGGAGCTTCATGTCACACCACATGGGTGCTTTACAAATAGAATAGATGAAATATAGTTAAGTAATTCACTTCTGAATATCTTGGTTAGAGTGTTTCCTAATATTTTCTCTTTCTTTTTAAAATGCCTCTCCTCTTTTCTTTGTTCCATATTAATTATATATTTTATTGGTTCCATAATCTCATTTATACAGGGTTATCAGGACTTCTGTTTCTGTTAGCTTAGGTTTTAGGTTCTTTTCTTTATTGATTATGTCATAGTATAAAGAACTGGAATCATTTAATATAGCATAAAAAGTCCAAAACTGGTTTTCTTAAGCAAACAAATATATTTAACTTTTAATAGAGTATTCCGCCCTCCTTTTTTGGTAGATTGAAGATATGAGAAGTATTTTAAAATTCAGTGAATATTCACTGACAAGAAATGTTATACCCACACAGGAGACAGCACTAATGCTTATAATATAGATGAGCTAGTAAACTTATTTCATCCACCGTTTGTATAATTCCTTTCACCTGTGGTTATTTAAGCATTCCCCCAAAAGGAGTGTTGTAAAATATGATAGTCACTCATTATTCTGTAAAATTTATTTTCTTTATTCTTAAAATTTGGAAAAAAATTAAAATTAAAGAGAACTTCTAGTTCTGACCATGAGAGAGAAAGTGGATCACATGTAGTTTCCTGTTAAGGGCAATGAGAAAGCTTGACAAAATGAATAAAACAACTACTATCAGACATTAGATCACTGGTTACCCAGAACTATGATCACTAAAAGAAGAGAAATAAAAGAGGTAAGTTCTATATAAAGACACTATGTAGAATGGAGAACCAAAGCAAATCATGGCAGCCTTACAAAGTTGAAGAGACAGGATCATTCAGCACAACTGAATTGGCTAGAATTTGGAGGACAAAGGTATCAGAGAGAAAAAAGTAATGCAAATATATGATTTCATAACGTTTCTTAGAAGTCTTACTTTTTTATCAACTTCTAAGTTGCATATGTGTTACTGTGAGATGCTTTGAGGTTGAGCAAAAAAGATACATTGGAAAAACAACTGTTATTGGAGATCAAAAAGTGAACAATTCCAAAAGTACACATAGGGATGGGATAGATTTAAGCCACAGTGGAGAAATTCAATGAACATTTAGTTTGGTAGAGACTCCGAGGGTCCATGCCCTGTTAGCAAGACTGAAAATAGCACCAGAATAGACTAAAACACACATTATGCCTATCACAGCAAAAGTTAAAAATAAATCTATAAAAGTCAGGATGATCAACAAGATGATTTCATTATCTTTTAATATATTATTCAATATTATGTAAAGAAAAATTAAAAATTCAGAAACTCAGCACTATAATATTTATAATGTCTAGCATCCAAGAAAAAATTACTAGACATAAGAAGAAACAAGAAAACATGGCCAATAATAAAGAGAAAAAACAGTTTTAAATAGACCTCAAATTGATGTAGATGATAAAGTTAATAACCAAGAGGTGAATTTGTCTAAAGGTTGAATATAAATGTCTTAGCATAACAATTATGAGAAAGACATGATGGCTATGTTGGCCACCTGGATGAGAGTTTTCCAAACTGCATATAGAAGTAACACACTGTATCCTATGAGAGAATTAATGTACACAATTATGATCTAATTAAAAAAAAAACAAAGAAGAATATGTTAAAAACAATAAAAAAAAGTTAATAACCAAGAAATTTAAAAGAGCCACTGTAAATGTAGCAAAAAATTTAAGTGAAAATATGAGTATTAAAAGGGGAGATAGGGAAGATAGCAATAGAACCAAATAGAACTTGTGTAACTAAAAATGATATGTACTATCTGAAATGAAATATTCACTGGGCATGCAACAAATTGAACAGGTACAAGATTAGTGAAGGTAAAGACATAGGGGAAACCAGGCAAAATAAAGTATAGAGAGGAAAAAAGCTAAAAAAATGAACAGAGCTTCCCTGACTTTGGTACAATATTAAGCATTGTGTTTGAATTAATATTATCACAGAGTTTAATAAATCTGATAAAACCAACACACTCATAGATATAAGAAACCAAACAAATTTCTAACAGATGAATATATTTAAATATATCTACTTGTTTAGATGAATATAAACAAATCTACAGCCAGGTATGTAAAAAACAAAATGCTAAAATTAATAATAATGAAACCATACTAAAAGCATCAAGAGAAAAAGACACATTACATCAGAAACATCGGAGACACTTATCAAAAGGCAAATGAATGATTAATAAATTTTGATGTGTTTATATGATTCATATAGGGGAAAACTACTCAGTAATACAAAATAAATAAATAAATAAATTATTTACCACTAGTTAACCCAACAACTTGGATGTGTCTAAAACAAAACAAAAGCAAAACAAGCTGAGCACAAGAAATCAGACCTCAAAGAATGCATGCGGGGGCGTCCAACCTACAGTCCACGGGCCACATGCAGATCATAAGAAGACTTTTTTTATATCTACGAAGACTTTACCTCCTTCATGTTTACATGGATGGAACTGGAAATGTTCTTAGCAAAGTATCACAAGAATGGAAGAAAAAGTATTCAATGTACACAGCCCTTTTATGAAACTAATTCATAGCTCTCAAATGAAAGATACAACTTAATTCTAGCCCAAGAATATGGGGAGGGGGAGGGGGAGGGGAAGGAGAGGGGAGAAGGGCGGCTGGGTGGTGGGAGGGTGACCGGAAAGATCACCTATATTTCTGTCTAACAAGGGTATAAGTGAACTTTTCTAGAACTAGAATATAAATGTTTTGACACAATGACTATGCAAATGACATGAAATTTATGTGAACCAGCTTAATGAAAGTATTTCAAAATATATATGAGGACACTACACTGTACCCCATGTTTGCATTAATGTATACAGATATCATTTAATAAAAAAATAAATAAATAAATAAAATAAAAAATAAATCTGTGGTGGCAGTGATCATGAAAATTATGCATGGACCTTTTTTATTTTTTATCAATTTTGTTAGTGTTTGTGTATGTAATGTGTCACTCAAGACAACCCTTTTTCTTCCAATGAAGCACAGAGAAGCCAAAAGTTTGGAGACCCCTAAAGCATTTCACTTATATGAAATTCTAAAATAATCTATGGTGAGTGAAATTAAATTGGTGGTTGCCTAGGGCCAGGGTTTGGAGGACAGGGATTGACTGAAAAAGAGCATGAGGGAAAGTTTTGGGGGGATGTAAATGTTCCATATTTTGGTTGTGGGGTGTGTATATGGATGTGTCCACTTGCCAAAGTTACTCGGTCTAGGGCTTTTTAATTTCCTTCTGTGGCGCTGTATTTCCCCTTGACATCTGCATTATCTGCTGACTGCTACTGATGGAGAGATACAGCAATATTATTCAAATTCTATTTTTGAAATGTATAAAGAAAAATCATAATAAACATGCAATAAAATATTTGACATTGGGTGATGCCTGTGCCTCAGTGAGTAGAGCACCAACCCTATACACCGAGGGTGGCGGATTCAAACCCAACCCCAGCCAAACTGCAACAAAAAAATTAGTCAGGTGTTATGGCAGGTGCCTGTAGTCCCCGCTACTTGGCAGGCTGAGGCAAAAGAATTGCCTAAGCCCAGGAGTTGGAGGTTGCTGTGAGCTGTGTTGCCACAGCACTCTACTGAGGTGATAAAGTGAGACTCTGTCTCTACAAAAAAAAAAAAAAAGAAAGAAAAATTGACATTATATTTTAAAATGTAAATGCAGGTATATTCCTTTTGTTGAATAAAATAATACTCTGTCCTTTCCTTGAATGACTCGACCAGAAAAACCTTCCTTCAAATCCTTTTATGGGTATGGTAATGCATAGTATGTATCAAAAATAGTTTTGATCAAAACATGAGTGAGTGATTTTATTTTGACATAGCTGATCAACAAAAGCAGAAAAGAATTTCTGTTTATGTGAGGAAAGGTGAACAGTAATCTCAGTTGTTCACAATTAAAAGTTCCATCTAATTAAGTGTTGGCAATACTTGAGGTATTTTATTTTTCTATTATTTTGTTTTGTTGATAAATTGTAACAATGTAAATAAATTTATTTATTTAAACACTTAAAGCTGCATTTTTATCCTGGCACGTTGCGATTCTTTTAAATACATGGATAATTATGTAGATTGATATAATTTAAGAGGAAAAAGAACTAGCAGGGATACAGGTCACCAAAATCCACTCTGCTCTGGCCTCTGCTGTTCAGCTGGTCAGTTTCAGCTCCATCCCCTTGCACCCATAGTATTAGGACTATGCCAGAGAAAGGAAGACCCCTGCGGAGAAACTTCTCAGCTTCATCTTTGACAGCAGTATTCTTGGCCATTAGATCGGTTCATCCTCTACATTTTCATCTTTTTTCTATAATCATCTCACAAGACAATATGATGCCATAACTATATCACAGGAGGTGCATAATACTCTTATGAGCATGTTTTCAAAAGTAACTCTAGCTACATCTAGTTCTCATCAGTAAGTTTCTAACGAGCTTTATTTGGAAATGTCTATCCATAAACTCTAGACTTGCTAATAGAGATCTTCTCGTATTGTCCACTATAATAATCAGAAAATATTAACAGCATATGTACCCCACTTTCAATGTTTCTCTGTGAGGAGTATCTGAATTTCATTTCCCTGGTCACGCAATGTTTTTCCATAGATGGGGAGCACTCACACTGAAGAAATTTTTTTACGCTATATAAAAATTCAATATTATTATAAATTAATTTCTCATTTTTATATACATAATATGCACATGCTACTATATACGTAATATATATCTTATGGTCATTTGCATACTTAGGTAATTGATTATCATAACATTTTACTTTATGGAAAAATTAGTGTATGGCTTGGGGGAGGAACACATTTATAAGAGGGACTTTGCCTGACAAATGCAATTAGGGTAACCTGGTTCTTTGTACCCTCAATTAATCCCCAACAATGAAAAAATTAGCATATGGTATATTAAATTTTTTGCAAAAAAGCAATATCACACCGCCAAACGTAGGTCCTGAGAAAAACACAATAATGTAAGGAATTGGAAAGTATGAAAAGTGGAGAGAAGTTGGACCAGTATTTATTTATATATCAAAAAAGAATAATTGTGAGACAATCCCTCCATAGATCTCTTGTGTTTTGGTAAGTCTTATGAAGAGATGCATGATCTGCCTTCATTTCAGACTATCTTTTTAAAAGGTTTGTAAAAATAACCACCCAGAAGATCCAAATAGCATCTTTCTCTGGATGAAAGAGAAGGTTTGTTTACTGTCCATTACAATAAAAGTAATTTCTTCCTCTAAAGCAAAATCAGGCATATTTGCTTACCATTTAAAAAGCTTTGGGTTCCCTAAGCTCAGGATTCCTCTCCCATAAAGCTCCCGCTGCACACACTGGTATCACCTGCCCTCTTCCCATCACCTGGCAAAAAATGGAATTTAGTATAGTTATATAGTTAGTATAAATATGGATACTCTAGCTATTGTTACTGCAGGAGTAACAAACTGCTCTTTTTCTTTGTTCACATTTCTGAGGGAGTTATTATATTTGAAGAATCACAAATCACCTCTTCCCCAGAAGGTTTTCCTGAATCCTTGCTCCTGGTAAAATTCCTTCAGCACAAGGAAACTAAGAAGCTTTGATATTAGGAAAAGATAAAATAGTGAAGCCCAGCAAAGAACTGAGACAGGTGCATTTCTGCTGTACAAAGTTGAAATTTCCCATATCAAGGAGTTGGTGAATAGGAGCAAACCAGGTCCTTATTTCTCCTCAAGGAAACACCTCCCTAATCTCAGCATCCATCAGGCTCAGGTTAGAGACCTATTTGCTCTGTGTTGTTGACCGGTTACAAGTAGATTAAGGTTACTGTTCAGTCACTCAACCTCTTGTATTTTGTGTCTCCCAGTCATGGAGGTTAAAATTTAGTGACTCCAGCAATAGCATCCAAATACTGTATTAGGTAGTCTGTGACACTGTCACTCTGCTTCCTTTGGCAATCAGTAGTTGTGAAGGTATTTACCTGGTAAACACCTTACCAGTGCAAGGACAGTGGAGCATGTCTGCATTCCAGCAAAACTCACTCATGAAGCATCAACGAAGGGGGAAGTGGTACAGTAGGAACCCCGTAGAGCTGCAGAAGGTTTGCCAACCAGGAGAAGAACTGTTACACAGGTGGACTCCTTTGTGTGTCATTCACAAGCAGATCCCCTCCCCTATCACCTTAAGAAATATTCAAAAGTAGAAAAATTCTCTTTTGCTGGATGAGTTCTTTAGATTTCTTTTGTTGTAGAGAGTTTGTGTAGTGGGATTACCTAAAGGGGGAACTCATTAAGATGGCATTGATCTGTGTAATCTACATAACAGAGTAAGTTTGGAAGTTGCAGTAACAACTGCATTGGGCTGGGTGGTGGGCCGATCAGAACTTTGCCATATCTGTGAAGTAGATTAATAGGGACAGGTAGAGGAAAGACAATTTTTTTTGTACCTTTACCATATGTCAAGAAATCACTTTCCTTTTGTCATTTGGTGAGAGATGGCAAAGATTTTAAATATTTCTTTCTAGGCTTTTGATTACTGTATCCTTCTTCTGTATACAACTTCATGCCAAGACAACCTTTCATCAAGTTAGATTTAAGATACTTTTTCCTCCTCTTAGTTTTTAATGAGAAATCTCAATTTTAAAAAACTGAAGCAAGAAGGTTTGGGGCCTAAATATCTTTTCTATACCTGTACCTTCTTTAAGAACTAGCACACTGATAGAAAATTGTTAAAAGACAGTAAAGCACAGAGAAAATTAAAGAAATTGTCACTTAACAACAACAAAGATTGCTTTTTAGTTTGCCTTATTTCCCACTTTTTGGCCCAATTGCTTATGTCAGTTTTTATGGGAACAAAAATAAATATTCTTCTATCAGCAATTCAGAATTATAATCTTTTACCCATTGCTATTAATCCTGAAAACAGTTCCTAATTGTCTCACCTGTTTTAGAGTAAGTGAGAATTTTCAGCCCATTATACTGCTAAATAAACCAAGGTTTTACAAAGGTAGAGTAAATCTGATACTAGCGTAAACTTTGATATTTGAAACTTGACATTGTCTCTGAACTCATAGAAAATTTAACCTCCCATTAATAACATTTAATTGACAAGTCTGTAACACTATTACGAGTATGCACTTGCAATTATATTTAATCTGCTATTAAATTCTAACTCATGAATACAGAAGTAACCCTTATTTGAAATGTTAATGATGCTGTTTGTGATATATTATGATATATATAATTCTGAAAAGTTAAATATGTGTCATTCACGATGTCACCCATAAATACAGAAATGAATCTAATGAAGGGTTTTTAAATCACAAACTAAATTACTAATATATTAAAGACAGATCTTTAAAAATTGGATTCTAGAATAAAATGTGCATATATTGCCTGTGTTTACTATTGTTCCAGACATATGAATTAGTAGTTATAAGTCATATACTATCTGGTTATTTGTACCATGTAACTGAAACCTGCCATATTAATTGTTTCTTTTAGAAATACAGATAATTGTAATCCAGTGATTGCTTTTGTTCCAAGCAATGATTTTAATTACATTTGGAGAATGTAATTAATAATAATTATATTATTACAACTGCACAATATTAATTACAATTACATTATAATAAAGAACTCTCTCTAATTCCATTTTTAAAAAAATAGAAGTGATTTTGAAGCTCAAGGCATTCTTTCAAATTCTAAGTGTTTTATTTTTAATTATTGCTATTCTTTTTAGAATAGATATTTTCTCTTTTTACCTATTTGACCTCTTGATGCCCTGAATATATTGCATTTTTGACTCAATATTCATCCTGAAGAGTCAAATCAGTTAGAAAAACAGTACAGATAAATTATTTTTGCTTGATTATTGAAAGGTAGGGAAAGGTTATTATTAAAATCTGTTGGACTGATGTATTTGATTGAATCGGTCAATTACAATAAGGCAGAAGGCAAAAAGTGTTTGTCTACAAGAACTCTAAAGGGAAATCAATTCATTTAGCAATGGGATCCAAGTTCTTAGGAAACTATCTCAGCAAATCAACTGGATCTGGGTTGTGTTGGAGGTTTTCCTCCCAATTCATAACTTGGGATCTAGTACATCAAGATTAAAGCACAGGGGTTTGGGGGTGGGGCTAATATTTTTTTTTAAATCTGATAACTATGTCAACTTTCATGTGATTTCTGGATTGTTTAATTAGTTTTCAGTCATTCTTGGTTGTTAAAATTGTTTCACAAAATACTTACATATCAGACTACCATTTTCCAGGTAGGAAAATAGCTTCTTCAGAGTTATCTAACTGTAAACTCTGACTATTGGAAACATTTTTACAAGGTTAGAATGGAATAGAGTAACACTGAGTTAGAGGAGGAGAAAGGACTTTGCCTTTTTCTGGTCAATTTCTCTCTTCGAGTTTTAAAGAGATTTCCTCATGGTGCCGAAGCCAGATAAGTATGCTAAATCTCAGGTCGTGGGGCAGTGTGCCACAAATCATTATTATATGCCCCAAAGGAACTCCTAAACTAATGAACAAACAACTTAGGAAAAAGTGAAATAATTAATAAGACTCTAACTATGGGTTCAGTAGGGATTTGTGTTTTTAACTAGTGTTATACTTGATCATGAGGCATCAAGTTCCTTGACTGCAATTCCAGAATTACCAATCAAAGTGTTAAAGTTGTCAGGATAAATTAGAATAAATGAAGATGTAATAAAAGAAAGAAACATGATGTCAAAAACATACTCTTGTGGAAAAAAAGTATTTTAGGTATATATAAAAATTTAGATTTTAAGAAAAGAATAACCAAATACCAAGGCCATCAGAGTTTGTTTTTATTAAATAAGTGGACTTATAACTACCTAGATATCATCTCAGACTCCTATGGCATAAGGATACTTTAGAATTTAGAGATATGTATTAAATGGAAACCCGCTTTTCTTAATTGTGTTACAGGTAATCTTGTGGTCTGAATTTGAACAGATTTCAAATATTCTTTTACTTTAGAATTCTTTAATAGACAGCTTCTTTGGATAAGAAATGAATAACTAAGCCAGTACTGGGATATGAAGATGAGAATTAAAATACAGCCTAGGTTCAAGGAAATGATTTGGCTGTGATTACTTGGACTCCATTGATTGCCAAAGTTGTCGGCTAATTTAACTGGCTAGGCAGATGCCCTTTTTATCCACACTGTCCCTATGGGAAAATTTCCTGGACTGAAACATCAGGGAGAGTTAATGTCTAATAATCAAGTGAATGATGAGTAAAGTATTTAGTATTTGGCCAAAGAAAAACAAGTCATTTGGCTTTGCTACCATGCTCTTTATGTAGGAACGGTGACACAATTTGGAGAGTTTGGTGGAAAATGAAAATGTAAGGCTCCCATTTCAAAAATATTAAGATTTTTGATATAACAAGAGCAGACTGTTAAGCCAAGAACAGTGCCCTTCAGAGTGCAGGGTCTCTGCTGTGGCATCGGTGGCACATGCATGAGGCAGCCCCTATCTCAAAGGGTATGAGAGTCGTGGGTGTAGAAAATTATTGGAATTGTGGATAGATGGCTTAGTTCTTATGTAAGAAGAGAAGTGATATAGGTGAAGATGATGCATCCAGGAACCAGTTGGGAAAGTTGTGATAATTACGTGATTAAAACACACACTCTGGCAGCTGGTGACACATTACATATATTTATTGTGTAAGGTGAGCATTGGGTGCTTAATAGATACAGCTAATTGAAGTGATCCCAAGTAGTATGTAGCGTGCACTCTGTCTAGTTTCTACAACTAATTTAAAATTCAGCAGAATAATGTGAAGTCTTTTACTACTTAATTAAACTTCTGTAATGCCTGTTTTACCAAGATGAATAAAATACATAAATTGTATGAGGTGACATCTAATGCACACAAAAAAGAGAAATGTAAAAATCAGAACAGTGGGTACATTAAACTGATTCTTAATAATTGAAACCAATTTAATCATTTGAGATTATTTTATTCTAGCTGACGTAATACTGTAGCAGTTATATTCTAATTATAACCTGTTTCATTTTACTCTGCCTTTCTAGTTAATTACTACAGTCAATTTGTAAAATGACATGGTTCCACATTTGCATAGGTCACTATTAAATAAATGAATAGCTGAAATTACTCTAGCATTGAAGTGTCAACTTTGGTAGAAGTCAAGAGGACTTCAAATGTTCTTCTAACACCCCTTAATGCGTTAATGACCACTATTAAACTGCAATTAAAAGGCCAGGAAAAATGCATGAAACAGTTAATAGAAAAATAGCACAGACACAATTAAAACGATTCTGGATTTTTTTTTTTTTGACTGATAAAAAATAAAGTGATATGCTGTAAAAAGTGGAGTGTTAAGCTAGGCTGAGTTGACAGTTTAATGATAACAAATCACAGGCTGCCTTTTTGGGGAGCATTGAACGTCAGCTTAAAATTAACATCAGTAGTAAACAAGACAATGTGGTGATTTTACCTTGTATTTAAATTACTACTTATTATGGTCCTAAATAATAGCTTTAAATAACTTGGTGTCCAGATTACTGATATACAGGGTATCTGTGTAAGAAAAAGAGAGACAGTACTGAAAGATATGTTTAAGTTTTTGTCATCCTAAATAAAGGATAAACGTATGTCTTCACCGTGCTGTCTTGTTAGAGTTGCCTGTGAAACCTTTTGCTGAAATCGGTTGTACATGGAAATCCTAACACTGTTATTAGAGCGCTTCACTCGCTGAAAGAATGAATGAAGATGAACAGCACAGACTATACTTCCAAGTAGAGGGGATTTTGTTTTACTCAGGGATATACTAGAAAAAAAGAGCTTAGTAAAAATTATCCAGAAATATTAACCTGATAAGAAGTATATCAAAACCAGAAGAAATGAGATGGTTTTACAAAAGACACTTTTACAAAGTCTATCAAGGGTAAAGTTTTCACTAATTGATCTAGATTTCTTCTTCTCCCCTTGATTCCTCACAATGTCAACAAAGGTGCCGAGAAATCTCTTGTCAAGTGCTACTTACTGGGTATAAGACCTGGATGCACCAACTGTTTGTGTTAAAAAGTATATTTAGTACACTGACCTAGAGGCCTGGTGGCTAATTGTATATGGACACATAGTCACGAATACAAATAAAGAAAGAAGCTGGCACCATAAGAGTTGTCCAAGTAACAGAAGTACTAAACCATACCCACATCTTTTTTCTATGGTTATATTAATATTTCACCCATAACTAAATTTTTGCCTTGAATTATCTATTTTGTCTTAGTTCTATACTTTAATGCTTTTTTAAAAAATATTATTCAAATTAATATGAAAGTACAATACCTAGGTTACCCTGCTCTCACTTCCCGGGCAAATTTCCATTTGTAGAAGTGCCCCCCCCCAAGGGGCTACACACTCTCGCAATGTTCACATTAGGTGAGATCCCACCTCATGCCTCCCTCCTTCTGCCATACATCCTCCCCCGTTCTGCTTCCCTCTACTCCCAAACTGGACTATAATAGTGTTTTGTTGTTCTTATGGACATGTAATTGTATACTTAAATTCTTGTGTAAAGTTCATTATAATCTGAGCAGACATATTTCCATGATAAGTTCATAGTTAGGCTTGGCATGGTGCCTCCTCCCTGTAATCCTAGCTTTCTGGGAGGCCCAGGTGGAAGGCTTGCTTGAGGTCAGGAGTTCAAGAACATCCTGAGCAAGTATAAGACTGTCATCTCTACAAAAGATATAAAAATTAGCCAGTGTGGTGGTGCTCACCCTGTAGTCCCAGCTACACAGGAGGCTGAGGCAAGAGATTATTTAAACACAGGAGTTTGAGGTTACAGTGAGCTTGGCCAATGCTACTGCCTCTGGCTAGGGCAATGGTAGGAGACTCTATCTCAGGAAAAAAAAATCATGGTTAATACTGGATACTTGATAATGGCAGTTATTAGTGGAGTATAGCACTAATAATATGCTCTAGTAGTGTACAGTATTATATAGTTTTATGTTGACTAAATAAAAAAATTGTTTGACACATGTCTAAAATGCAATCAGCAAGGAAAATTGCATTAACTACTTACATTGTAGAAATGCTGTGTAGTAGGCTAAGAGTGAAACCCAGCACCGATTTTATTATTGCAGCTAAACGTTGGAAATTCTTTAGAAACACCGGTGTTAGGTCCCATTTTGGGAGACACAGTCAATACGCTGTTTTGTAGATTCCTTCTAGGTTAAATGACCAAAAGTGGTTAGAAGATCATTTATGAACAGCCTGGCACTCAGGGTACGAATTCAACATTTGGAAGTGAATATTTAAAAATGGCACAACTTCCTCTTTAAGAGGTAAGCGAAAATGGACTGGTATAGTAATCACCTGGTCCCAGTAACATGTGTTTTTTGTACTGTATTTTTAGTTTACAATGCTTTTCAAATATCCACCACATAAATTTTGTTGTTTCTATTTAAAAAAAAAATTATTGACAACTCTTTTTATAAGAATTTATTTTCTCACATTGTAAGCCATTCTTAACAATAATACTTCTTTTTCTTGTAATTTTGTGCAAAAGAAAAATAATGAGAAAGAACCACATAGTAGTTCTTCTATGATTACAACTCAGCACATTTGAATGGATGGAACAAAAGTGTATACTTAAGTGTCACTTTCTTCGTGGACATAAAATGGCAATTGAAATAAGATTATGCCATTTTCTGTGTCTTAGTCTTAGAAGCTTTTTAAATAGTTGTTTAACCAATTTGATGAATGGCCTTGAATTCCACATTTCCCATCTCCCCTCCCAAAGTAGAGAGGGGAGTAACTATTATTAATATGCCTTCTTGGGGAGGGGCAATAGATGCTAACAGAGCAAGGAAATGCAGGAGAAGGTGGTCACATTGCTGGCTCCTTAACTGTTTCTTGTAAAAAGGTGGCAGAGGAAAAGGGACTTGATGCCTTTATCATGCTCAGAACATAGAACAATGAAAACACACACAAGAAAAGTATTAATTCATTAAAGCCATTTTTAAAATGTTAGCTAACAATCTAGATGAACAGAAAGACTTTTAATTAACTTGGGTCTTCATTGGGGTAAGATATGAGCAGGTGAAGTTGACATAATTCCATCCACAGCAACATCATTTGAGCTGTTCCTAATTATTGTAGTTAAAATAAGATTTCTGTTAGGCTTTAAAAAATAGTTTTATAAAAGTGTTGCAGGAAAGAGAAAAGCATGCCAATGGGTATGTCTCATCAAAAGGAACAGAAGTCCTGTGTGTAAAGTGGGGAAGGTGCAGAGAGAGTCATGTGGCATAGAAGGCAGGGGCTTCTGGACTCTATGCGTGTTTTGTTCTTGCTGGAAAACAAGGTCATGGTCTGATTAAAAAAACATACACAATAATAGGTAGTATGATCTTCATTTTTCGGTACCACTCAGAATAGTCAGAACCTCATCAGATGAGTAGGATCACATTTTATGAATTAAAAGTGAAACAAAAGCAGAAAAGAGGCAGCTAGATGAACACACAGGAAGGAAGAATCTGGAGGATAAGCTAAGGTGAGAAAAAGCCAGAGAGGGGCGTGTCCTCAGAGTTGCCCAGTTATATTACTGAGTGGCAGGAGTCCATCATTACCTAATTCCCTCCTGGAATCTTCTTTTCTATCTGGCTTGCAAAAATGAAAACCCTTGTTTATTTTCTTTCACACTCATGGTTTCTTTTATCCCAGAAAGAATCTAGACCTTGAACCAACAGCAGGACCAAGGCAAGATAACAGTGCCTACAGCAAAAGTCTGCAGGGAAAGGTGAAAGACATGCAGTTTCATCCACTTACTAGAACTAACCTTGCTTGAGAAAGATCAGGAGTAGGGAAAGAATACCCAGTCCATTGCCAAGCAAACAGAAACTTTACCCTTAAAGCTGACTCAAAGAAAGAAGTAGGTATGGGGGGAGGGGAATCTTGATAAGATTTCATAATTTGACAATTCACTTCCAAAACAAGATGATTTCCTAGAGAATTGTTATTCAATTATTTCTTCTCCTGGCAGAGAGCAGTCCAATCATGGAAGAGACATCTGCTACAAAGCCAAGTCCTGCTTTGAAGTGCACTCATGAAGACAGTTGCAGAGAACAGGTTCAAACAGTGTAAAAGGTAAGGTTTCTAAATTCTAGATATTCTTAGGTTATTAGCTGAATGTTTTGTATTTTTTCATAAAATTCTTTTTATATTCTATAATAATTTTTTTTCTCTTTTTTGCAGTTTTTGGCCAGGGCTGAGTTTGAACCTGCCACCTCCAGCATATGGGGCAGGTGCCCTACTCCTTTGAGCCACAGGTGCTGCCCTATAATAATTTTTTGGGGGGGCAGTTTTTTTTTTTTTGGCTGGCGCCAGGTTTGAACCTGCCACCACTGGTATATGTGGCCAGCACTCTACTCCTTTGAGCCACAGGCACTAGCCTCTATAATATTTTTTTTTTTTTAAGACAGAATCTTACTTTGCACCCTTAGTAGAGTGTTGTGGCATCATAGCTCACAGCAACCTCAAATTCTTGGGCTTAAGTGATTCTCTTGTCTCAGCCTCCCAAGTAGCTGTGACTACAGGTGCCCACCATAACAGCCGAGATGAGGTCTTGCTCTGGCTCAGTCTGGTCTCTATTTTTAGAGATGAGGTCTTGCTCTGGCTCAGGCTCGTCTTCAACTTGTGAGCTCAGGCAATCCACTTGCCTCAGGCTTCCAAGTGCTAGGATCAAAGGTCTGAGCCACTGAGCCCAGCCTACCTGTAATTTGTAAAGACATATTCACTTTTCCAATCATTTATCAAATACATATACATCTTACCTAATATAAAGTGTGTGGTAAACACAATGCTAGATATTAGGATCGATCAGATAGAAGGCCTTTTTTTTTTTCTTTAAGCAACTGATAGTGTCACCTAAACTCTTAATAGTAGGAATTAAATGGACAACAGCAACAAAAAAGCCACACACACACACACAAACACACACACACACACACCAATAGGAAAATAGCAGAACAAAAGAGTTTTTAAAGTTCAGAGAAATAAAACATTATCTCCAGCTGGTCAAAATGCAAAATTTTAAGAAGCTGACTCTTACTGGACTGACAGGTTTGGACACCTGCAAGTTGAGAGGACACTTAAGGTGGTGGGCACAGTGGTGACCAAGGCAGAGGGATGAAAGTTCAGTTTTGCTGGAGTCATAAGGACGTATTCTCTGGTGTGTTAGGTCAGAAAAATAGATTGGAACCAGATTATGAAACATATTTTTAATGAACTTCGTTGGACAGAAATGCAGGGAGCAGTTGAAGGCCTACGAGTACTGGGTGAGTGATGCGACTTGCCTGCACCTCGTGGAGGTGGTGGTGTGAAGTGGATTTTTCTGAGGGAATAGTTATGAGAAACCACTGGAGACAAAAAGACAAGGCTTTTGCACATTAGGTGTTTGCATATACATAGAAAGCTATTAAAAAACGTGTATTTAGAAATTGAATATATTATCATCTTATTCATTTTAGGAGAGCATTTTTATAATTCTACTTTGAAGATACAAAGATGAGAATACTCTTCCCAAGCTGGCGAGCTTAGAAATGGCCCTCACATTGCCCTGGCAACCTCAACATCTTCAAGTTTTTTCTTTTATACAGTCCCTCGATATAATGGTGGTTGGTTCCAGGGACACAGCCAACTCTGAGAAACCCTGGTATATGAAGTCAGCCCCTGGTATACACAGGCTTCACATCCCATAGATACTATATATATTTTTTTAAAGGTGAAAGATTTATACAATCTAAACCAGAGTGTGAAATTATGTATTTTTGATTTGTGTTTGGTTGAAAACATCCCCCTTTAGGTGGACCTACAGAGATCAAACTTGTGCTGTTTTCAAGGGTTGGTCAATTGTATGTAGTTTAGCTGGTCTTTCAGAGGTAAAGTCAGTTGACGTAACTGATTATAGCATCTGCTCCCAAAACATTTCATATTTTCAAATATTGAACACAATAAGAAAATGTGGTGAAGGCTCTGTTCACCAGTTTGATGAAAGTATTTCAGATTGTACATAAAACCAGCACATTGTACCCCATAATTGCATTAGTGTACACAGCTATGATTTAATAAAAAATAATTGTGGTTACTAAAACAATTCAGTAATGTTGTCACAAATATATTCTGAAAGTTTTTGTTTTAAGTGATTTACAGTAATGAATATGGATAATTTTTCATTGGAATCCAGTGCCATTTGAGGATGCTTGGAGAAATATAACAGATAATTAAAATATATTTGGAATAGGGGAAGAGAGAGAAATAATATGGAAGGTTGAATAGGTCAGAGGAATGAAATTTAAAAGGATACAAAGGTTGTTATATCTAGAGGGAAAAAAAGGGAGGGAGAACATGGCCTAGCATGCTTCTCAAACCCCTTATAATGTAGCACTGGCTATTTTCTGGGTCGAAGAAGAAGAAGACTCAAGCAATTTAATTAAACTGATTTAAAACACTTTTATTTTAAGACCACTTTCAGAAATAACTCAGGAGAATAGAATAGAGAAAGAGAACATGGGAAGAGGAATAAGGAAAGATAAAGAAAAGAGACTGAAAAAGAAACAAATATATTAACAATGGAAAAGGGAGGAGATTATAGAGAAGGAAACAGGAATAATACTGAAGGGCCTAGGCCCGGCAAAAAGTCCAGGGAATGTCCAAATACTCAGAGGGCTGTATAACTGCAGAAAGGTTCGACTTGATATAGTGCCACCCCAATTAACTTACATATTTTTAAACATTGCAAAATTACCCTTTTAAGATGCACTTAGAGCAAAATTTAACAGTCTATAAAGCTCTGATTTTTAAATTTTTTAAAATGCAAATTTCAATCAATTTTCTATAATAAGTTATTTTATTATTCATTTAGAACTATTATTCTTTGGGCTTAATTCTTGGAAGGAATATTTTAAATCAGCAATGGCTTTGAATATATTAGAATGAATTAGTTGCTCATATTTTTAAAAAGGGAACTGGAATCTAAACAAAAAAAATATTAATTGTAAAGTTGAGAAAATGTAGATCTATTTAAAGCTGAGATGACAGTTGTTGAGCATTGTGATGTATCATCTTGACATGAACTGAATGAGGTAGATTAGTGACTGACACTAGCAATGTCAGAATTTACATTACAGCACACACAAACTCCATGGAAATATACTATTAGCACCCACAGTAAGCAGTGATGAGTAATGAGATAAAAATTGACAATGTCAATAATCATAAGCCCTCACAGTCAAGGATAATGAACTATACATGTGTGTACGCATAGGTGTATATTCACGGATATATGCATAATAAAACATTCCTGTCATGATGTACATTAAAATTAAATTCTATGCAGTAATAAATGTTCTGTGAATACATAGGTGCTAAAAATTAATTTTGGTGTAGTTTCTCTGTTTGCTCCAAAGGACAATGACACAGATGGTGTAATAATAATTCTTAAGAGATAGGGCTGATCTGAAATACATGTTTTTTTCCTTTACATAAAAAAGACCAAATATGTCTATTTTTATAATTTGGTGAAGTTCATACTGGGCTAATAAGATAATCTTTCGTACACTTGATCTGGAAATGCTCTGAGTATGAGATAAAAAGTGCTTTTCTTTTCTCTGTAGCTATCTCATATATGAGAACATTTTTAAAATTTAGACTAGATATCTTCCTCAGAATTTTCTTTAAAAATTAAAACTTTACAAAAGAAAAAAATGTATTGTGTCATTCTTAGAACTGTTTAGTTAGTAATTATAAAGCATGCAACAAATCTCCTGAGTGATTTTAGTGCATATTTAAAAGTGCTTTGAAAATCATTATTGGAATCAAATTTATCATATTGTTAGAAGTCTAGCTGCAGACTTGCAATTTTTCTTTTCAGGAAAAAGTCATCTTTTTTCATTTATTCTTTTTTTCTTTCCCTTCAGGAAACAATATAAAACATATTGTCGGCCCTTCTCTCTAGTTGCCAAGGCGTCTCAGGTTGACGAAGGCGTTTTCCTCAGTTCCATGGATTAGCACCCCTGCAACCAGCAAGCTCAGAAACCTGATGTACAGCCAGAAAGAAATCAGGGGGATGGAGAGGGGTCTGGCTCCAGGTCTGTTTATCTGACGCACTGGTCAACAATTGGCAGTGGCTGGCCAGTGCGGTGGCACTGAGGGGCCTTCCCCTCACTCTGGCCACCAGCAACTCTGAGTAGGTCAAAATGAAAGCTGATGAAGAAATATCCTGTCCAGGAAAACCAAAATGGTCTTCAGCTTTTGTCAGCTAGTTACTGATCCTTAAACAAAATAAAAATAAAGAAAAGATTGTCACAAATTCCTTCTACTTTCTTTTTACGATCTGGTAGTGGAGCTTCTAGGCTCTCAGAAAATATATACAATTCATAACGAAGAAACTTCAAACTAATCACACACACAAACGCTCTGATTTGTCTTTCCCATCATGTGCTCTCAGAATAAGACAAAATTGATACATCTTTTAAAAATGAATCAATCTTTCTCTGTATTTATTTCTTCAGCTTTATTGCTATATTTCAGATATAACATTTATGCGTTCCTACTTCATCATCTATTCTGTCTAGGTTATATAGTTACAACACAAATAACTCTCAGATTTTATATAAAAATGTAAATTGAACAAAAGTATAATTTTTTTGCATTTACTTCATTGCTGACAGATATATGTAATGTTATATTTCTCTGTGCATATCATTTTTCATCTGTATGGATATTTGTTATAAATTTAACTTTCAATAATTTCATAGTCTGGTTCGGTTCTGTTGCAAGGGACTGGATATATCTGTTTTTAGCAGAACAACAACTTTTTTTGAAACCTTTGTAAAGAAAGTAACCTGTGTAATATTAAACATGCTAATGGGGGAGATTAAAAATAAACGAATTATTTTTCAATGACTTAGAAAACAAGTCATTCTTAAAACCTGAAAATTGAAAGAACCTAAATATGTGAGTAATATTTCATAATTCAGAAAAACATTGTTTTTAAAAAACATTATTTAGAATAAGAAAAGTGAAGTATATTTTCAACATATTTTGATGCTTTGAGCTAGCTCCCTTTATTCATCAAGAAAAAATTCCCAGAATAATATTTTTTACATTTTATTTTAAATTCTATTTTATAAAATATCTAATTCTCTCCATCACTCTCCACATTGGATCAATTATCCAGTCTGAATAAACTTTAATTGAGCCATTTAAAATACATGCAGCTGTTGTGAATGAAATAGGCAGATAGTTTATCTCATTAGTGTTAATTTCAATGCTCACGTTTTTTGCACATTTTCATGTGCAGAGTGTATTTCTTATAGTAATTCTTTAGTCATATTTTCTACAAGAATGAACAAATGATACAGATTTCTGAAAACATTTATCAGATGCCAGGGTTTGTTTTCTAAATGTATCAAAACTATTGCAAGCACGCTCCTTCTTAAACAACTTGGCAGTGGGCTTAACAATAAACAAGGATAACCTAATTCCTTTTAATTAACTTAACATTATAATTCCTTATATTATTAATGTGGTATCTTTTAGGCATCTTTGTTTGAGCTTACATTGCTTCAAATATGTTTACTCTGCTGCACATAGAATTCTTTCTTTAGTGAGTATCTGTCAAACCCATTATTTACACTTGCTTTTCTGTATTCTCGAAGTTAAAACAGAAATAGAGAAAGAAGATAACCTTATTTCTAGTGTATCTTTTACAATTTCTGACATGCTTATTGTGCAAGATGTTGTTGTTGTTGGGGTTTGGTTTACTCTGCTACCAGATTGTTAGGTGTATAATTCTTATTATCAGAAAGGAAAATGTTTCTGCTTCTGATGGTACCTCCCCTTTTATGAATGCTCTTAAATATTAAAAGTGTATGTTTTCACTGGTGACTACAGTTGGCACATGAATGCTGGCTCTTGCTATTGTCATTGGTCAATGACTAAGGAAAAACGTTTTAAAAGAAAGTCCAATTGTACATCTTTATATTGCTTTTATTGTTACACATGCAAGTAATTAATTGCTCATGAATTATAGTTTGGCCTTTTCTTTATTTCACTTAGGATAAAGCATTGAATATGAATGTTAGCATTCCTGAGTTTTAGGAAGTGGAATTGGTCTTGCTCTTAAAGTACATTTGGTTTCAAAGAGGAATTCTGATATGTGTGTCGTAAATTCAAATATAACTGTGTATGTGTGTGTGTTTGTGTGTGCAGACAGGGAGTAAGAGGGTCTTTTGCCCTGATGACTTCAGCCACAGCTCCATTCCCCTGGTTTTCATGCCTGTACAACACTAGTATGGCCGGCACCATTATTTCTGATTTTCTCTAGTTTGTTCATTTCCCAGTGAGTGTTAAGTTATGTGTGTTTGTATTTGTGCGTGTTTATTCGTGTGTGAATTATGCATATCTTTAATATGGGTGCATTTGAATATATATTTAAATCACTTTAAGTGAAAAAATAGAATTGTTAAGGAAAAATATTAAAACTAATATGTTTCAGTAAAACTAAAAGCTATGCATCTGAGAACACATCTAACATACACTGAAAACAGCCTAACAAGTTACGTATTCAGACCTTTTAGAAAAAAATACATTTGTTTCAAATATGTCAAGCAGACACTGTTCTTCGATCTGACAGTATTTTATAAGTTTTGTGTCTATGTTTTATATCTAATCTTTTCAAATTTTCTTCTTTAGGGTCATTGACAGATGAAAATAAGAGTCACCATTTATGTGCCAGGCCCTATGTTCTGTTTTTTTCATGCATTATTGTATTTTATCTTGAACCACAAAACTGCGAATTTGATTTTATTATTCCCATCCTACAGGATGGTTAAGAAATCATCCAGGGTCACACAGCTAGTAAGCAGCAGATCAGGATTTCAAATCAAAGCTTATACCTGAAGCATTACAGTATGCATCGCAGGCTGTAAACAACGGAGAGTAACCCTCCAGGGTCTAGAACCCAAGTGCTTTTTGTTCTGATGGGAAAACATGAAAGAAATAATAAAACGAGAGCATTGTTCTTTATTTGATGGCGCACAAGTAGATACTGCTCTATTTTCCTCCTAAGAATCAACCAGCTTTATCAAGAAAATTAGAACTTCCAATATATATTTCCAAAACCACACTCAGATGTATGGCATAATTTCTTAGACTTAAAAAATTCATGGTAATATAAATTCCATATTCCTATACATACATATAAATGACTATATGAATAAACATTATCAAGAGAGATTTCTAATGATCTCACAATTGAGGATTAGGGAAAACATTTTAGAATGAAAATACATAGTATCGTGCTGAAATGAAGAATTTATTTAAGAATACATTCAGTACAATCTATCCTTTGTTTTGAAATACTAGATCAGATTTTCCTTCCCTTTTTATGGCCAGGCATTGGCTAAAAAAGCACAATTCCTATTTCTATGAAAGCAGATACTAAATAGGAAAAGAAACAAAGATATAGTCCAATAAATATAAAATGTTCAACTTATTTTATGGATCAAAATTATGTAATTAACAAAAAGGACAATTGAAACCTATTCAAAGTATTGGAAGAAGAGCACAGTAAACACCATTGGAAAAATTGAATGACATTAGAAAACTGCCGATGCCTACTGTGCTAAGGCACTGTTCTCCTGCTTAATATCGCATTGAAACTTAATATTAACACACATAAATAACATATTTTAAAAATCATATTTAAATTTAAGTTTAGTATTTTCTCTGAAAGCCATGTTTTTAAATCTTCCCAAAACTTAATAGAACTAGACATTAATATTTTCCATTGCAATAATATTCTTAAAACTTTTAAATTTTACAGACTTCAGATAACTCTGTTACAAATTTTTGAAAGTAAATATCAAAGGGTTGTACTTAGAAAAGCAGCATTA
>NW_003852432.1:12280501-12286090 GCF_000181295.1 Otolemur garnettii | reverse complement strand
ATCTTGCTTTGTGATAAAATGCACTGGCTAGTTGCTAGCTGTAAAAACACTTTTTTTGTTCATGGCCTACACTAATTAGTTAATCAAATTAGAGACAAAATACTCTGTGACATTTACCATGTACGTCTTACTTACTTTTTAGCCAGATATTAACTATAGGCTATAGGCACACCAATGTACTGCACTGAGGAAAATAAATTTATCTCTTACATTAAAACTACATTTGCTTTTGTGATAGCCATCTATTTCTGTGTTAATAGTGTTTTTATTCTTTTCAAGAATTCTGTGGCTTTTTATAAAACTATTTTTGTGAAAATCTATTCTAAAAAATATTTTTTAAACTCTTCCACTGAGCAAGTCCATTACCCCTATTCTCTTATGTAGGTGGCCACAGAGACAGAGGGGTGGGGCTGCCTTCCAAAAGGTCCCCCTTCATTGTGGTGCAGACATTAATATTAACCATTAGCAATTCCTCTTTTCACTCTCCTTTTCTTTTTCTCAAGAACAACAGATTACTTACAGTCAAGAAGGAAAACAATTTTTAAAATGTCCTAAGAGCTTTTTCAGACTTCTGCAAGTTATACATAGTCTGCTCAATTTTAGAGGTGTTTAAAATAATGTGATCATATATAGAGAAGTGTGAAAGAAAGGAGAGATTTTAATTTTTTTCTAAACTATGAGTAAGATATCTTTAGTGAAGGCAACATTTTTCTGACTTCACCTATCAGAGTAACAAACTGTGATTCATTCATATTTATGTGTTTTTGTATTAGTGTAAATTGAAAGTAATCATAATGATTATAGTATGTATGGCCAATAAGAAAGCATCACCTTGGCTTGGCACCTGTACCTCAGCGGCTGGGGTGCCCACCACATACACCGGAGTTGGTGGGTTCAAATCCAGCCCAGGCCTGCCAAACAACAATGACAACTACAACGAAAAAATAGCTAGGCACTCTGGTGGGCTCCAGTTGTCCCAGCTACTTGGGAGGCTGAGGCAAGAGAATCGCGTAAACCCAAGAGTTTGAGGTTGTTGTGAGCAGTGACACCACAGCACTCTACTGAGGGTAACATAGTGAGACTCTGTCTCAAAAAAAAAAAAAAAAAAGAAGAAGGAAAGCATCACCTTTTCTTAAGGGACTTGTGTTATCTTGCATCAGTTTTAGAAAGTGCATTTAACAAGAAACGGATGAGCTTGGCTAATTAAAAAGAAGCATTTAATTCCACTGACAATGATAAATAAAATGAATAATCTTATTTTGGATTGTCAGATGGATATTTGGACTGTCAGATGTTATTTGTAGTAGATATCACTTTAATACTAAACTTTTTTTTCCCTTTCTCAAAAAGATACTGGCCATTAAAAAAAGAAAACCATTATGTTT
Source organism: Otolemur garnettii (assembly GCF_000181295.1). Taxonomy (NCBI): domain Eukaryota; kingdom Metazoa; phylum Chordata; class Mammalia; order Primates; family Galagidae; genus Otolemur; species Otolemur garnettii. Next base: position 12,284,705 of record NW_003852432.1, on the reverse strand, counting down.
TCTTCATGTTTTACCCATTTTTTCATGGACTTTGTATTTAAGTTGCATGTATACATCTCTGCTACCATTATTTTCTTATCGATAGACACACAATAATTAACCATGACTAACCACCCACTATGTGTTTGTTTAGTCCTCCACTACAAACTTTGCAGTGCTGTAGTAAAGATACTTGTAGTCCCATTTTACAAACGCAGAAGGCAAATCCCAAGGCTGTTTATACTTTCTCTGGGTCCCAGGGGCAAACGGTACCAGAGGCAAGCTTGAGTCCAGATCTGTGTGGCCCACTCCCTCGACCAAAGCGACACCTCCATCCTAAGGGCATCCTCCCTTCTACCTGCATTCACACTCTCATCTAGTCTTATTAATAAGAAGGCAGCGATTGCGGGGGGTAATGTCTACATGTCTAGGCATTAGCACAGTGCCCGGAACTTTAGGGGCAGTCAATAAATTTAACTCTCTATTATAAGCACTGAAGAATATGAGTCAGTGTCTATCTCGTTCCATATCAACACTACCTGTGAAGCTAATTAAACTAATTCATATTAAGACAGAAAAGACTATGAAACCTTCATTTTACCCCCTGCCTTCCTGTTAGCCTATATGAAAAATTTACACAAGGATTTCTTTCAAAATAGAACTTAGTAGCCCAATGATCATCTAATTAGTAAAAGGTAAGATAAAAAAAGGGAAAACAATTCAAGGGAATTGTTCAAGGGAATATTGGTTAAAATTATTTGAGATGGGTGACAAGTAAAGATGTAGTTGACATAGTACTATGAAACCACGATGTCTGTCTTCAGTTGAGCAACTTAAATGAAATCCTATGTGTGGACATGAAGTGATTGAAATCTACATGTAATAATTCAGCTTCATATGACATTGGCTAGAACATAGATTAAATCACACACTTAAAGCATACATAGCAAAATCTGTTACAGTGTGGACAACTACAAGACAGGTGTTAATCTCATCCTCAAAATAGGTAGTAGGAGAATATTCCACTGAATCTATTTCAAAAGGTATTTTAGTGCTTACATTTCACGGCATCATTTTTACATAAAGATGGTATAAGCATTCTTGCCATTAAAATGTAACATAAATGAACAACATCCCACAGATCGTAAATCAGATCCATTCATATAATAAATAATATTACTGAGTTTAAAATAGAGTATGCTTTTGATTTTGTGGATGACAGAATTTGTCACATAGCTTTAGGCCTGTAGATGGAGGTATCATTCTGAAAACATCACTGGAGGATTAGATAATTTTTTTTTTTTTTTTAAGACAGAGTCTCACTTAGTTGCCCTGAGGTTGAGTACTGTGGTGTCATAGCTCACAACAACCTCAAACTCTAAGGTTCAAGAGATCGCCTTGTATCAGCCTCCCAAGTAGCTGGCACTATATGTGTCCCACTATAACACCTGGCTAGTTTTTCTATTTTTAGTGGAGATGGGGTCTCATTTTGCTCAGGCTGATCTCAAACTCCTGTGCTACGATTACGAGTCGTATACCTTGTAGAACTCTACAAGGTACAGTGGCCATCAGGATGCTCCCACGGGAGAGAAAATAAACCACACCTGAACTAGATAATTAATTGTACCCAAAACCTGTCTCTTCTCTTTCTTGATAACAAAGACAAGTTTTGTTTATTTTAATAGATCCCATAAGAGATTTAATAGATCCTGTTTACCCTTGTAAACTAAGATGCTTCAATTGGAGATTGGTTAAGATCAGATAAAATGCATTAAAACACGTTCCACTAATATTTTTTTTTCCTTACTGGAATTGGGAGTTCAACATTAAATCTCAATAACATTATGGCAGCATATTTGCTTTTGAGTTTTTCCTTCAATTTTGTCTCTACTCACTATATAATTTAATGTAGAAACATACAGGAAAGTTAAGAAAGTATTTTATGGGTTTAAAACAAGGAATAGCATGGGTATTTTTGTCAATGTAAAATTCTGAATAATAAGTGAGATCTATGGTAAAAGTTTTTTTCCAAATAATCGACCATAATAGTACTTCCTTGCAGCAAACAGTCTAAATTTGTATTACTATCCTAGTATATTACAAACAAGACAGGACAACTCATAACCACCCACACGGGCTTTTCATTAATGTTGAATTATATGAATAATATGCTTATAAGGAACAAAATGTTAGTTTTAATAGTAAGAACTGCTGATAAATTTTGTCAAATATTTGGTTTACTAGGTCGTATGTGCAAATACATAGATGGATAGATACACAAATGGATGTATGGATGGATAGATGGATGGATCAATTGATCAATGTTTATGCAAACAGAAGGAGGGAGAGAGTTGATCAATAGTGTGGTTTGGAAACCTTGACAGTGTGTTTGTATTACTTAATTTAGAGATATAAACATATGATAAGGAAACTTTAAAGATGCTCACATTCTTAAGATGTTTAAAATTGGGGGCAAAAATGATGGCTGTAACTTGCCTACTATAGCTTTCAATAGGCTTTGCTCTTGAATGATGCTGAGAAAATCTCCTATTTCATATATGTTTTCACTGGACATTTCTAAGCCATTGATCAATACCCACGTGTGGTTTTATAATTTTTAAGGGCTTTAGTTATTTTATATTATGGAAACCTAATAATTACTTTACTTTCTCTGCAGAGAGGCCAAATTATGTGTAAAAATCCAGGATAATAAGGTCAGTGAACTCTACAAGATACATTGGCCATCAGGATGCTCCCACGAAAGAAAAAATAAGAGGAGGGAGGTGGCCAGAATAAAGGACAGAAGCTAAAAGAAGGGGCAAGGGCAAGTGGGAGTGTGTGTGTTTCATCTTGTTTTGCTTTGTTCTATTCTTTAGTAAATAACAATACTTGGATATAGAAGGTTGATACCTTAAACCAATAGAATTGTTTTCTGCACATTGGGTGAGTTAAAATAAGGCTGTGTTTTGTGATAGTCTCCGGTTTGCTCTTATAATCTTATAAGGCAACCACTCAGAGTCCAAGGTCAGAATAGAGGCTGTAGATCCAAAGAGCCCACATTCCCCTCTTTGCCCTTCTGCCCACATGTCCTCCTATCTACTTATGAAATATCCATCAAAAGTTTTTTTTTTTTCCTCCATCCCTTTCTGCTCCCTCCCTTCCATCTTTTTTATTCTTTCTTTTCTTCCTTCCTCTTTCCTTTTTCTTATCAATCCAAGCTCTAGGGCATACCCTTCCTACCCAGCTGTGTGGTCTCCTATACTTCACCATCCAAATATAAACAAATGCACTGGGAGCGCTGGCTAAGTTTCACCTCTGTTGGCTCTTCACACTACCATCTCTTATACATATTTAGCATCTGAATCCTCCTTCTCATGCCGTCAGCTTTGTAATTTATCTCTGTCCTTTTTATAACTTGTGAACGCCATTTGTAAGTCTGTAAATCAATATTTATGTATGGATGGAAATGATTTTTATATAGAAACTTCTAAAAATATCATCCAATAATCTTACGAGAAAGGAAGTTCTGCCAAAGTGGAGGAGCCCCGGGAAGAATCGCAGGTTTGGCTGTCAGTTGGCTGACTTCTCACTTCTTTGACTCCTGCATGTAAAAGAAAATTTGGGAACATCTTTAAGATTTTTCCTCACAGGTCTTGCATTTCTTTCCTGAGCTCTTGTTTTCCTTATTATTAGTAAATAGATTGCTTTAGGAAAAACAATAATCAAGACTCCATTGAGGCATAGCATAGAATGGGACAGCTATGGTTTGCAAGGGTCTGACGGTTTCCCATACTGACTTTTTACTGTCACTGTGAAGAGAAACACTGACAGAACTACACTAAAATTCCATGACAGATGTTTTCCTTCTAACTTAAAGTAATATTTCTGCCAAAATGTTCATAAGAGAACACACTTTGATGTATCGAAGGAATCATGTGAGGATTAAATACTTAAATATCAATTTGGAGAATTTTAAGACAGACTTTTGGAACTTACTTCCACTGTCTTTCCCACTCCTTTACATCAGGCATCTGTTTCTGGTCATCAACTTTTTAAAATGTTTTTGCTTGTAAGTCATTTTTGATCTTGTATAATGCCACTTATCTTCCTATGCCTAAGTAGCTGAATTCTTTCCCACATAGTAGAAGCCAGTTGCAGATTCTAAATTAAGAGGAAACCAAACAGTTAAAATAAAGTGATGAAGGCCAAAAGTGGCCTTCTGATT
>NW_003852432.1:12263001-12270501 GCF_000181295.1 Otolemur garnettii | reverse complement strand
TGGAAGGCCATGTAAATTTGGATTATATGGAATCCTATCCTAGAGAGAACTTGCATCAAGCAGGTGAGCTAAGATAGGCAGTTAGGGAAGATTAGTGCACTATTATCAAAAAGAGTAAAATTTGAAAGGTATAAACCAAAGATTCACTGGAATTCAGGGGAGAGAGAAAAAAATTAAATATAGACTCTTGATGAGTGACCACAGATGATTTTATTATATTTTAGGTAGAACTTCCTTGTGTTTTATTAGTGAGAAGGATAGTCTTGGTGGAAAAAATAAGCAAGATGTTTGAGATAGGCTTGAAGTCTAGTTTGTACAGTAGATCATGACTTGTAGGTCAAGTGCATGAACCTGAAAAGGAATAGTTCTCTAAATTCTGTGCCCCTGCTACTCAGTTGTTTCACTAAAGTAGTGTGCTGATACAGAGGAAGATAAAGTTTAATACCATCTGCTGGACACTTTGGATATAAAGTGGATATATTATCTCATTTTATCCTCATAACAACTCTATGAAATAAACGAGGAAACTGAATTTCATGGAGTTTAAAGTAAGTGGTCTCTTTTCAAAGCTTATACAGTTTTCTATACTGTTATAAAATAAACGGTCCATCTGAGTTAAAACTCATCTCTTTCATATGAAGAGTTATTCCAGCCCCTCAAATACAAACCTAATACCCATAGCACTGTTGAGTCGCTCTGGTCCAAGTAGGAGTGGATACTCAAACCCAAATGTACCAGCTTAATTCCCTTGCCGAATTCACTACCTACTTGCTCACCCTATCGCCTCACTTGCCCCCCTGTGATGTCGGATTCACCACTTCCTTTCTTTGGTTTTTGTTTATTTATTGAACAAAATTTGAGCATCACGTGTATGTTAGGAAATGAGCTATGTGGTGATGACAGAATAATGGTGATGATACAGAATGTGATAATAAAATAGGAGAAGTGGCTGCTGCTTTGTGGTGCTTAAAGTGTTCTTACAAGGATGTGGTCAGGACATGGTGAAAAATGGAGCCTGAAAAGAACTTTAGAACTAGAGTATGGGAGAATTTAAATACGAAACTAGTATAGTTCATTTAATATTATTAAAACATTTTTCTTTTTTCTTTGTTTTGCTTGTTAATATTTTTATTAGGAGAGTGATGGGCTCAAAGTGCCCCTTAGGTTTATTATGTCGGATTTTTACATATAGAATGGATGGTGGCAGAGGGTGGTGAAATCAAAAACTGGTAGAATTAGGAAACTATGATAACAGTGCAAGTGGTATTTATCTAAAGTCTGATAGGAACAGAAAGGATGGAAAACATGGATGAATCTAACATCATCTTCTCACCATGGTTGAGAAGGTGATTTTCTTTTAATAATAGCATAATTGGTAATGACTGTTCAGATGTTGAATTCAAAGGAAACAGTGAATCAGGCAGTGCCTGTGACTCAAAGGAGTAGGGCACCAGCCCCATATACAGGAGGTGGTAGGTTCAAACCCAGTCCCAGCCAAAAACTAAAAAAAAAAAAAAAAAAAAGAAAGAAAGGAAGTGGTTAATCCAACATCAAAGATAGAATTATGGAAATTGAAAAGTAAGAAGGATAAAGGGGTTGACTTTCTATTATATTTTATTTGGTTTAGGCTTAATAAAGTTCTAAATAATTGTCTTTTTTTTCTTACAGACACAACAGACATCTTCAACTGACAAAAATAGGAACTTAATTCTGAAAACTCTTAGGCATTCATCAATACAATTAAGACACCCGTTATCAGAGTAGGTCGTTGGTGCAGCCAACATTAAATTATCCAGCTCTCACTATGCTCGAGCCACTCTGCTTGGCTCTGACTGCCTTGTCCTCAGAGAGCTCACAGTCTATCGGTGAAGAGACACATTTAGCAAAGCATTCTCATATAATGTGCAAAGTCCATAACAGAGATTGGAAAAAAGTGTTTTGGCTGCAATAAAAAAGAGGATACTAACCCTGCCCATGAGAATCTGGAATGTCTTCACTGAGGAAATAACATATGTTCTAGCCCTTCAGATTGAGTGGTAGTCTACCAGGCAGAGAATTTCATTTAAAAAAAAAAAAAGAGAGAGAGAGAGAGAGAGATTTTATTCTTTGAGAAAGAAACACCAGAATTTTGCAAAAGAGAACAGCATGTGTGGAGCCTAATGGTAAGTAGCGTCGTGTCACTCAAGTGGAGTTAGCATGATGTAAGAATCAGGGAGAAATGCCTAGGAAGTTTGGTCAAGCTGTGGGATGGTGGGCTTTGTGTGCTGGACTAAAGAGAGTTTTTTTTCAATTCCTCTAAAAACCAGAACGTTAAAAAAAAAGATGTTCAGGTAAGAATGTGATAGTTACATATTTACATTAAAAATATATCTGGTCACATTATGGAGTATGTATTGAATGGAATAGGAAGTATCAGCAGAGAAATCACTGAAGAGCTATTACGCTGCTAAGTCTAGAGAGGATGGCAGCATGATGCATTAATCTAAATAAAGGCCAATAGTCCAGTTTCAATCCATGTAAACCTATACTCATAGTAAGTTTGCCTTTCAAAGGAAGAGTCTATACAGTAAGAACATAAGAAGCCCAAACACCGACACTTAGTAATTTGAAAGCCATGTTGAAAAAAAAAGAAAAAAAAAAGAATCTGAAGATAATAATGTCAGTGACCGAAGGAAAAGACCTCTTTCAGGAAGAGAGAAAGCAGAAAATAATTTTAAAGACTGAAGAAAATTATGTCAAGTTAGAACTAAAAAAAATTCAGTAAATTTCTTGAGAATGAGCTTTTTTTTTTTTTTTGGTAGTTGCTTTCCATTGCAATTTTTGATGACTGGTCAAAAGGCAGCCCAACTACAGAGGGTCTAATAATCAATAGGAAGAAAAGATTAGAGGCTTAAAGCAGACAGCACCCTTTCAAGACGCTTTGAAGACACGGAGAGCAAAATGATAGTGACTGACTAAGGGGTATCTAGACCTAAGGAAAGCAAATGCTTATCATGAAAGAGACATGGCCAGGTGTTTAGGGGAAAATGAAAACAGATGGAAGGGGCGTTTAAAACAGAGAAAACATAATTTATTTTTAAACCTTTTGGAAGAGATGGAGATTCTCTGCATGTGTAGGCAGGGAATCAAAGCATTGGTAAAGGTGTATTTTGTATTAGAGGAGTGTCCCAAAGAGAATATAAAGGAGACAGGGAAAGTGCTTGGCATGTAGCAGGTACTCAAAATAGGATTTTGAATGAATACTATAATATAAAATTTGATGGTAATGGTAAACTGAAAACTTTTTCCCCCATTTTTTTTTTTTTTTTGTGATGCTCATATGTTAAAGATAGCATGCTGAGAAAAGCTAAAGGGGCATAGTAACAATCTTAAAAACGAGGACAAATATTTGAGGTCGTCCCTAAAGGGGACCTACAAATCAAGGTGTTTTAAAAGAAACAAAAGGACCCCTGAAGATGCACATGAAATTGGAAGCCTTATATTATATCAGGGATTATTTATACTGACTCTATAATTTCCTCCAACATTATCAGCAAGCTAAGGGAGAAGACAGCAATACAAAGAGTAGTTGAGTCAGTTCATTGCCTCTAAAGGTGCGTTTAAAGAAATTACCAAGGGTGTAGATCAGATGACAACTGAAATGAGTGACAATAGAGAAGGAAATTACATGAGAATGGTACCTGTAAACTGGGAGGATGAAAAGGACTTGGGAATGTCGAAGTTGGATAAAAGATGGGATAATAGAATGAGCAGAGAGCAATATCGCGATAAAATCCTGAGACCAGGAAGGTTTGGAAGTTTAAGAATGTGGTGGTAGAAGAATCCTGGGAACACGAAACTGCCCACTGGCATTTGTCTGTCCACCTATGCGACACGTGGAGTACAGACTCCATTATTGCCAGCAGTTTCCTTTTCCACCAGCCCTAGAAACTTTATCACATGATGTGAGTAGTGAAGGAGAGTGCGGGATTCTCCAGACTTCTGGCATTGGCCACATTCCTTCCAGTGATAGATGATTTTCAGCAGAATCTGGAGTATTTCTTCCCAGGACTGGGCGTAACTATTACTTAGATTGAACTGGATAGGGAAATGAGTCTTTACCAGGATTTAAATTCTGTCTCTTCTTCCAAGTAGGTTTGGTGGACTTGCTATCTGCAACTTCTTCCTTTCACCTCTGAAATACCTGCATGGCTTCTACTTTGTGTTCAGCATGAACCAACCAGTAAAAAAGAGGTGGGTGGGGAAGCACAAACCCAAAGTAATAAAACCGGTACATTTGTGTTATCAACGAAGTGCACTTCAGAATGGGACTGGGTACAAATACACTTAACTGAAGTAGATAGTCAAATAGGAAAAGATCCGATCTTGGAGTCAGTTCCTTGGCTTGTTCTTTTAGCTTTGCCGGGTTACCTTGTCTGACTCGTGGTGGATACCAAACATGTTGGGGCTTCAGTTTCTTTATTTTTAAAATCCGTGGTTTTACTAGCTTATCGCAGTAAGCCTCCTGCCTGTTCAGAAATTCTACAGCAGGTTATCAGTTTGTTTTTTAAAAAATATCAGTCACAGCTGATTTTATATGAAATTCTTAACTTTGTGGAGGACCCCATAAATCTTGTCAGATCCCTTTTAAAAACTATCACTCATACACATCGTACCTAACATCCACCGTTTTATAATTTCTCCTCGCAGTTCCTCAATCTTTTTATTTTGTATTTTGAAGCTATGTTATTTGCAGTATAAAAATTTTAATTCTTTGTCTTACTGGTTAATTAAATTGTTATCCTTATTCATTGCCTCTCTTCGTGGTTAGCAATGTCCTTTTGCTTTAAGTCTACTTTGTGAGATAATAACACGGGACACTATAGTATTTTGTTTAGTATCAATTGAATTATATTCTTTTGCTTCCTGTAGGTATAACTGTTATCGTTCAACTTGTTCTGACATCTTTGTTTTTCCATCCTAGAATCTAGTCTCTTTATGTTCATTATAGATCTGAGAATTTGACGTGGTTTCTGCACTTTGTGTTTGTGCTCTTCTTCAATATGCCATTTTTCTCCTTCCTTGCTTCTATTTAGAGTTGATGCAGAATATTTTTCTTGCTGTTTCCTTGATCGTCTCCTCCCCTCCAGCTTAGCTCCCGCTTTTTTCCGTTCTCTTAGTATGGAAGTTCCATCCTCTAGCTCCACTCTTTCAGTGCTAATCCTCAAACTGTTAGTGTCCATATTGAACTTTCCATGTCCCTAGTTAAGGAATCTTGATTTAATAAAAAATAATTTTAAAAAACAATACAAGGACCTTAGAATGTTTTATCTTCACAATATTTTTATTCCATAGTTTAATTCTAACAAAGTATATTTTCATTGTTTTATGCCATTGAGTTTTGTTTAGATCAACTTGTGTTGCCATTTTCTCTGATTACTATTTTTCTACTACTTTTAGTCCTTCCTTTTTAATTATTTTAACTTCTTTTTTCTTTTTCCTCATACTAATTATCAGTGTGTAATTAATTATTTTAACTTCCTTTTTCTTTTTGTCATACTAATTATAGTATGTAATTAATGATTTTAACTTCTTCATGAAGCTAACACATCTTCAAGTTCCTTAGGAAGAACTACTCACAGTACTCTCTCAATTTTTTTTTAATCTAATAAGAGTCTTTGCTTTACTCTTACTCTTGAAAGACAATTTTCAATCCTATATTGGGAGTTATTTTTTGTCAAGATGTTGGAGATATTATTCCAGAGCTTTCTAGCTTCCATTGCTGTTACTGCAAGGTTAGATGATCAGTCTGTTGTTCCTTTTTAATCCATCTTTGTTTTCCATCAGCCTTTATGCTGACAAGTATCACAGTAAGGATGCCTTTTGATTTATCTTTATTTGAATTGGTTGCACTTAACATATGGTAATATTTAATATTTTAGCTATCAAATATTAATTACCTATTGCACATTGCTTTTCTTCTATTCATTTTATTCCCTGTATATGGAATTCAAATTACATAAATGATATTACCATTGATCATGTCTTCTAGCTTGGCTTGTCTTTTGTATTTCTCATTTTTTTGTGCTGATACATGAATAGTTTCTTCGGTTCTATCTTCCATTTCACTAATTCTCTCTCCACTTGTGACTAATGTGTTGATGAATTGCTCCAATAACTTTCTAACTTCAGTTTTTCCATTTTTACTTCTATAATTTTCTTTTGCAATACCACCTTGATATTTGTAATAATGTCTTGCCTGTGAATCACATTTTTCTTTCTCTCTTTTATTTCTTTAAATATTTTCTAACTTTTTACTTAGTGTTTGATAATTTCAATATCTTCAGACTTTGCTGGTTGGATATTCCTATCAAGGTTCTTCTGAAAATAACTTATGGTGCTTCGTTGTGGCATGTCCTTACTCAGCGTTCACATTCCTTAAAATTTTATGTATGAGAACATTTCATGTTTTACTTATTACAGATGCCTGGGGGTACAATCAGCTTAAAACCACATTTAATTAAATTATGAGTTTGAATTTGGGGATCATGCAAAGAAATGTAAATTAAAAATTCAAGCCTCTGTTTTGGGATTATTGGTTCTTGGTATGTATACTTACCAATCCTTTCTGGCCTAAATCTATCTGTCTCTATCTCAACCTATCTCTATACCTACCTATCTATCCATCTAAAATTTTGTTGTTCAGATCACCTATTGATTGTCTCTTCGAGTTATGGCCTTAGACATGTATGGAGATTGAAAGCCTGATTCCCCGTCTTGCAGAGATCCAAGTCTTTGCTTTTCGGTTCCCCTCCCATGGATCATTCAAACCAAAGCTTTAGGCTACTGGACGTTAGTAAATACTCCAGAGCAGCCACAGTTTTAGTACCAGCTTACTCTTCGGATTTTTAGTTTCTTGTTATATTTTGCCTCCAAGAATTTTGTTTTCTCTCTTGAAAGCCAGGTTGGTTTAATGTCTCTTATCATTTGCCTTTAAAATCTAGCAAGTATATTTTTGCTTCTCATAAAAAAAAAATGAGATTTTACAAATATGTTAGTTTCTTCCATTATGTAAATTAGGAGCCAGCAAACTATGGCCGGCTGGTCAAATACAACACACTGCTTATTTTTATAAATAATTTTTTAATAGAAACACATCCATGGGCATTCCTTTTTAAATTTCATTGGCTGCTATTGTGCTGTCACAGCAGAGTTGAATGTTACCATAGAGACCATATGATCCACAGAGGTGAAAATCTTGACTGTTTGCTTTTGACAAAAGAAAGTTTTGTAACCCCTGATGTAAGTCATCCGCAACTTGTTTATCTTAATAGGTTGAACTTAATAAAGCAGCAAAGTATTATTCAGTCTGGACATTCACTTGTTTAATGCATGCATGTGTTTAATATAGATTTTTAATATCACTGTAGCCCATTATAACTTGTTTGATGATATGAGCTATACAGGGTGTCCATAAAGTTCTTGTGCAATTTTAAATTGCACACTATTTTAAATTGCATG
>NW_003852432.1:12256693-12262172 GCF_000181295.1 Otolemur garnettii | reverse complement strand
GTCCTGGAGAATGAAGGGATGAGCTGGACGGTGCGGCAGCAGGCGCAGAGACTGTGGACAGCAGGTTTTCCACAGAGCAACGTTGTCTGTGGCTAATAGTGATCTGTGGAAAATGTCAGTGAACAGTTTGGACAAAGCAGCACGTGAAAGGGAATAAACTAACTAAAATATCTGGCTGCCATGCAATGCAAAGGAAGCTGTGTGGCTACAAAATCCAGTCATAATCTCCTTGGAAATTGGGCAGTAAAACTGAGAAAGGAAAAGAAGAAACATTCTGGGAGAGAAGTGAGTAGCACAGCATTTAAATCCAATGCATTTAACTTATATTTGTATGACAATCATTGATGTTAGGAAATAAATAAAATGTACATGGACTTCACAACACCATGTAGTACACAGTAAATACACGCAATTTTTGTCTGTCCATGTAAAATTAAAAATAATAATAAAATATTAATAGCAACAGAAAAATGTGGAATATTAGCAAATATGTTCCAGTTATAGCATGTGAAATTTTATCATTCGCTTAATTCACTGTTTACTTTCTTCTCTTGGTGTGACTATTCAGTAAAGGGCATTTACTGAGTGGGCACCATATAGAGAGTGCATTTGAAGGACTTAGAGGGGAGAAAGAATTGCAGTGGAGGTGATTCTGATAACCAGGAACATGATTCTGGTTTAAATAAAATGTATACGCTCTAAGCACAGATCACTGTGAATGAGTATTTATGTTGTGATCCAACATAAATAGATTTATCATGTTAATCGAAATACGTCAGAGAACTTTGTACATGCTAACTGCTACATCAAGGTCAACAGTGCCAAGAAGACCTGTTTTAAAGTGTCATTTTAAATCAAAAAAAAGAAAGTAAAATCTCTTTGGAGGTTCTTAATAATAGCCCAAGGATTCGGTTCCATGAAAAAGAACCATAGAATTTTTCCTAAAGGATCATAATTTTAGGAATCTCATTTCTAATTCCAACTCCCCTACGCTTATTGGCCATCAAACTTTGACACAAGGTCTAATCGTTTTCTATTTAGGCACAAGACCTCTCTTTGGACTGTTCCTAAAGTATAATAGGATGTTTGAAATATAATACCCTTGTTAGATCTGTTTGCAATTTTAACATTCTTACAATAGATCTTATTATAGAGGCTGTTGTTTTCATAAATCCCATAAAACAATGAATAAGTATTTGCGAAGCGAGTTTAATAGATGACATCAAAATGACTCATATTTATAAAAAAGTATGACAAGCTATGCAGAAAAGGGCTCTCGGAAGTCCTGACAATACTGCTGAAGCAGGTTACCTTAAAAGCAAACACATGTGGTTCCATTTGTGCCTTCTTTCTCAGTTAAACATGTGCAGAGGCACAAGCTTGCAACCTGATGAGTAAATCCTGTTTTATTCGGACGTGGAATACAGAACTGAAGAGGATAGTTAAAATTCTTACTCAGTCAAGATGCAAAACCTGAGTAAATGCTTGGATTTCTTTATTTTTCCCTCAGGTTCAGGCTCCAAATTATTCATTTCCTTTCAATGAATTATCTACTGACCACCCCTGTTTCCCCAGTCTCTGTGACCTTTTGTCCTCTGAAACTCAATATAATGTTGTTTGATGCCAGGACATCTGTCTCTACATTGGGAAGAAAATGGAAACAGAAGCAGTGACAGCCATTGTCCCCTCACTCTTTCTCTACAATGTCCCCCATCAGTGTACTCCACTCTTTTTATTAAAAAGCAAGTAATCCAACCCCACTTCTTACCCCATTACTCTCCTATCTCTCTTTTCTCCTTTACAGTCAATTTTTTTAAACGTATTATGGACTCTCACTTTCTCTATTTCTCCCTTACCCAAACTCTCCATGAAACACTCCAATCAGCCTCTCCCCAAAAACTCCCATTGAATTACATGTTAATTTTTTTGTCTTCTAAATTTCACAATCTCTGAATTTTTCTCAAAACTATTTATTTCCTTCTTTTGATACTTAGTTAGCTTTCCTGACTCCCTGATTCTGTTGTTAGTTTTATGTACACCCCTGTAGCTCTTCCTTTACCTCATCTTACCTCTTTAAAGTCTGCGGCTTCTCAAAGTTGTATCCTAGACTCTTACTGACTCACTCTGCACGCTTTTTAAAGACATGCTGATCCACTACTCTGTCTTAAACCATCATCTATGGGAATGATTTTAAGCCTCACATACAGCTTGAGTATCTCTTACCTGATAGACTTGGAACCAGAAGTATTTTGGAGTTTGGATTTTTTCCAGGTGTTGAAATATGGGCCTGCATGTAGTGTTATCTCCTGGTGGGGATGCGACCAAACAAAATGTATTTCCTCTTCATACACACCTTATGCAGATGGGCTAAAGGTAATTTTATACAATATTTTCAGATAATTTTGCACATGAAACAAAGTTTTTACTTCATTTGACTGCAATTCAATACATGAAGTTGGTTGGGGAATTTTTCACTTGTGATGTGTGCTATGTTAGTGTTCAAAAAGTTTCAAATTTGGAGCATTCATTTTGCATTTCAGACTTTCAGATTAGGGATGCTCAACTTATAGTGGGAGTTACTCAGTGGGCAAAAATCAGGTCAACGCTGAAACAGAAGAAGAGGGAGAGATGGAGAGGGGGAAGAGAAGAGGAAGAAGGAAGAGGAGGAAGCAGGAGAGGAAGAAGAGAAAGAAGGAAGGCAGAGAAGGAGGGCAAAAGTAAAAGAAGAAAGGAGAAGGAGGTGGAGGTTAGGAAATGAGCATGTCTATTAAGGCACATTCTACTGTGCAAAATTTTGAGGTGGCCACTTTTGAAAATCCATATCTCTACCCTCCCAAACACTTTACCTGGTTCCATGTGACTTTAACTAAAAGCTTGGCCATAATATGCCATGGTCTCCAGCACTTCCTCTAAAGCTTCAGCACTTCTCTCAGGCATTTTGAATTGCCTTCATTTTCAATCACTTTGCTCCATACTTTTTCACACATCTTTGCCTATTTTTTGCAGATATTTTCTCTTCTCCCTTAAATTCTCTTCCCTCTTTCCCTTTCTTATGCCTGCAGAGTCGCTTACTCTCTACACCCCTAGACACTTTAGAGACTGGGTTAGATGCCCCCCTTATGTATGAGCAGAGTACTTGGTATTCCTTCACCTCCTAACACTTACGACATTGCTTGTGAGGGGCTATTTACTTATCTGTATCCATTCCTCGATTATAAATTGAAGGGTAGGTCCTATAAGTCTTAATTCTAGTTATGTCACCGATGCCTACCACTGACCTTTGCCACATAGCAGGAGCTTAATAAATATGTGTCGATTAATTATCAATCCTCATTCAGAGAAACCATCTGCCCACAGTACTGGGTTTTGTTAGGGACCTGTAACTTCTCCCTGCTTTTGCTATTGAGGACAAATTCACATACAGCACAGGAAGAGAGCAAAATGTAATACTGTTCTATTCTCTACAGAGGATTATTGGGGACATTCTTATCCAAATTCATGGACTTCTAGTTACTTTGACAATGAAGAATTTACTGACCAAATTTTCTTTTCTCTGACATCACAAGTCCAAGATTTTGACCTGCTTAGGTCACTGATATCACTGGTTTCTTGGTCCCTGCTTTGATTCTGGGGTGCTAACTTGTCGGCTTACTGCCAACAACTGAGGGTCTACATTCTTTGGTTGCTGCCTTAACCTGGGGTCTTCTGGGTGAGCCCTTCACTAATGCTTGAGTCATAGTAATTGTAGGAACCTTCAAACCAGCTTTATGGTCTCCGACTGACAGCTTGTTCCATTTTCCTGTTGGCTTTAGTCTTTTCCTTGATTGGCTTATATTCTCTTGCTCAAAAAAATTGTATTCATATATAATTAAGAAAATCATGTGGCTTTTTGAAGATTGAAGGATGGCTTAAAATAAATATCTAATGTAAGTAATGTTAGTAAATGTTAATAAAATGTTTAATTATTTTCCATTAACTCTTAAAATAGAATAAAAATAAATATTTTGTTTCTCTACATTAGAGCTTATAGGAGGCAAAAATAATATTTATTGTAAGATTAATACAGGTGTTACAAAGGAAAATGTTAGTATGTTGACAGTAAATATTGGACCATTAAGTTAGCATTAGTAGTAGATTAAGTCTGTTTCTTGAATTGGGTTGACATGTGATATATACACAGTGCAAAGGATGCACCATAAAGCACATCCTGTGGGGGGACAGATGGCAAAAAAAGCATCAGAGGCAAAAATATCAGATATTTAATTTCCCAACAGGGCCAGTGAGAAAGAAATGGAGTTGCTTGCATAGAATCTTTTGCCTTAGGATTGCAATTGTTTACAGTGATATCGCAAAACTAGCTTCCTTGGTCAAAGGCAACTAAATATGGGGGAAAAGAAAGATACTTGCATGTTTGTTTTCTAAGAAAACATTAATGCCTTCACAATTTTTTTCCCATAACTTATCCTATAATCCTAAAAGATCTCCTTGGGAGAGTGGTCTGGGCTGTCTTCCATTTGTGTTTTGTTTATACATCTATTTTGTCATGGAGAATTTTAAGGCCATGTCAAAAAATTAGATAATACTTCATAAAGATGTATTGACAGAAGTTTTCAAAGGCATAACTCTTGGGGAACTTTAGATAATGATATTGCTTTGGGAAAATTACATGGTGATATTTTGGAGGCTTAAAATATATAAACATGAAATAGTTTTCATTTGCCACACTAACCATCACTGCAGAAATTACTTATAGTAGAAAAGTTCACCTAAAATCTGTTATTGAAAAGTAGACATTAACTCTCCAGGCATTCATGTCAGTATGACTTCACAGCTCACAAACTATATTTCAGAGATAATTTTTTGCCATGATATGTATATATATTTTAAAACAAAGTCAAGGCACAGAATGCAGTTGGTCAGTATATGATTTCATAAGAACAATATTTCCTAAAGCCTTACATTCTATATCTACTTGTACTTAAAATTTCTGAGTGACTTTCTTGCTACCTTCATAAACATACTTTTGTAAGTATATTATGATTATTTACTTCTTAGAATAAAACTTTTTCTTACTAAATAATATAGCTTTCTTCTGTAATCATATACTATACTAGTATATGTAGTATCAGATAGACAAGGGACATTGGATAGTTCTCAAAAGTTCTAAATTAAACTCAGGATGCCATGACAATAGTTGGTGCTTACCCTGGCCCCCAATGTATGCAAGAGAAGGAACTGAGCTTAATAAAAAATTCAATTTAAATATCCATCTCCTATATTCTGCCTGTTTACTTGTTTCCCAAACCTCAACAAAAAATAAATGTGTACATGTGTGAATGAATGAATAAATAAATAAAAGTAGGGCCCCTGAAATGAATGATTTCTTTATCTCGAATTCCTCTGGAAAATATTGTATGGACTTCTGAGGACCACACCTGCCCTGAAGCAGACACATATAGAACCTCCCTTCCCACAGCGC